>NC_083739.1:8216438-8542378 GCF_033458585.1 Syngnathus typhle
GTGTGTGGCTGTGTGTGCGTGTTTGTGCACACCAGAGTTACACAACCAGAAGTATTATCCAGCCTGTTTGCAAATGCATGATGGATGATGGCCATATCAGTGCGAGTTGAATGTTTTCATATAAAATGTATACATTTCCTCTTTTTTGTCAACAGACTAACAAATTCATGCATCACTGCCACTCGTTTCTATTACACACATTCAATCTCACGCTCATCTTATTGACTTCCTCACATCTGTGTTCCCTTTTAGACAATTTCATTTTATTTTCCTCACTGTATATGTGATATAATGTCACACATGCATCTGTCAACACTGCTGCAAACTATTGCCAGGGTGGCTGTCACTCATTTAGCTCCCGGCGAATGGTTTTGACGTACTTCTCATCAGGCGATATTTGATACACACTTAAGGATCATCATTACAGAAAATATCTTTCTTCATTTCCGTCAGTGCATCGTCTTTCAGATGGATGACATGTAAAGAGCTACAGGCTGTAAAATGCCAACTTCCACTGTCACAACATGATGACAGGAGGCCGATTATGTCGCCATGCCATATTGTAAACTACTCGTCATTAGCGGGCCCATCCCAGCTAACGACCGCGCTGGGGACGAACAGCGCCAAAGCGCAGCGGTGTCTTAATCACGAGTGCTGTTTGAAAGTGGAAATGTGTCATTGAGCCCAGCTGTGTCGCACCAGGATACGGCCCGCATTGAGCTGTAAAGCTGTGCCGGCCGCAGCCTCAAGCGGCGCATGGGGGCAATGAAGCCCTAATGGCGCTTTCTGAGCAAAAAAAAAAACAGTCACGGAAAGCGAGATGAGTGTGGAAAACATGCGGCATTAAATTAATATCCAACGCTGAATGTTTCAATCATGGCCTCCCAGGGACTCTCAAGCTAAAAGTCAATAAGACAAGGGAGGGCAGTGACACTCCCTCGCTCCGTCTGTCTTCTCTCCTCTGTTGACATACTTCTCCTTATGTCTTGCTGAACAAATACAGCTTTAATCATGAGGACTTTACTTGACTCAACTTCATTTAAATTGGCATGGAAAAATATTTGTCACGTCTCATCCCCAGCCGTTTTACTATGTGTCCGTTGTCATGGTTTCTGTCTGTGTGCTCGCCCCTCCCCTCCTGTGTGCCCATGATTAGTGTGATCATTCTCACCCTGCCTCTTGTTACCTGTCGTGTATTTAAGTCCTGCCTGCCCCCCACTGCCGGTCGGATCATTGTTGTCGTCATGTCTTAATGTCTGCACGTCCTTTGTTTCACGTCCCTGTCGGTTAGTCCTCTTGTTGTTTTGTTAAGTCATGTCAGTTTGCCAAGTCCGTTAGTTTGTTTTGCTGAATAAACCCTGGTCCATGCTGCATTTGGTCCCCTTGCTCCGTCCGCTCTGTGACAATTTGCTCTCTTCTCATATTGTTGTTTTTCAAAGTTGATTTTATTTATGAAATGATTCACATCCAGGCTTTTCTCTTTCCAGATCTGGACAAAAAAGAAGTGGCCTATCATCAAAGTCTGGACTTGAATCAGAGTGAAATGGTGAGTCATCAAAGAGAGTGCTGTAATTTGACATCTTGTAGCTCTGCAGTTTTAACTTGTGTTGTTTACACAAAATCTTTGTATACAATACAGTTAGATTGCTTGCAATTATTCCTCCGCTTCAAACTTAGCTGGCCCCTTCAGGGTTGTCATGGTATGCATCTGATGTCTCTCTCATGTTCATGTCGTCCCTCAGAAGGACAGGCCTGAGTTGTTCGGACAGGCCGCAGTTCTCCCCGCCAATGCTTGAACAATTGGAGGTAAAGACACGGGAGACAGCCCATTTGTTTTGGCCTGGCGGTGATGCATGCTTTTGCAGTGAGCAGCACATTTTTACCACGCCGCCCAAAGCAGATTTGAGTAATGGATTGCTCAGGCCTGTCCACTCATACTGCTATTTTTATTATTGTCTTCCTTATAGTTTTCATTTTTCACACCTGGGAAGTAAAATGGAGGTTTCCCTTCAAGTATCTTTTTTTCTCTAAATGAGGCAGAGGCCTTAAACTGCCCCTTCCCCCACCCTCTCCCCTCGATATTCCATCAACAGTCCTTCGCTTGTTGGTCCCCACTGACGGATTTTGTCTTAATGTCAGCGGGAGACAAATAAGGATTATCAACAGACAAACCAATAATTCAGGTTGGACAGCTTGGTAATGTATTTTCATCCATCACCCCACAACTCTTCGTCAGGCTGTGGTGATGTGAAGACATTGAAGCCTGACCTCCAAAAGCACCAAATGCGATCAACCTAGTTAAAGAATTTATATAAAATCCGCATGTAACCTCAACTGAGCCTTGAAGATGATTCACTAAGTAGCTAAAATTATCTGGCGCTGCTGGCCCTAGGGAAGACACTGATATTTTGCATCGAGGCACTCGCACGGGCACCTATAATGGGGACCTCTTAATTCCACTGACAGTTTTACAGGACCTGAATTATGGCGGCGCAGTTGTGCTGCTTGTTAGGCTTCACAGTAGGTTACACTAATATGCCTCCTCCCATTTGCTCTGGCCTTTCCCCTTGCACACACAGGCATAAAATTAGGTGATGCAGAGAGGCAGTCTCCGAGTGGGCGTGGCAATATTTTTAGTCGAAATTGCGCTTGCCAGATTTTGTGCTTGAACTGGTCATATTTCCTAAGTGAGAGGTCAATGATGCTCACAATCTCAATTCTAGTTCATGACAAAGTATAGTATCAGAGTCAAAAGCCTTCTTGAAAATCTACAAAGTTCATGTACAGTGTTGCTTGTAACAGGTAACAAGTTTGTTTTTTATTTTGTCTTTAGTTATTTTCTTATCATTTTCACATGTCATTCATTCAGTCATTCAAAACACACAGGCATGCTTTATGGTTATACATTTTGCTGTTGTTTGCTGCTTTCCACAAAGTGTTCCCACAGAGTAGAGTGGTCGTTATTATATACATTTTGTAAATATATAAAATAAATGAATGTCTCAATAGGCTGCAGAGTAAAAGAAACTGTACGT
Source organism: Syngnathus typhle (assembly GCF_033458585.1). Classification (NCBI taxonomy): domain Eukaryota; kingdom Metazoa; phylum Chordata; class Actinopteri; order Syngnathiformes; family Syngnathidae; genus Syngnathus; species Syngnathus typhle. The sequence goes on from NC_083739.1 coordinate 8,219,474, forward strand.
TCACTTCTCCTCTTTCTCCCCAAACCTTTTACCTGGACAACCCCCTCGCTTCAGTACCAACTGGGTCCTGCCAAGTGATCCGTCTCTGTCAGCCCGCTAAAATGATAATGGCAATTAAAGCCGAAGAGTAATTGCCATTCGCTGCCTCTGATTCCCAACGGACCTTCAACGGGAAACATAGTCCCTCACATGAATGAGCTTTGAGCCCCTGGAGGGCGGTCCATGTCTGGGCGGGCGTATGGACGGGGTGGTGCGGGATGTTGTAGGAGTGCGAGGTGGGTTGGAGGGCAGCATGGAGGAGGAAGGGTGATTTGTACCTTTTAACCTCCACTGATCATTGATGGCCTTGACGAGAAAGAAGTGGAGGAAAGAATAATAGATAAGTCACACGTACAGGCTGGGAATGCTTGCACGCATGCACTCCAACACGCAAACACAGACACACACACACGTTCAAGGTCGCTGTCAAAGGACTTATGGCTCTCACCGTTGGCCCCAGTTTGAGGAGCCTAATGGGAAGTGACACCAGTGATCAGAGGTGACACAGGAGTACTTTGAGGTCAGAGAGGCAACCATTATTACCAGCCTTTATGGCAAATTCACTTTTAGGGTCTTTCCTATGGTAACGCTGCAAGTGCATGCTTTAGTTCCAGTAGTCTATGAGGGGGAGATTTGCTTGTCTATGAAATACCTGCATAGAACTTTAGTGTCCATCAGTTTGACCACACCAATATACGCTGACATGTTTCATTGCCATGTTTCTGCGACGGATACCCGAATGAGACTATCACCTGATTACAAATTTGATGGATAATGACTACAGCATGTGTAACAAATGCATTGCACTTGCTTTGTTACTTGAGGGAATACTAGAGGTTGTTAGCAATGCCAATTTGTTTGCACCTCTGCTGGTGTAGCCCCACTAAGTGTGGTCTTTCTTCGGCACCATGGTGCGCATGCTTCAAAATGCATGCACTTCGAACTTAGATCATTGCATTGTAATAGTTGTTTTTAGAAGGTCAGAGGAAACCAGACAAAACTCACGCAGGCACAGGGAGAACATGCAAACTCCACGCAGAAAGACCGACGCCAGAATGGAACCCTGCACCCTGTGGATGTGCTAACCAACGCTCCACCGTGCTGCTGGGGAAATCCTAATAATCATCTCCTAATACTCTTGCCCTGACATTTATATTATATACAGAAGTCAGGGAAAAATTATGGGCATGCTTTGGCGGACCTCCTAAAAGGACGCAGAAGGCCATTTGGCAGTTTGACTCTCGTTGTGTTATGTTTCAGCAAGTCTCATATGATCTGTGCCTGAAATTTTCCACTAACTAGATGCCGTTGACAATGCCACTACATCACTTCATGGATACAACATATTGTCATTGGCGTGTGGAGCGTGTGGGCGGAAGGTTAAAAAGCCGAGAGCATGCGTAGGTGATGGTTAACACAGGCGTTATCACCCATCAAGACTGAAGCCTGACCCAGGGCACACACCAGCTGTGACCCCGGTTTGAAAAGTTCCAAACCACTTGGTCGTGTTAGCTCATTTGAACCCATGCTCTATTATGACGCCTAGATCCCGTGACCCAAAGCATCTGTTGTGTGTTGAGTGGAGGCGGGAAGGAGGGCGGACGACATCAGGCGACTTCGGAGGCCCACTGAGCTCCATCACAAGAGTGATGATCAGCACAGCGTCAACGTGACAATAATCGCCTCTAACTTCATCAACGCAATTTACACCAGCAGGCAAGCAAAGGCCTTCACATTCACATTGCGATTGTCCTCAGCTAAAATCATCGTCAACCTAAAATATGGACGCTTACACGCGTGGTGTCACAGTACGTCGGCGCCGCATTGACTTATTACATGCGAACGTGCCACCAAATCCATAATGAGAACTCCTTTTGTTGCCCTGTTGTTGTTGGAAATGTAATCATGAAAGATGAAACACAGCCTTCAATGAGATGGTTGTAAAAGAGCATAATTAATATGGGCTTTTGCAAGAACAATCCCCGCTTTACAGGAGCCCCGCGTTGGCCGTGAAATTAATTAAGTGTGCCAGGATTTATGGCCTGCGCTTGGAAATGAAGAGAATTAATCGCAGGCCGAAGATGGATGCTCGCTGGAAAATGATGATGCCCGTGACCATGTGGGGGGGAAGTTTGTAACTGCTTTAGGGCTGTGCGCTTGGATGGGAATTGGGGATTTTGACTTGATTATATGCTCCCAGGCAACAGCTGGAACAGAGGTGAGATGTTTTTGTATTTGAGCCAGCTTGGCATTATTAGAAGATGTTCTGTTTTCACTCTACTTTCTCACAATTTGACATCAGGTGCAAAGTTTGGATTCTATGAGAGTAGGGAATATTTCCAGAGAGAGTCCTGTTGAGGTTGCAGCTTTGTCTGTTGGCAAAACGTAGACTCAAATACAGACAAGAAAGTTAGGCAGGTTGGATCCGAGGTAGCTGGGTCAGCCGAGTTTGATGCAGTTGAGATAAAAAAAATCGAGGGAAGGATAGAGCGGGAGATCCAGAGCCGGATCGGTGCAGCATCTGCAGGAATGAAGACTTTATATCAGTTCAAAAGGGATGATTTTTCGTTCCTACCCTCACCTATGATCACGAACTGTGGGTCGTGACCGAAAGAATAGGAACCCAGATACGAGAGGCCGGATTGAGTTTACTGTTCAAAAGCCATTGGCCCAAAATATGAACTAGTTCATTGAAGTCATTCAGGTACAACACTGTGTCTTAAATCTTGCGTGTGGTCATGCAACTAATTAAAGACGTATCTCAAGGCATCACCGTACTCTCATATTTTGTCGACGGGGTCCATCCAGAGAACATGGTCGCGATTTATTTGAACAGGTACAGAGCCCGGAAACCTCCTACGCTTTTGTGTGTGTTTTGTAATAATGGAAAGCTAATTACCCACCTCCCGTGTCCCTGGACAGCGCCACAATGTCTGGGCTGGATCTGTGTGTGGGATGGTTCATAGTGGTAATTAGCTTCATACACACACACGCACACAGACAAGATAAATGAAGGTTGGCTGGGTGTTAGTTGTTGGACAGTTGATTGGGCAGGTACTCTGGGAGTGTCTCGGGTCTCCAGAGCATGTCCGCTGTGATGATTGTGCCTGCGTGCCAGTGTGTGTGTGTGCGCACAAAAGAGCTCTTAGCCCAAATTGCTGTCTCTTGTCTCATTGTCAGAGTGATTATGAAATATTGTTTAATTTACTGGGCTGCAGAGCCTTGTGTGATTTTGATGAATCTGAGCTTTTATTGTTTTGTTCACTTTATTGTCTGGTGGTTACATGTCATGCGGTTGTGTTCTCGAAAGTGTCGACTATCTACACGAACACAAGTACAACATGTTACACGGCACCCTGATTGACATGGATATAAATTGAGTGTAAATTACATCAAACATCTGTATGCCTAACCTGGGGGGGGGGGGGACAAATGAGAACACGTTTTTTCCACTCGTTTTTTAATTCTGTTTGTGATGGCGCACACGTTTTTGTGACGTGGATGGCCAGTAAGTAGTTTGCGCTTTTCTTACTCCATGTCATATAGATTTTGGTTCTTTGTTTTTATCTCGGATTCTGTCTTCTACACTTGTGCAGATTAAATTCCGTTTCTTTCGTTGCACTCTTTTTGTTTGGTCTTGTGTTCGTAATTACATTCTATGTAGCTGAGTTCCTTCCATAATGTTTTTTTCTACACTTCAGCATCTGTACCTCCTGCTATGGCTCTGCCCATCCACTTTTTATAGTTATGCTTTCTCGCTACATATTGTTTTCCACATCAACGTTTTGTTTTTGCCGCTTTTCATTGTACACTATGTTATTATTGCTCACATTGTTGTGTTCCTTTCTTTCAAGGAAACCTTGTTTGTTTCCACATAGTTTGCTTGCTTTCTGCTCTGGGGTCCAATATTCAGTTGGCTTGTCCACACCAAGGTGAATTAACAATTTTAAAAAGGCCAGCAGTAACTGAGTGGTAGTGTTGAGCAGAAATGCTGCTAATTTGGATTTCTGAATCTTCTCTGATACCTCTGACACATCCCCTTCTAAACAGGCGGTGTCTATATTCGTCCTTGTTTTGTCTCAGGATCTGTCTGCCATTTTTTTAAAGTTCATTGTGATACCACAGGATTTACCTCAATTGTATCAAAGTCCAGTCTCCACAAAGATTCTGTGATGAGCTCAGCTGAACCGTTCGAAAAAAAACTTGTGTGGGCAAGAGTGAGACAGGAGGAAGGTCTTGGCCCACTCAAACTGATTATACAGCTATCGACAGGGACCCAGAAAACAGGCACTCTCTTTCCTCTTGATTGAATTAAACACCTTTTATGGGGCAAATCGATGGGATGGAGATGATGAGGGAGGGGCCGTGGTGTCCGGGCAAGCAATGGTATAAACCGAGAGCTGAGCCAGTGTTATGATATGTGGAGGTGAGGTTTGTCTTTTACCCCCCACCACCACCATCATTCACCAACTCACACTCCTTACAAAGGCAGTTGAGAGGTCTGATGCCCTGTTGTAATTCAGGCAAATCAATGCTTTTAAACCATTTAGCCATGACTGGTGATGAAGAACAGTCAGCGCCCGCCAAGTATGCATGTCCAAGACCTAAATCAATCAAAATTACAGTTCCAGCCTGGGACGATGCAGAGAGAAGACTGGGCTACACAGCACATTCACAGCTTTTATGGCATATAATAAACATGAGCACTCCACTAGTTGTTTTGATTTTTGGTTTGAAGAAGAGTGAGCTTCCAAGTGTCACACTTTTACATGCACAACTAAAATATGTGACCTTGTTTTATCCCATCGCGGACATTGCACAATAATATCACTGTACCAATATTATACTCAATTTTTATAGGTTAACATTGAGATCATTGAGCAATTCAAGAATTTAATTTCCAAAGCCAATCCAGACCACAAGCATGAAATGCAGAACAGCCGTAAAACAACAATGTCCGAGGGTCAAAGGTGAACTAGATTCACATACAGCTTATGATAACTAAAGGAAGTGGAGGGCGCTAAATACCAGAAGGAAAACAGAAACATAACACTATGGGCCTACTTGTATTTTAATATTGGTTGTTATGGTAAAAAAGTTGAAAAACATTGGTTTAGGTGGAGATAGAAAATAATTGAAATACCATTTAATACCTGGCCTTAGAGCCAATGGGCTAAATGGCAAAGTGACATTATGAACTTGGCCTGTATATTTAGTGCCTTTGCCTCACTGTGACATCATATTGGTACGCTACGCCCCACTGGTCAAAATCAACCATTCAGCCCGGACATCCCGTATTAGTCAACCCCGCAATCCCGAAAGCCGCACGGCCAATGAACACCGCTGTCAACAGCCGCCAAACCAATTAAAGTGTCTAATGAGCGTCTTGTATAACACTAACACGACCATTAAAGAGCATTTAAAGCCAACACGTAGGTATCAGGTGCAGGGTTGCGGGTTACCGTGTCATGCCTGATTAGTATTCAAGCTGCGTTTGGGTTCCATTAAGGCGTCATTCGCAAACGTATGGATCCAACGCATCTGAGGTTTTATAAACTGCTTTCATGCTGATGAGAACAATCTCCCCTCATAAAGAGTGCCGTCGATATGCGAGACAGATAAATAAATATGGGGCATGTGGAGTGTGTTTGAGAAAACTGGGAGTTGACAGTATTACACAGGCACTCAGTTTAATACCCAGCCATAATATTGCTGAGGGAACAGGCCCAAGGCGCTACTTTCTTTTATTAGTCATTCACTGGGATTATGGACACATTGCTTCCATTACCTGAGAGAGGAGCAGAAGCCTTGGCCCATGGGGATGACCAAATAACTCTCTCTCTTACACGCTTTCTCTCTCTCTGCACATTAACATACACTCTGGTTGAAACAGATCCCGGCATCCATACACAGACGCACGCACACACACACGTAATTGCACACAGTCCATCATTAAGACAAACACGGACTTCTATGGAACCTTTTTACCAGAAGAAAGAGTACAATCAATATAGTGTTTAAATAAATGGCGACTGAACAGATCCATATTAAAGTTGCTGGAAGACATTAAGTCTGGATGTAACCTTTGTGCATGTGTCCTTCGGTGTCCATCATTTTCATGTATGACTTGATTTGCTCTTAAATCCGGAGCTTGCTCCAAGATAGGTGGAGGTTGCTCGGTCAAGATTGTGCGCACACACACGCGCATCCGTTTTGTCAGCGGTGATGCAATGAGGCTGATGGATGAGCAGCGAGAGAAAGAATGGATGGATGAATTTGATTTGTCTTAACGCAGAGGGACCGCAAGGTGGCTGCTAGTGTCACCACGACAGTTGTGAATGTGTGTCAAAATAAATGAATTACAAATCAATAGGTAATTCTGCTATTTGCATAACTCAATTGCTGTTGTTTCCTTAACTGAGTCCACCATCCTTCCAAGTTCATCATGATGTGATTGATTGTGTTTTTCTGGATGTTTCTGGCCTCCCGCAAGTTGTGAGATAAGTACAGAAGCGGTGTTTGAATACGAGTCAAACATAGTCAAGGTTTGAAGCAAGTCACTCTCTCTTTCTCATGGGTTATTTCCACATACAATAACATAATAGGAATAAAATCAACATAAAAAAAAACATAACTAGACTAATGTGACTAACAATAAGATAGACCGGAGGACCAAATTCAAGCAAACTGAACAGACAATGTGGCACATCTGGACAAGACAAGTGGCCGGAGGGAGCTGATTGGTAGACATCAGGAACAGGACTGATGAGCACTGTTGGAAATGAAAACGGGTCAACAAAAATATGGATCATTGGAGAAAATAATAATTCTATTATTTGTGGTTGTATATTTTCAAAGAAGTGATAAATTGTGCAGTTAGAAACTCATGTTTAAACATTTTCATTTAATAGTCAAATTGAGAGGGGCAGGGCCAGGCTGTTAATAGCACTTCACATGATCCTGTCAGTGCGTCCATTATGAACTTTGAGTCATTCTATGTTAATACTTGATGACTGACACCCAGTTAAAGTGCACCCTCAGTCCATCGCTCATCGTAACATGCGCAGTGCATACATGCCGGTGGGCATGCACGCATATTATTAATATTTACGCTCCAAAACACCACCAGGCGGCCGGCCACTCTCCTGACGCCGATTGTGGGCATAAATCTTTCGGCTGTGACTTAAAAGACAAATCGCCAATAAAAGTGCCAAGCGTGTTCACACATGCGTTTCTGGCACAATCAAATCAATTTCCTCTAAGTAGCCATAAACATGTTCTCTTGCAAAACAAGTGTGAGAGGTGGCGTCATCACCAGGTTCTCTTGGGCTACCCCACCTCGGGGGTCTCTCCGTAGGGGTCAAGAATCAAGACCTAATCTGTCTAAGTCCACTAGACTACGACTTCAGCCATGTCCGAGTCTTCTAATCACAAGACTACGTCCATTAATCAGTAGTGAGCGGCAGACTGACAAAGAGGAAGCCCAGCAGGGGATGAAGTCAGTCAGGGGAGGAACCCCGGTCCTGGGGCAGAGCCCTGGCAATGCTCCAGGCCAACATCAAGGACCAGACAAGGGGGTGCGTTTAGCTATAGCCGTGATTAATGACCAATTGTCACAAGTGAGATTTGTCTATATCTTGGAACTAAATTGGCAGTGCTATTTCCACGTATGTGCGCCATAGTAATTCTGCCCATCGATTGTCCTCTCCATGGTGACTGATTATAATCACAATTGAGTATAACCACTTTTTGCATTTAATCACAATGTACAGCACACCCACCCCCAACATGCACACACCTTCCACATCCAGTCCCTTCTTTTCTCCATCGTACCGACAGCTTGGGCCCCAAGCTTACACTCACGGGAGTCGACATTCAGCTTCTACAAATCCAGTTAATATTCATTGGCTCATTAAAGATTGATAGTGAGCTGTAAAAGTGGAAATCATACACATATACCAACACAAAATCCTGCCTTTAGCTTGTAATTGTGCTTTACAGAGGAGCTCTGGTTCAGGTGCTCCCTTGGTCCTTGTTTGTGAAGGTTAGGGAGATGTCGACCTGAACGTGGGGCACCAATGGCCTCCCTCATCAAGGCAAACCGAGACTCACTGAGTCATAAACCCAAGGCCGGGGCAATCGGGTGCAGGATTGCCCCCCTGAGGCCTCAGTTAATTTCTACTGCTGAAATATTTAAAAGTCTGTGCCCAAAGAGACCCCAAGTAGGAAATCTTTAACAAAGGCCTGGATATACTCTATGCTGGTTGGGGTAATCCTTGGTTAAGCTAATTGGACAAGAAAATATCATTCTTTTGTTTGTTTACTCTTTATCTTTTGGTTGTTTTGTTTTCTTGATACAATTTTAAACTTGGTTGTTCCCCCCCCTCTCGGCCTATCACTGTTGTCGTGACCCTGCCGTTTGTCCCAAGAGTCTCGGGCCTCTGCAACACCACAAACACAATTTTGGTAATAACATTTGCCGCACGGTTGAAGGAGAGAAAGTCGTGGCTGTCAAAAGCACCTCAGTGCTTCAGCGAAGAAAACGTGACCCGACACATGACAGATTCTTAGGTTTGTACAAATGGACATCTCCCCAGTTCCCCTCCTTCTCAGCCCAAGAGTGCTTAAATCCTTTCGCCCCCCCTCCCCTTATTTGACTGCCCATCTCAAAGCCTGCTGTCGCCCCTTCACTCTCCCCCATGTCAAATGGGCAGAAATCATTGCATTATTAATTGTGCGTGGAAAGTCAAGTCATCTCATCAAATCTAATTCAATCAAACTGCCGCCACATGACCCTTATGGACATGTGCAAAAAAAAAAATGGAGTTCAACAAGACCTTCAAGCGCCTTCTTTGTGCAAATGTATATAAACAGTATTCTGTGTATAGACGCATTGAACAGTAAGCCTTTGTGTATTTTCTCCTCACAGCAGCCCTCAACTCCGCCCGCTGGTATCGTAAAAGTAAGGTAAGACCCTCTCAATCATTTGCTCAATCAATGGAGATGATTGGACCAGTGAACAGGAACACATTGGGTTAACACCTCCAACCTGCTCTGCACCTGACGTGACTCACAGCCACCCAGGGTGCGCTCACATCCCATTTGTCACTGCAGTTTTTCCCGGAGCTGGGGCCAAAGATTGAACGGGCCGCCGTGGAAATATGATTTTGCGAACGCATTGTTAACTCACCGGGGAGAGGGCTTTGCCAAATTCTATCAAAGCGTGCAACTGTGTATTAAATGACTATCAAAAGGCCAGCTATCATTTTTCATGCCATAACCATGACGTGCCCCGGGACTAACCCTTTTGCAATCACAAGCGGGGCTATTGCTATTGATCCAGTGGCAATGGCTATTGTGAAAGTGTCGACACAGTGTATGAAAGTGGCACACGCACGCAAACAGAAGCAAGGCAGATGGAAGTAATGTGATGCATGTTGAAGTTTTGTTTGATGCGTACAAATGCCTGTTTGTGTGTTGGTCATTTCTCAGACGAGCATAATAATACTAATTATTATTATTGTAGCAATTATAATGATAATAACACATTCAATGAATTGACATCTACTACTCAGAGGATTTGATTCCCGCTGTTCACAAATTCATGCCTGCAATCCACCACACATGTCCACATAGTTCCGTATCTGTCTGTCTGCATCAAAATCAAATTAATCAAAAAATGTGTTAGCCCAGAGCTGCTGTGTCTGTGGTCAGACATGATATGATCAGGCTTGACTTTCCTTAGGTCAATTTTCTGCTACCAAATTGTGTCTGAACATGTGATGCTCTGCTGTGCCGACGCATGTTTATTAGAGAATGAGAATTGTCTGCCAAATTGGCGAATATGCAAAAATCAGGATCCACTCTCTCTAAAAATAACACTAGAGCCCATAGGTGGAAGACCTCAGAATTACTTTCTTCCCACGCTATGGCCCAAAGTTTGATGTCTCACCATAGTGATCCGTATGGAAACAGGGGCTGCGAGTGGGCGAAAGAGGGTCCCAGTGGGCGTCGGGTCACGGATCTTGGGTGAGCAAACATCAAAATGTCCCCATATCCCAGAATGGTTACTGAATGCGATCTTCAGTGTGTAGGAAGAGAGCTGGTTAAAGTTTAACCAGCCCCATCCTGTTCTCCATAACCCTCCATCAGCCAGACCCATTGCCTCCACCCCCACTGACCCCCACCCTGTTAGAGACAGAAGTGATGGATCGCTCCTGTCATTGTGCTCTGTGAGGGGACCGCTGGATAGAGGGAGCCAGGCTCCTTGTTAATCTGACCCTCTGAGCCAGAGTGGACGACACATTATGACAACCCCCTTCTAGAAAGACAAAAAAGAACACATGGCATGGAGCTAAACTCACCCGCCTACGCATGACACGCGACACTCTTAGCCTTCTTACGTAGTTTTGTTGGACTACTAACCGCAGGAAACCCCGAGAACCCACACGCATGCACTGTAGGGTAAAAACACGTGAGAAAGTTGGTCAAAAAGAGAAAAACAAGAAAGACAGGAGGAGGACGAGATGGCGAGCAGCTGTGTGAAGTGACAGGATAGCACTGATGACTAATGATGCTGCATGAACTCGCGTTATTGACGAGTGATCAGTCATGTGCCGATGCCATCTCTGCCCCTGAACCATATGGTGATGAAACCGGATGCAGTTTTGGTAGAAAAAGACAGATTATAACAAAACAGAAATGATTACATCTAATGATATAGAGGCACCAACCACATCAGCCTTGCCGCCATAGGTTGCAAAAAAAAAAATCTTACATTTGGAGTTATCATTCATTTAATATTACTTTTATTTAGATACAAACAAACACGTCACAGAAGCAGCAGCTGTCGTGACAGGGACACATTTGTTAATATTTATATTACAAATAATTTCACATCATTAAACAACAGCTATCACCTAGTATCAAGCGAAATTACAATGAAAAAGCTTAGATACAAAATCTCACAATAGAAGTTTGCAGAGCTGATTTTTCCTTGAGAGGTGCTTGCAGTCAATGCAAAGGACATGGGTCAATTTCACAACAAAAAAAAGTTTTTCATTGTGGGGTCAGAGCTCCACCCATTTGGGCCCAAACGAATTTTCATGGCGCACAACAGTGACAAGCTCACGTGATCCCGCGTTGTGTGGGTGGAGTCTGTGACACACGCGTGCTGCACCTCTCTCAGCTGACGTGTATAATATGGGACAAGTCCACCAAGACCCATCCATCAAGTGTGCCCAAATAGGCCCTGCGCCACTGTTGACACAAGGTTAACAACGTGACTCTGATAGAGGTAACCGACGCTCGCAGCAAGACGGAGACCGACACGCAGAAAGATGGATTGGACTGTGATCGACATTTAATTTGAATGATTGCAAATATTTCCAGTTAGGAGAAAATTGAGGACATAATAAAGTGGCCAAGCTGCCAGAGGAGGATTTCAACTCAGACACTCCTCAGCGTAGCCTAGTGGATTGTTTTGCCTCTTAGCCAATACCCATAAATGACATCACATTGTTTACAATCTTTAAAATAGTCTATAGTGAGTCCTGCAAAATATCTATGGATTTTTTTAAAACAAGTGTTTGAAAGGCAATATGCAAATCACAATAACAAAAATGGACTTTAATGGAAACTTGATTTTTCTGTATGTCCTATAGGAGTTAATGTTAATGGTCTTTTCATCAATTAGCTTGTCAGTAGCACATCAGCTAACTCCTACTTAACAACACAAAAATTTAGGTTAATTTCAGTAAAAATGAGGAATGGTATATGATGCGGCTGCGCATATCGATCAAGTATTGATAGAATTAATACCAGTGTCCATTTGTTTCCTATTATTTGCATAAATTCCACATGAAGACGTTCAACTTCCTCTCTGCCTCTCTCAGTAATCACTATACATTATTACACATTAACATGCACTAATGTACAAGTAATCAATTCTGCGGTATGGCAACAACCAGAAAGTCATTACAACTTTTAGGGTGCATCGATTTCTAAACTACTATGCGGGCTTTGTGGAAAAAGTCCAAGCTTATGGACAGTTGTACATCATGCCAGGAAAGCTCAGACAGAAAGCTGCAAGGAGGTACGGCAGAGATGTGCAGGTGAAGGAAAACGCAAGGGAAATGTAACGTAATCTCATCCTCAGCCAGCTTTTTAACACAGGGGCCAATTTAATTGCACTTAAAGCAAAATGGCAGAACATCAATCGTGATGAGTGGATCTGCATCGTAGTTCTCCCAGGCCAATCTATCACGATCTCTGCACCCCCCCCTGTATCCTTCCCCTTGCACTAACACACTCATACGTGCCCATACACCATCTGTTTGTTCCCATCATGCCCCCCTCACAGAATGTCTGTTGCAGTACCTTGGACAATTGGAGTGTAGAGTTTGCTCATATAGTTTTGTGCGTATTATATTATCTTGCTAAATTTCATGGGAGGATTGCAAACTAACATTACATCTTCCAATATTTTCTTACTGGTTGCGCTTTTGAGGCAAAAATCCCATTCAACATAAACAATATACACATCTAGTAACGATTGATATGGAGGTGGCCCCATTTCACGCAAAAAAAGGTTATGAGCTTTGTATTAATAGATATTACCTTATTCAAATAGCATATTGATCAGACTAAATTAATTGCAAGCATACAATACAGAAACAGCAATGTGAGGTTGTTGACAGGGTGGAAAATGATAGGCTGGATATATCTGGCTTTATGAGAACATGAAGGATCTTCGCCGAACACGTGTCGGTTAGAAAACTGAACAAATATATCTTGGAATTTTGAAAGATTTAATAATATTTGATATCTCACTACGAGAGGTTGGACATGTTTAAGGTTGGCAGTCTCCAGGGTAGGTAGCTTTTATTGAAGAAAAATCTAATGTGTGTTGTGTGAGAACATTCCAAAAATAGGCTAAATATCTCAGGTGAAAGACATCCTGAGTTCCGACTTATGCACATCACTCACCAATACAAGCAACTATTGTATGTTTTGTTGCAGTTGTTCTAATTGCACCATACACTATATAATGCATACTGAAAGCCAATGCACGCACATAAAAGTAAGGTAAACAGTGGAGAAGCAAGCATTAGAGCTTCAGCCAATAGTTCTGCGGTTAGACAATGGTAACTGCGTCCTGTACTATAAGCATCTTGAACTCTTAGTGGCTATGGAACACTTAAATACAGAAAGCTCTGGCATCATCCAAGCCATAAAGCATAAAGAGGACTTACTATGTAGCATTGAAAGCAAGGGACACAGCACATAGACGGGTAATGATCTCTTAATGCGGTGGCCTCTCTGCCTCTCTCTCTCCCCACAACCTCTTGCACTCCTATCTCGCTCCTGTCTCCCACTCCATACTGTTACATTAGCACGGATAATAAATGAGGCTCCAACAGCACAAGCATCAACTTTTTATGACCCACCTAACTACCCTTATCAAATGTGCATGTGATTACTAAGCCAGGTGACAGACGACAAGATGGATGGACAGATAGAGGAGGACGTGGGGTGCACGGGTCACGAAAAAAGGAGAATAAGATAATTCGTTCGTGTATGAAGGAAGGAGTGCCGAAAAGTAGGAGGAGGATGAGATGAGTTGTAGGAGCGTCTGAAGTGCTACTCTGGGTGACTTCTCTGAATGGGCTGCTTAAGACAGAGTGGACAGGCTGTACAGGCCAAGAGAAAGGCACCGTTGTCCTCGACATGATAACTTTGATCCACACAACAGTCAGCAATATTGTTAAGCAGCAGTGGGTTAATACTTGAACCAACTCCTGGGGCGCAGTCTCCAGGGAGACAATTGAAAAGCAGTAGAGGAAATGGATTGATGTATTGATATGTATGAAAATTATATGAACGCTACAAAAGCAATATGGCGTATGTATAGCGTGCTATATGTAGGGTGCATCAAAAGTTCCAGGACAAAAGCTATGCAGTGTTCCCTCATTTATCGAAGGGGTTACACTCGAAAAAATGCCCTCAATAAGTGAAATCTGCAAAGCCGAGGTTTTTCGTTATATGCTGTTAGGACCCACCACCACCACACACACATGGTTCCCTTCCTTAAAAATGCTTGTTATACTTTATGAATGTAACTTTTGAAATGCAAAATGCTTATCAGGTTGTGAGGAGCTTCCTCTGCAGCCCCGGCAGCTGATGAGTACCCTGGACCGTAGTTTTTGAAATTATCCTTTAACTAGAATCCCGTGGGGCATTTCAGACAATTATTTTTGCAAATATTTTTTAAATGATCCTTTATATTATTATTTAACTAGAATCCCGTGGTGCATTTCAGCCAATTCTTGTTGTCCTGTTGTCTCTTGCTGCGTCTTCGTCATCGACCTATACTTGCCTCACCTGGTCTGTCTCCCTTTCTGTTGCGGCCCTCAAGCCGAGGTCAAGCCAGTCTCCTGAGCTCTCTCAACTTAAAATATTTTCCCAAATTGTCTTCCTCAATGTTGAGAATGCACAAGACTCATTCATTCAGTGTCATATGAGCTCTATGACTAACAGTGTGGTTGAAAGCTAAACATGTGTGACGTGTTCCTTTTGTTCCGCCTCATTAAGAAATGGTGGGAGTTTGAAATTTTCAGATTGAGGGTAATTAAAATGACAAAAACAACCCATCATTCCTAATGCGGCTGTGATGACACCTCAAATGTAGGAGAATGCCAGCCGCTCCACCTCCTTTTCCTCCTCGTGGCTCCCTGGGTTCACCCCGCTCTCCGGTTCGGCTGCGGCTGCAGAATCATTAACCGGGCCGTGTGAGAAGGATGTGCTGACAGAACACCCAGCCATTGTGCTTCCTGTCATCTTCAGGAAATCAGGGCTTCCCCTGCTGTCAAGGTAAAGCACCGATGGGTGACAAGCGATGTCAGTCTTTCTCTTAGTTCCTCCTTTTGCTTTTTTCCTATATTTATCTCATTCTCTCTACGTCCATCTAACTGTGATATTGTAGCAAGAAGAACTCACTGCAAAAACGAAATCACAGATTGTTGTTTAGTAATCGGCTAGATCGACAAGAGGATGGACGGATCTGGGATACCATGCGTAGCAGCACATAGTAGAAGAAGCATCTACATTGTAGATGTACATTGATTTACAAATTGTCTTCAGTTTTAAAAAAAACAGAGACATTTGTTGTAATTTTTATCATTATTTGTCATATTCAAACAATCATCCGTTTGTTTTGAAGCCTATATTGTTTATAGAAGATGCTGAAACTATGACTCCAATGCGGCCCGTGACAAAAATGACTTTGACACCCCTGATGTACAATAACTCAAACTGTAGTGTGTCCATCAAAAAGCTAGATTACATGGCATTGTCACATGCGCCTGTTATTCTGGCCACCTCCTGTGTGTGCATGTGCACCCTTGTGTAACTGATGGAGAGGGTATGCTCTGTCACCAGTAGCACAGAGTTGACGCTTCCTTTACATGGCAGCTGCAAGACGCCAGTGATGAATCAGAGTCAGCAAAAGCATTGATCAGAACCAAAGTTAATCATTGCTTCGAGAACCCGGGGAGGATAGAGGCTGCCTGGGGAGACGTAAGGCGAGTGGGTAGCTTCACCACAGGAGGCCTGGGGCTCTACAGTAAAGGAATTCTGCTCGGTTGGAGGACACACAAGTGTCCAAAGATTTGACTAAAGGAGCTGGAAGAATTCTGTCGGGCAATATGATCTGCTCATATTCAGCCAAATGATTCAGAACTCATTGGATGGCACGTAAAGTGCAACTGGACAATCAACCAAGAACACTGTGAAAGCAACCAAGGAGCATTAGCCAGCATCCAATTGACCGTGCACCTAAAATGACCAAACTGAAAATGGTCTCAAGAACAAACTGGAACTGAAGACAGCAGCTCCAGTAAGCCTGGCAGAACATCATTGTGGATTAAAGCCAGCATCTGGTGATCGCTCTGCTCTGCTGAATCTCGACTTTATTCCTCCTCATACTGTACAGCATATCCCGATCAACAGACTATGCTGTTTCTCATTTCCCTCGTCTTCTCGGCTCACAGGACGTCCCTCTGGGATCTCTTCCCGTGACCCTACCCCCATCACCAGTGCCAGCAGCAGCATCAAAGTGCAGGATGCTTTTTCTAAGACACACAAAAATAAAGTGTCCAAGGGAAGCACACGTGAGCCCACAAATGCTGATAAAAACACACAGCTACTTGAAGGAATGTCAGATATGCCAGTAGGAAGGATGAGGGGCAATGAGAGTACAAAGGGGGTCCGTCTCCAAAGAGGGGAGGAAAAACAGGGCAATAAAACCATCATGTGGAGTCAAGAATCTGCTGATGGCACAAATACATATACGCAAGTTCAGAGAGGCAAAAGAAGACCTGTCAAAGAGATAAAGCCATCACTTCTCCTTTTCATCCCTTGGTTTGTCCACAAGTATCCCTTTCACCTCCCTTTTGTCCCGCCAACACTTGTCAGGCGAGAAAGTCATTAATGTTTAGCTGGGCAGCGATGGCAGCGCTGACAACACGCATCTAAGGCGACGAGATGAGGGACAGTCCATCAAAGGGTGCCCATTTAGAGTGGGAAGGGGAGGGGGAAGTGGATGGACAGGAAAGGAGCCATCTTTCTTTGCAGAGTTAAAGGTTACGTCACCAAGGTGGGCCCCAAAATGACGTGATTGTCATCCCCAGCCTCCTCACTCCCTTTGTAGCTTTCTTCACATCCACCTACACAGTCCTCGTCTCGCCAGCCCTCCACTCCCCTCCCCTTGCTTGTCAGCAGTTTGATTCAATACCTGCAGGTTAGTTACTCATTGAGCTGAGGAGGTGCTGGATCCAGTAAAGTTGCATGGACGGCTGACTATGGAGGGCTGGGCTTTGACTGACAGATGTGCCGGCATCGTCCATTCCTTCCTGTAAAGACACAAAACACAGGAAATGGAGGGAGGGAAAAAGTTTTTCAATATGAATGGTACACTGCAGGCGCGGTTAATAATTGGAAAGTGTTAGAGTAGTGATTACCGGTCACATTAGTGTGCAGAGAGACATCGTCAGGTGCGGTTTGAGAATGATAGTTTATTGACTAAAAATAGTGTCGCTTTGTTCATCTATCCGTGGCAGCATTGTATAGTGACAGGATGAACAACTACAGTCAGGTCCATAAATATTGGGACATGGACATGAGTGTAATCTTTTTGGATGTAAAACAACATCAGCAAGTAAAACGCATGTCAGGTGATGGACCTGGTCATTGCAAAATATTCCAGACTTAGAGTCTGTTGATAATGTGGGTGAGGATGAGGCCAATGTTTCTGGAGTTGTAATAGGTCCAGTTAACCTGCACACTCACCTGGTTTCATTTGTACAAGAAAATAGTCAAGTAAAGTTTTTACATTTACACAGCCACACATTTCATACCAAAACAAATGGTTGGTCAATTGAGACAATGGCATCATTATTTGAGTAAATGCACTCTTGGTCCCATTTTGGTTTGGTGGTGTGCTGTGACATTTTTTGTTAATGAAAGGTTGCCAATAAAATTCTTCGTCTTGCATCTTTTAAGATATTACCACTTGGGTTCCTGGAAAAGATGCTTTGACTGGCATGACAAGTTAAATAGAGGGAGAGAGACCATTGTCTTCCAAATCAGCTGTCAGTGTGTTCCTGGTGTCAGCATTTTGACTCGGTACCTGCCTGGTTAATCATCGAGCTTCTCTGAGCTGCAAGCCGCTGGAGGTACGGGGCCCACCGTCATGGGCCCCCGTCAACACCACAAACTGTGATTGACAGATTAGCAAGCGCTGGCGTTTTTTGCAAAGAAAGACTGGGAAAGCAGGATGGAGCGTGCTGATTGGAATTGAAGGAGACCTATTGAGATGGTGTGCATGCATGGGTGTGTGTATGTATAGTGGATCTGGAGGAATGGAGGTCAACAGGTCTTTCTCAAGTCAATGAAAATGTGTAAGATGTGAGGCTGGATTTGAGAAGTTGAGTAATCAGCAGAAATCTGAATACCTCAAGTAGAAGGCATATAATAATAAAATAAAGACATCAGTTGGATGAATAAAGAAATAAATTGCAATAGCGGAAGTAAATTATTGGTGAAATCAGATCAATTTGATGCAAATACTGTAGAATGAACCTGCACTATACATCCTTCAATCCCACTCAAACAGCCCCCCCAGGCAGCTTGTACATGCACTGTGGATTTTTCCATCACATCCAGACATCATTTCTAAAACCCTGTATACATCAGAACATGTTTTGAATCCCCGCTGAAATTAACAACAATGAAAGAACAGCATTTTGGCACAATTCCCAAATAATGAGAATTTTTATCACAGTGTACAGTGGTGGTTCAAAATAATAATAATAAAAAAAAAAGACAACTCGCTAAGCACCATCATCCTGACTAACTACAGTAAACTACAGTAAGATATTATGCTTACGTGCTCATGAAAATGAGGCAGAGGTAACGAGGACTTAAATATTGATTCAGTTACATTGATTGCAAATTAAAGTGATGTCAAATTTCATTTTAAAATGTTTTACTGTTTGTATTATGCTGAACTTAAAAGTTAAATACAGCAGAACTGTACGTAAAAAAATTAATTTGAAAAGCAAAAAATATATACTATGCATAAAAAGTTTGAAAAACATTTTTCAAAATGTTATGATTTAAAAAGCTGTAGTTGTAATATGTTGATTTTTAATATTGCACATTTTATTCGTATTCAATTCAACTATTCTTTCACATATGACTAGAAAGTTTGTGTACTCGTACTACACTTTTAGACTTACAGTCTTAGCGTGTCAATTAGTTTCCCTCCATGACCTTTTATGACCAAAGAAACCCTCAATTACTCCATTTGTATCCACGTAATTCCACTGACACACGTCCAAATATATATTTCCCAAATTCTTCATCTATACTTGCCTGGGAATGTTTTCTTGGTTTCTGGTTATTTACCAAACCACTTTGGAGGGAGAGGCAATACTTTCGAGCAACTTGAGAGGTTTTCATTAGAAAGAGAAATGGCCTCCCCTGTTGGACATCCCGGCCGCTACAACCAACATTTGTTCAACCCCCTCTGATTAGGTTATCAGCACTCTCGTCCTCTCCTCCTCCTCCTCTGACTCCCCCATGAAGGCCCGTCGAGGTTTGATTTCAAATGGAAAAATTAATGGGAGAATAATAGCTGCAGGGCTCCCTCACTTCCACCCGCATATATGCACATCTTGCCGGGCCTGCTGGGGTACAGAGAGGGAGGGGGACTAAAACTTGGACTCATTCGCCTCACTTGGCCCGCTTTTCCACATGGGACGTTGCCCCCTCCCCACACCACCACTTTTATTTACACCCTAGAGGACTCAGCTTTCAAATATTAGTACAGCGGCAGTGCAGGTCTCAAATAAATAAATAACTAGGGATATAATGATTAGCAATCCTCTTGACAGCTGTATGAATCATTGATGTTCATTTTCACTTCTAGGAGAAGATTTTTGCAGTAGCAAGGTTTTTAAAAAAAACTTTTCAGGTACTTCAAACTTTTTATTTCTCTCACAGAATTCAAGTACCGTATTTTCCGGACTGTATGGCGCACCTAAAAACCTAAAATTTTCTCAAAAGCGGACAGTGCACCTTATAGTCCGGTGCGCCTTATATATGGACCAAATTCCTAAATTTAAACTGGCCCGAAGCATTGTGTCATGAAATCAATCATAAGTGGCCTGCTGAAGACTATGAATCATGAATCAAAAAGACTATGGATCATTATTTTGTGATTATAAAGTTGAAGTTGAAATAAAAAAGATAAAATGGAGAACGATTTGATTTGGATTAAAAATCTGACATGATGCAATAATGGTGCGCCTTATATAAGGAGAAAGTTTTAAAATGGGCCATTCATTGAAGGTGCGCCTTATAGTCCGGTGCGCCTTATAGTCCGGAAAATACGGTGCACCTCATCTTTTACAATTACATAATTGGAAGAATGTACAAGAAAATTATTTAACCTCTTGCATGTTACTGACAGGAGTCACTTTTGAAATAAACGTGATGCAAACATCCACAAAAGTTGCACTTTATGTGTTATAGACGCAATTTGGCTGAAGGACTTTTTCAATCCAAGTTAGGACTGGTTACTTAATTGTGAGTTAGCAATTTACAGTACGTGGGTGTGTACATGTGTGTGGAGGGGGGTGAGGCTGTTAAGAGTTTAAAAGCGGAAGAGGAGTCGGTTCAGATCCTGTATTGAAGTCGGGGAAGCCACTGGCACTTTCTGTTCAAACATTTGAGAGGACCAACTTGCCTCGCTGCAACGCCCGGGTAGCGAGATTCCCGTTCTTCCTGTTTCTCCTGACTTTGAGGAATTTTGCGGTTAACAAACTCCCAGCGCTCCTCTCACAAGGCCTGTATCCTCGTGGCAGATACCTGCTCAGCAAAATTACAAGAAAAGAGACATGCGGAGAAGTTTCTGGCATTTGAGGGGATTCTCGTCACAATTTCTGCATATAGAATAGAGGTTCTCACATTAGGGCCTGCGGGCCACATATGGCTCACTATGATCAGTAATCTGGCCCAATAAGCATTTACTTTATCAAGCATAGTTTTTTTCCATTAATCTCATTATTTTCCCACTTTAAAATGCCAATCCATCCCTCAGTTATCTAGACCAGTCCGAGCTGATTTGGGGTAAAAAGCAGACTACACTATCAATAGTGATAATTCAAGGTAGCGCGAGCACATTTGTTTTTCCAGGATTGTATGGCAAACTTTGATCAGATCACTGCCGCCACGCAGTGCTCATGTCTGACGTTTCCGCTCGCAAGTCAAAGCAAAAAAGTGTCCTAATGACGGCTGACTTCTTGAAAAAGTCGGGTCGCTCACACCTCAAGGCGCCAATGTGTTACATCAACATAGTCTGGTTGCAAGTCCAAGGTGTGTGGGAATGGCTGAGGAGTGTCAAAATTAAGACAACAAAAGGTCGGTTCAGGCAGGGTGTCTGGATGTAGAATGACGATGCGACACGATTGGTGGGGGGGGGGGGGGGCACACCTCTCGCAGCAGGCCTCCGGCTACATGTAGCATTAATTGCTGCCTCCACAGAGCCTGCAGACTCCGCACAGTAGCAAAGGCTTGCATCAAAGACACCGCACACTGAACTTTATGAAATTTTTATTCAATGTGTTCACTTCTCTCCCCTTTTTTCCTGCCTATTCCCTACCTTGCCTCCCTTCTCCATTTTTAGCTCCGCCACCAAACAGACAAGAAAGACTTCTCGCTGCCATGTTTTTCGGCTCAACTTCCTTCCTGCCCAGGAGCGCTGGAGTATCTCGTTAGTTCTCTCACAGCAAACGTCTCCTCTCTATCTGCCGAGAGCAAAACTAGAAAGGGGGGCTACATCAAGAAGTTGGGCGTGTGAGATTCTCTGCAGAGCTAGGTGGGAAAGTATAATATCATTTAGCTAAGATAATTGCGTGGAAACAAACGGAGATGAGAGGGTTTCCTTTCCCCATAGACAACACACACCAAAGGGCTCAAGTTGCATCATATGTTTAGCACAACTGCATGCAATAAATACAATGCAACATATTTGTTGGTATGACACCACTGCCCCAAGTTCTACTCGCTTGTCTGAGGCAGTTAGGTCCCAAAGGCTGAATTTTTATGATTTTGACTCATTACCGTGCCACAATAGATTAGAAGAAAAACAATCAAGGTACAAGTGCAAAGTTTACAGATGTATCAAGCATTGCAGCCATTTCTGGGGACTTGGGCTGATAATATCTGACTAAGTGACATGAATGTAAAGAGCTTATTTGTTTATGAAACGGAAATCTTCAGCAAATGGAATGTCCAACCAGAAAATGCACAATTCACTGTTTGCTTGTGGATCTTACAGCCTACAGTCAATGGAAGCTGTGCTCATTTGGGATGAAATCAGGCAAGTGACTTAGCCGTTGGAGAATGTTCAATTTGTTGGTGGTTAAAAGGGGAAAAAAAATGAGAAAACTTTACTTTGTGCATTTTACTTTGATTCACAGCCCTATTGATGGACAACCTAATACTAGAGGGGGCAGAACGTGAGGATGAACTGATCATCTGAATCAGGTATGTTTATGTTTAAGCGGCCCCCGAGCCTTTGGGCGTGTGTTTCACATTAGATTGTGCAAGTAGTCATACCTGTAGAAGGGTCAGACATTTAACATATATAACAAAATTTGAATGGAGACTGCTGACTATTCAAGTCATTTAATCCACAAAGCTCTACAGCTACATCTGGGTTTATTGTGCAGTGTGCAGTGACTACAATCTCTTGATAGATATGTTTAGAATACAAGTAACTGGAAAACAGGTGTATAGCAAAGAGAAGAAAAAACATTAAAAGTTGGACAGTATTATTGACATCAGATGACATTAAACTGAAATAATCATGTAACAATCTGCCGCCACCTATAAGGGAAGCTCAAAACTGGCCTTTTATTTTCAATTTTCCAGAACAATCAGCAATAATCGAGTGCGAGCCGATTTTCACACATGAAGCGGTGTTTTTCTGCTAGTCCAATAACTGCACGTGTATATATGTTGTAGTCGGAGTACTTCAAGGGAAATCATTTGAAGAGCAGCAGTAGAGCACAGATAAAGTACGGTGGTAGTAGTAGTTTCAACTGTCCACTGGCCTGTAAGACGCTACTGCCCTCAAGTGGCTAAAATACATGCAGAAAGATTTGCCTCATGAAAAATAAACGAAGTTGGATGCCAGTACGGCACACTTGCATTAAGTTGGTTGAGTGGATTGTTAGCCCTATAATTCTAGAACGGAGGAAAAAGATCGACCAACATCTTCAAAGAAAAGGGAGAAAACATCTGAGATAGGAGAAAACATCTGAGTTGGACCCTCTTATTTATTTCATTCCAAATACACAATGTTAAAAAAAAGAAAGAAAAAATCTCCTCACCCTACCCTTTGAACCACTTGTGTGAAATTGCCATAAATTATGTAAACTCTTCAGTGAAGCCAGGTTTACTACTGGTAGTACGCTAACCTTGCATTGACAAGGAACATGGTTTGCAAATCAGAGGTTTGATGACACGAGGCCATGAACTAGTGAATTGCTCTATTGGTTAGTAAATATTCAATAGGCTGCACTGGGTAGGAGGATATGAGATGACACCAACAACACACCTAAACCAGACAATATGCTCTTCAAGTGTGTTGCACGGTTTATTTCGGTCATATTAACCTTTATATTCATGGATACAATCTCATAACCATCCACCTTTTTCATGACCCCACCATAGTGTGCTGCTCTGCCTTCTTAAGACATCGCATGCCCATCCTCCCTTGTGCCGATTTCTTCTTCCAGATTTTTCTTCTACACACTTCAGTTGTCCAGAAGGGAGCGCTGTAAAGCCTCCTGGATCATTGTGTGCTCATCTGTAGAGTAATCCTGCAGCACAAAACAAGGTATGGTTAAGCATGTTGTTTAGATTGGAGTTGACATGATCACCAGCGCGGAAAAAGCAGCAACTTACAACAAAGGTATCATATGAAAAAGTGTGTCTGATCTTCAGGTGTTGGAAGAAATCGGTACTCCGGTAGTTTGGATCCCCCCACGGCATGGAGGCGCAGATGGGGCATACCTAGACCGGGACATGAATGATAAATCAAGTTTCGGCCCTGCAGAAGCTGCAGTCGATGCGGTATCGTGAAAAGGACTTCTCACCACTTGTCGTGCATCGCGGGCATGCTGCGAAGTGCAGTGCTCAACCAGGCCGTCTTGATCGAGGTTCTGGCAGTTGCAGTAAGGGCAGGTAAAAGTATAACGATTTGGCACTGGGCTGTAGAGACACAAGCAAGTAATTAGGTCAGGCTGCCTTTTCCTTGTTCTTCTTTGATTTGGATCTCAAAGCTATTGTGTGTGGTTTTGATCAAATTGGAATAAGCCAATTTACAGGGTTGGCCATTTTTTCTCCCCACGCCCCTATGGCTTGCGAACAAATTATGATACAAACTAGTTATGTTGGGAGTGAACCCAAGCAACACCTATTTAAATAATAACTCATGAGATATTCTATTTCAAAAAACGACTAAAATTATCGGCTCTTACTGGATGAGCTCAGACCATCCATGAGTAGTATATCCGTATGTCTATGCTGCTCCCAGGCGGCCACGAGGCGCACAACAGAAGGAGCAGCACAATTTTGTCTATTCCACTCAGGCCAAAAATAAAAATAAAAATCTTAATTATTTTTTTTATGAAGTACAATATTAAAGCAGGAAGTTTTTTTTTTTTTTTTATCTTTAGCTACCAGTGGTAGAATGCATCAGTGGCCTCTTATTTGCGTTGCTTTGTACTTCCTCTTCAAACAGGTTGGTTTCTCTACAAAAGTCCTTGCATAATGGCTTTGTTTGTAACAAACTCCCAGCATTTGCCTGCCGGCAGTATTGAATCTCTAACTTGCCTTGAAGGCTGACAATTTGTTTATGGCAAGATATAATTAATCCCACCGGTGCTGAAACGCCATTAAATCAATTTATTATAAGTCTTGTAGAAGACACGGCACGGAAAGAGCTATTTGGGACAGCTTTGTGTTATTTCTTGACCTGATGATAGCAGGCTGGCTCTGGGCAGTGGTCCTAACTCCTTCCTCAATGTACTCCTGGTATTTTGGGCAAGCACCTGTGTGGAGTCTCATCTGAGAAAGGGCAACCTAAAGAGGAAGACAACACAATGAGAGGCACACCTTCAGAATAAGAACGTCTACACTTGCATTGAACCCCAGATTAACAACATCTGGGAACAAGTGCCACAAAGTCAAATTTCAGAAATTAAATGGATGTCATTCGTGACCAGCTGGTAAAATGTCAGGTGTGTGGTGATTTTACTTTTGTTGTTTTGGGGGGTCCCAAAACAGAGGTTCCACTGTACACCGCACACTAGTTAGGCCAGATTGAAAGTTTAAATTCATAATTCAACCAAAACATACCTGAGCTCTGCACCCCTTGCACGCTGCCACAGATGATTGGATAAGGGCCTCGAGCTCCACGGCTTTAGTGCAATGGCCGAGCGCGGCCCGGCACACGGCACACGCGGGTTTCTGTGGACGCAAACATTTCTGCAAACAGCTTTGGCAGAATCTGAGGAGAAAAGAAAGAGCGATTAACAACAGACATTGGCACATCAATCTTAAAGACAACAACGATGTCTCCATCATCAAGAGTCGCCTGTCCTCCTCTCTTTCCACTGTTTGGGTAATATCGGATGTTAATTGCACCGTACCAGCTAGCCTGCAATGAGCTTCGGCTGACTAGCTAATGGAGCTGAATCAATTAAGGAGTCGCTCCAAAGTCAGTAATCATCGATTCATGACAGAGAATACGTTGCACTTCTGATAAGTATCATTTTCACGAAAGGATGACAAGATGTAAACGACACAGAAGACAGAGAAGCCATGCTAATTGCTAAGCAAAAATAGACATGAAAATGCGAAACACCAGAAATAAAAGCTTGCATTAATCGAGTACATTTCTCACAGAAGTCTGACTGAAACGGCATGAAAGCGGAGTACATGCAACTGAATAGCAATAATATCCATGTGATACAACCAGAACTGGAAATTAATTACTGTACGTTGTGACAAAGGTTAGCCGGGGAGGTGTGGCAAATAAGGTTAGAAGTATAAATATAATGTATCATCACCATTCCGGAGTAACTGGAGGGACCCACGTGAGAACATGCCAACATGCAAACTCCACAAAGGAAGGCCGGAGCCGTAATCGAACCGACAACCTCTGCACTATGATGCGGACGTGCTTACCAGTCGGTGGCACGGTGGTGCTAACCACTTGGGAGTTGGTTTCAAAGTCAAAGTCAAAGTCAGCTTTATTGTCAATCTCTCCACATGTCACAACACACAAAGAGACCGAAATTACGTTTTTCTCTATCCCACGGTGACGAGACACGTAACACGATAGACATACAGGGGTAAATCAAAACAACAAGCTTAAAACGAATACAATGTAGCAGAAGTAAGAAACACGTTCATTCTGTGACTATTTAGACCAGGGGTGTCAAACTCATTTGTGTCGTGGGCCGCATCGTAGACTTTATTCTCTTACTTTGAAGTGAGAATTCTTATTTTTTGTCTCAGAATTCTGACTTTCAAGTCACTTTACAGTCACCCACCCTTTTTTTTTTTTTTTTTTTTTCCTTCACTGGCCATAATCCTCTTCCGTACAGAGTGATTTTGATGAAGACACCAAAGGCACTTTATAGTGACCCAACGCTTAGAACTTGTATGTTAAGGCTAGTTTCATTTTTGCGCACTGACTATTAAGAGCCACATACTTGTAGTCTTGACAGTAGGGAAAGGACTACAACTCCCATGCTTAGTCTGTTTTGATGTAAACAAAACGGATACTGAGCAAACCAGCAGCAATTTTGCTTCATAGCCAAGACGGCGTAACACAAACAAATTGACATAAGTTAAGGTGATCTAACTCTAGTCTCAAGAAAGGTTAGGAACACATGGTGAAATAAGTTATTTCCCTCATTGTTTACTCCTTAGCATACATAGGCGTGGGTTTAAAAAAAAAATCGAGGACGAACGCAAAACGTTTCAACTGTCACACACGTCAGCATTGTGCTACAAGGGCCTTCAAAAAGAAACAGAAGGGGCCAAGCAAAGTGTGGGCAGGACGTGCAGATAAGACGATTAAACAACCATTTTCTTTTCAAATCGTCCCCCCTAAAACCACGCTTAGCTAATGGTAGACTATGTCAAAGCGAATCGCTGTCAGATGGAGACAAAAAGAAGTACTTACGTGTGGCCGCATTGTGTTGTGACGGGACTGTCGAATATCTCGAGACAAACTGGACAGATAAACTCGGACACGTCGCTGTTGGCGTCAGAGACGTTTTTCTTGTGCTGTGTCGAGCTGAAGCCGCCGAGCATCGCCATCTCTTTTCTCTTCACTGTGTTCGGTTGCTACCAACCACGTGATCCCGTCATATGCGCTCTGTACGGGGGCGGAGCCTACTGCCATCGTCATCTCACTATAAAGCTCAAACATAGCTTTGTTCGACGTCATAATACAAATAAAAGCCTACATATGCGTGCTTTATATATTACCTTCATAAATACATACATAGTTTGATGTTTAATACATTAATAATCTATTCTAGACATTATCATGATTTTTATCTGTTTTTCCTTTTATTACATGTAATTGATGTATAAAACTGTATATGATTAATCTATTCAAGATATTGTTAGAAATTTATGTGACCCATTGTTCCTTTTATCACATTTTATAGTGCTCCTACTGTATTGTTCACCAGCCCTATTCTTTTATATTTTATTCAACATTGAAAAGAAAATGTTAACTCAAAATATATAGAATACACTTGAATTAATCCATGTATTTTCCACATTTCACTTTATTGTGTATCAATTACAGCAGTCCCTTATCAAATGTTTCTTTCTATAAACAATAGGATAGTAGTAGTAGTACATCCGATGGGTGTAGGCCACTCACTTGCCTGACTTGTGACATGGAATCGATTCCGCTCAGTGACAGTGTGATATATATGAATAAATATATCTGGAGATGTATTTAAAATGACTCATCATGTTTTATGTTCTTTGAGAAACAAATGATAGTGGCATGATGACGCGCTGGTTAGCACGCCTGCCTCACAGTTCAGAGGTGCAAGGTTCAATTCTGTTATGTTCAGTTTCCATGTCCCACTGAGTATTTTCCTGTCTTAAAGCCGTCTAATCGATTGAGAAATGTAGGAATAGTTTGAAAAAAAAAGGGAAGATTAAAACATAATATGAATAACGTGTAATAAGCAGTATTCCAACCCCCCCCCCCCCCGCACCGTTCTGCTCTCGACATAACACGTGATCTATGACGTAGTTCAGTGGTACGCTTCCGCATTGAGCTGATGGGACTTTCCAACAGCTGAGCAGGCTTCGCTAGCTACGGCTAGCACTTATTAAAGGTAAGATGGGCTGCTGGTGGTCTCCATCGTTATGAAATGTTGCAAGCGTCAACTGAGCCCGAATTGAGTGTGATCATACAGGTTCTGACATTTATTGATGCGCAGTTGTGACATGAAACAGAAAAGGTTTTTATTTGGATGTGACGAATACCCTACTGGCTAATGCTAAGCAGCTACGGTGAAATGGGCGTTCACTGATTTTGTTCATTGGTGGGGGGAGCTCTTGCCACACTGTACGTGGTCATTTCGGGTTTGAGAAAAAATATATAGTGGCGTGTACGGAATTCAAAGTACATTTATCATAGTGATTTAATGGGCGGAGCAATTGTATGGAATGCTAAAGCGTATACGCTAGCTCGCAATCTTTCGCTCGTTCACCTCAGTTCATGTTTGATGGGTTTGGTGTGCGTGTGTATGTGGACTGCAATTCCCAATCTTTGGACGATCGTATTATTTAAACGCCAATTGCGTCTAAATCTTCTTTTCTTGCAAAGACAGACTGGGGCTGCTTGATGCTGTCGAGCATTATTATTTACAATCGTTACAAATGACATTCCTCACCATTAGGGCAAGACGAGCGAAGGCCAAATATGCCTTTTATTCCTGTATGTAACACGCTGCAATTGACCACCTAGCGTTCATAGTAAGTATATCGGTTAGATTCATGTTAAAACATTCCGTTTATGGCCCACGCAGTTCTGTTTTGTTGCTATCCCACTTAGACATCTTCATGGAAGGAAGCAAGGATGTACATAAATATGTTTATGTATTTGTTTCACATTCGATTCGAATAGCACTTAACACGAGTGCAAATTAGTGCAATCGGCCGTGAATTAGTGCAAAAAGGTGGTAAAGACAATGGTAACTTTAGAATGTGTGTCATTGAAATGTTCCCCTGTATCATTACAGCTTGCTGCTTGCTCGGGACAATCACACCATTGGAGCTTTTGTCTTGATGAGACTTGGAATCACTACACGTGTGGCGTCCAACAGATGGACATCAACGTTTCTTTAACAGGCAGTGAAGCAAAAGTTCTGACCTCATCTAAAACAACATTGGCTTGTGTCTCAGGTCAGGCTTGGAGCCATGATTGGAGATGTTCGTAATAAGACGTCCGTGCAGCCCGCAGCTGAGCTACTACAATTGAAAGCGCCATCTCTTGTGTAGATGATGTGCTGCTGAGTCTTGTTTCCCCGCTACTCCCCCCCACCACGTTATCATCACTGAGTGTGTGCTGCTGTGCCAAAATGATGCTTCAGTGTGACATCCTTGTGCAGATGATGCAAAGGGAGTGATGCACTCTCCAAAAAGAAAACCAGCTGACTGTTAGTCTGCTGCATATAATGGATGCAAAGTTAAAAGAAGACCTGTTCCGGCGATATGTGGGGGCACTGGAGAGGCGCCTTCAAGATGGAGGGGAAAAATATGGGATGGCAAACTCGCATGAAGGGGACAATGGGAGGCACAAGGACAGCGAGGCCCTACTTTCCACAGCCACGGCGCTCCTCGGGGCCTACCAGCCAGATCCAGCACAGCGTTTCCGCATGGTGCGCTTTTATGAAGTGGTTGAGGGTTCACTTCGCTGCCAAAGAGGAGGCAACCTTAGGAGCCTGGAGAGAGCTTTCCACACTCTGGAAACTCTATGCACCAACCTCTTACTCTTCCCCTGGAAGAAAGAGTTCAGATGCATTAAGGTAAAGTCCATTATTATGTCATGTCTTTTTAAATTGCTAACTTATTTCTGGATTCACTGGTTAATCAACAGCTACTTCAGCAGCAAATTAACTGAACTATTTGGATAGGTGAATGGTTTAGATCATTGTTTTAACTTAATTGTCCAAATTCTCTTATTTCAGCCTCAATGGTTTATATTCTCTTTAGTTCATCATTAAACATTACCCAATAAACAAGAATAATTAGTTAATAAGCAGTATTATTGTGCAATATATTTGAACGTGAAAGAAAATGTTATTCAAGGAATTAATAAAATAATAGATGAGATAATTGATTGTAAAATTATTCATCTGCCCGGGCTATTGTATTTCATGGAATGCCCACTTTTTTTGGTCCAATCTTTTTCAGACTTTCACTGGCCCGTACGTGTACCATCTGAAGTCCGCCATCTCCGATGCAGAGCTTCGATCGCTGATGCGCACAATCGGCTACATCTGTGACCACGACTCGCAGTTTTACTTCCAGGAGCATCCGGGAGGCTCGGCTCATCTCCGCCAGTTGGCTTTCGAGCTGTTCCTGGCCCAGGCGGAGTGTCGTCTTCTGGGAGAGGTCGTGGCTCTGGCCCGCGGTTCCGCTTCGGAGTTGGAAGCCCTGGAACTCCGCAAGGGCTGCAGGGACGACGCAGCCGGCTGCGCCGAGGCCCTCCGCAGACGTGATAGCCTTGGGGCGGATATGGCCCGCCTGTCCGTGCAGCCTCTCGATATCGAGAGACCTCACGCTCACCACCTGAGGCGAGGTAGCCGGCCGTCCAAGTCGGTCGACGTGACAGATGGGGCAGGTCATTGGCACGCAGCGGTCAGCAAACCGATCCTGAAAGCCTCATTGAGTCTGAGGAAGGAGCCTCTATTTGTGGACACCGAGGAGGATATGAAGGATGAGATCATCAGGCCCAACACCTCTGTATCTCTGTTTTCCGTGGCGGCGCCTCCTTCCTATAGCCCCATTGCCGATTTCTTCCCCACCCAGTCACCTTCGCAGGGCGATGCGTACACATCCTACCACCTTTCGTCGCTGGATGAAATTGACTTGTACACAGAGAGAGGCGGTGGAACCGGCGGGAGGCAAACCCCCTCGCGGCCTCCTTCCAGAGAGCCGAGAGACGCGCGAGACGGCTGGCTGCTCAAGTCCCACGGCAATGTAAAGTGTCAGGGCTGTGGTCTGGGCTGCTCCACGATGGCCTCCTGCCAGAGGTGCGACATGATCCTGTGCGCTGCGTGTCATGACGTCGAACCCTCGCCATGCTGTAGCCTGCAGGAGTACCACCCCAAAGCCGCGCGGCCAATTGACGGCTACATTCCCGTCAAGGAGAAGCTCTCGGTCTACTCAAACACGCACTCCCACTCGCATCTCCACCCACACCCTCTTGCACTGACCCACTCACACACTCACTCCCACCCTCACCCCCACATGGTGGACAAACCTTTGTTGTCCACCAAGCTGTTCCCAAGCAAGTCCGTTGCCTTGACGACCCCGAAAGGAGGCAGCGCCGAGCGCATAAGCATGGGAGGATCGCGATGCGGCTTTTGCAACAAGCCCGGCGCATCCCACACCTGCGTCAACTGCTCCAAGGTGTCATGTGACAACTGCATGAGCTTGTATGGCAAGGACATGTGCACGCGGAAAAATCCCCAGCACATGTTTGTGCCCAACCATCAGCTCAACTTCAAATCCGTCACCATATCGCACACGGTGTACCGGTGATCCAGGTCAACTGAGACTTTTGCCTCTCCTCTTTTGTCCCCACCTATTAAATGGCAGCGCCGCCCGCCGCGCACTGTGGCTTAAGCGCCGTTGCCCATTTTTGAACTCTGAATAGTAAAAGTTCCCTCACTGTTGATAGGGCCACATTGTCCGCTTTAAGTTTCCACCTTAAATCTAATCTCCTCCATTTTGCCTTGCTACCTGCTCTTGACTCGTCATGTGATAATGTAGTGCTTAGCCGGTTCCTCCACCTTTGTCCCCAAAAAGGAAAATCCGGAGTTAAAAAGTTGAATTACTTCTCATTTAAAATAAAGTCCACAATATTTACTTGTTAGCTAAAAAAAAAAAATATATATATATATATATGATATAGTAAATATATAGAGAATATATTGTGTGTGTGTGTGTGCTGAAAATACCTCCTGATCTTGCAGCATGAAAAAATACTTTTTTTAAAACTTGAAAAGTAGTGACAAGACACTGGAAATTAGCAACATAAAAATATATATTTTTAAATCTCAATTCTGTAGAACAATGTGAGACTTTAAAATAGATTTAAAAAAAAAAAAAAATCTGCCACTAAGGCAAGGTGGGAAGTACTGTATCTCAAAAGGACTCATTGAGACAATGATCAGATGCCATATTCTATTTATAAAGTCATTCCTTGTAAATGACCCCTGCCACATCTCTCCATGGTTTCCAGCTGGCTGATGTTTTGATGCTGCTGTTGACTTGAGAAGTTGACATAGTGTGATGTGTTGACCCATTTGTAGTGAATTCTAGCCGTGTTTCCAATCTCAGAACCTCTGCGGTCCAGGATAATGCAGACCCCCCCCCCCCCCCCCCCTCACTAAATCAGAGGTTCCTTGTCAAGTCTCAGGTGGAGTCACAGCAAGTGTCTGGGCCACAAATCAATTGCATGCAGATTCTTTTCAAGCGTATGAACCTTGTTGTTTTAAAGAGTATATAATGTGAAAGTTTTCTGTCATGCTTTCTGTCTACCTCAAAGCACTCCAGCCAGTGTGACTTTACAGAGTTTTAACCTCCTGAAATGCTGATGTAGTATTTGTTGTACTTCCCCACATATCCCAAGTAAACTTGTCCAATCGGAGATAATTAAAAACAGCAGCATTTTTCATTCCGATCCAACGTTCTTCTTGTATCCGGTCACAGTTGAAGTAATGCATGCGAAGAAGCGCCTGTAAATGTATTGCAGTCCGATGCTGCAGAGGCTTTGCGTTGCTTCCGATGGATGTCACATGTGGTTGAAAGTTGAAGGCTCATGGTTTTTGGTGGATGATCATATCCATTATAGCTCAGAACATTGTGCGCTTGAGAAAAGGTCACCACTGGCGCCACAGTTAGTTAGATGTGACTTAAATGGTCCAGTGCATGCTTTTTTTTTTTTTACTGCGGTAACTTGGAGGACACAGACTGTTTCATCAAATGCAAATCTGCAGAGGAGACCGTCACATGTAGGAACTGTTAGTTTTAAAAAAAAGAAATCTGTATTATTGATGTGCCACCGGCGAACACTACATATTAACACACTTAACACTACACTGGAAAATCAATTGTGGGACTCGTGGGGTTTGTTTACAGATCATGGTGAAGGAAACTCCACGATGGCAGCATTTAGTCCATGTGGGGTTTTAATCCTGCAGAGTCTGTGCTGCTGAGTTGGCGGCATACGCCCATACTAATGTGAAATCTAGTTTTTTTTTTTTACTATGCTGGTTACTTAGTCTATAGAAAGAAAAAAAACAATTTGCCACAATTAATATTTAGGCAGGAATCTTCGCACATTCTACCTGTCATTGTAAATGTGAGACGCACCAGCTTGTTTGTTGCTGCATGTTATACACCGCACACCAAGACCATCAATTATAAACCCGCAAAGTAAGTCATGCGCAAAGTGGCGAGGGATTGCTGTACATTTAGGTTTTTCCACATTTAATGAAGTGTTTTCCATATTGTTTGTTTTTGTCATTAAGTTGTCATTGCCTGAACATTCATATCTGCCATTTGCGTATACTAATTACTGTCCGTTGCGTACTGCGACGGACGAAAACGCCCTCAAGTGTGAATTCATCAGCAAGGTGTTTACGAGAAGGCTCTCGGTGATCGCTCACTCTTGATGTTGCTAAGTAATAAGTCAGGTGTGATTTATGAAGTCTTTGTTTACCCAAAGATCAGAGTTTGCTGTTAGGGCATGTTTGATTGAACACAGTTTTTTTTATTTTTTTATTTAACTTCTTCCTTTCAAAAACCTTTCTCTTCTGTCACTTTTCCTGTAAAAAAAAAAAACTTATAGGAGATGTTCTGCCTCTTCCGGTGTCTTTCGAAATTTATTTGAGAACAAAACTCCAGTGATCATCAGCTGAGTCAAACTTGTGTATCACTGTCTCCAGTGACCTTGGGAGATGTGCAATCATGTTTTTCATCTAACAGACTTTTAAATTCTTTACATATTTATGGATATATATATATATATATATACACACACACACACGCGTGCATATTTTGTGTCCATCTCTTGTCATTGTGAGTCATACCAGCAGCAGAGGTGACTTTTAGAAGTATCATTGCAAACATGATATTGCCAAACGAAGAACAAACGATAAAAGGATCCAATCCTGCGGTCTGCCCTGGATGTTTTGTCATTGCTCCATTCACTAAATCATATTGTTTTGGTAAATTATAGCCTCGTCTGCAGACCTTAAAAACATTCTCATTGAGAACCAATCAATTTTCGCAAGCGCTCCCATTCTGAACAGCAAGACTGATCATTTAGGTCACTAAAGGGCTAAACAGTTTTCAAGGTTGCTGCTGGGTTTGATGATGGAAAAGCCGTATTTTACATTTATCATAGGATGTGAGTTTCTGATGTTGGACAAACCAGATCTTTATTTTGTGGCGTGGAATATTTCCTTAGGCCATTTAAAGGCTGTTTGGAGGTCGACACACGCTCTTTACCTCTCTGTGTGGTTGGCTTAGGTAATAAGTGTGATATTACAGCGCTCACAACCCCCTAGAGCCCCCCCCCCCCCCCCACCTCCATCCACTTTGACACTGGAGATCATTGCACAATGTCTTGCTGAAAGTGATGGATCTACATCCATATGTGGCCATGCAGTGGAAAGGGAAAATAGCCCAAATGGTTAACTGGTGAAAATATATCTGTAAATGATTCAAACAAATGTAAATCATATTTTGTAAGTTAATTTAAGGAATAAAACCCTGGGGGGAAAGTCCTACTCGTTTCTCTGTTTTTCTGAGCTTGAATGAAACGTTCACGGATAAATGTTTTTATTTAATTTACTCGTTTTAGATTTTGCCAGTTTTTTCTTCATATAATACAGAGGGCAATTGTTCGGAATAACGGTGCCTTTTCTGTAAGACCATCAGGTGGCGCTAAATACCAACAGGTTGAGGCACCTTGAATTTTTATCTGTGGCTGAACATGCTCACAAATAATTACATTTCAACAGAACTGTAGAAAACAGAACATGAAACGGTTTACTGTGTGAAGGTCAACTAATTGTAATAAAAACAGTCCAACACGAGGTCAAACTATAGAAATCTAA
This sequence comes from Syngnathus typhle, assembly GCF_033458585.1. Classification (NCBI taxonomy): domain Eukaryota; kingdom Metazoa; phylum Chordata; class Actinopteri; order Syngnathiformes; family Syngnathidae; genus Syngnathus; species Syngnathus typhle. The sequence goes on from NC_083739.1 coordinate 8,254,546, forward strand.
ATGCATGCACATCTAGAGGGACTTAGTCAAAGTGTCGAGAAGCAAAATTTCAAATTGAGATTCCCCATTGGCTGTGAGGTAGATTTGCTCAGCAGGTTTCTTTCCCATAATATGTTCCTTTTAAAATTGGCAGCTACTCAGGAAAAACATGCAGATGCTTGCTATAAGCTCACTGTGTCTAAGCAAATTAGATGCTTGAAGTTATTGCTTATGAACTGTAGATATATATTATCTATAAAAGTAGGCCATGAGCTGAATGTGTCAGCTGCTACCAGAATGATTACCTCTTGTCAGCTGCCAACAGAATAATTACCTCTTCCAAATCAGCATTATTTTCATACAGGATTTTACCTGATGGGTTCTTCCAAAAATATATTGTTGGGAGGGGATGGATCATGAACCAAACACTGCTTATCACGGCAGAAACATTTTAAATGAACAAAGGTTGGGCTTGCAAATGATAGACCCCACATTAAGAATATGAAGAGGCGACTTGACTTACAAGTTTAATTAATTTCGTGGCTACACTCGAAATTCATACCTGAAGTGATCTTTCATTGTTGAGATGGATGAAAATGCAATTATTCCATGCACCTAATACAGCAGGAAAAAAAAAATCCGTAACATGGTTTTTAATCAGAAAGTCTGAACCCTGAAGTATTGTAATATAGTCTACGGTAGAAAAAAAACATGCAGTAATAATGGCAGAATATATTAAATTCAAAATTGCATCATGATTTTACGGTATGATTATATTCAGTGTCACTCCAGGTGTGTGCGCATTGGCCGCTAGGGGGCAGTATAATGTAGACATGCACTGCGCCGTATATAAAGAATCCAGCCAATCCGGTCAGGCGCATTCTTCTAGCGCGGCTTGCGTGACGCACATTTTGTGCCAGTACACGCATGCCACATTATCCCTGCACATTTTCTTCAACTGCTCCAAAATACTGAGAATTTTATCAGGATAACTTCTGTAGAAGACTATCTTGCCAACAGGATATTGGATATTATTGACCACTCAAGCACCATGAGTGCTTTTTTGCAACTATGATCTGGAACGCCAGATAGGGAGCTCCCCCTGGCTGGATTGGCAGTACATACACAGATATTTACAATTCTCTCTTCACAGGGGAGTGCTTGAGATCATTCAAAGGTTACACATTTATGTTACGGGCGTGTGCACTTTTAAGACTTGCACGTCTTAAACTTTGAGACAAGTACTGGCAGGATCATGCGGATTTGTAGCCAGCGGTGGTCAGGCTGCCGGGCAGGAACACTGCGGGCAGCCTGTTTTCCCTCATTTTTCTCCCTTAAATAATAATAATAACACATTTTGAGCCTAATGTATTTACCAGTCAAAATATTTTGACTCTACATTGGCAATTGCAGATCAACGATTTGGTACAATTCAAACTAAGTCAATTTCTCCTGCATCGTTTCAACTTTCTTCCATTATCTGTAAAACAAGGCATCAAATAAAAGACTCGTGCAATTATAATCCTTTGCAGACTTTTACCTGCTGAGAGACTTAATTTTGACATTTTAGTCCATTGCACCATCCACTTGATCCTGGTGCCGCTTGGTACTTTGCTCTTCAGTGAGCAGCTGCTCAAACGTGATATTAACATGACTGGTCTGATCCCTCGTGGACTGCATTAAATGCAGACATGATGTCCTCACACCTTACAACTGAAGGCAGTAGCTCCTTGTGTGTTGCAGGCATTGGCGCAAGCAGAAATAAATTTCTTGTTATTTCTATTTTAATGCTATAAGCATGCAGCCTATTCACACACAATTTGCTACTGTCATCTTTCGCAGTGCCATGCTTTCAACATGTCTGAAACCCTACACTGCAAAGCGTAAATATGAGGAGACCCTCGATTATCTCTGTCAGCTCCAACTCTGCCTCCTGTGATTTCTTCGGTGCTAACTTTTCCAATGACATAACACACCTGACACTTTCCTCCACCCTTTCCGTTCTGCATGGATCCATTTCTTCACGTCCAGATACAACAGACCTGCCTGCCACATTGACATTCAAGTACTGTACTAGATTTGAATCTATTTTGCAAGAATAATCTACAATAATAGGACAATATAGTGATTAACATTTCACCATATGAAATTTTGTCAATGTAAGTACCGTATTTTCCGCACTATAAGGTGCACCGGATTATAAGGCGCATCTTCAATGAATGGCCCATTTTAAAACTTTGTCCATATAGAAGTCCATATATTTGGACACGCCTGCCGTAGTGGCTCAATATTGGTCCATATATAAGGCGCACTGTCGGCTTTCGAGAAAGTTTGAGGGTTTTAGGTGCGCCTTATAGTGCAGAAAATACGGTAGTTGATTCACTGCACAACTATCACTCTGTCTACAACTTTTTTTCGTTGTGGACCACAGCATAGTTAGTTACTAGTTTGGTTGACTGTCATGACTGTGAAGTCAACAAATGTATGATTGCTTTATACTACTCCAGCATTCTGCTCAAATGTTGAACCACAATGTGAATGAAAGGCAACAAAAACAAGGTTCCAGTGAAGAAAGTTAGCTAGTCAGTAAGAAGCTGAATAATATCTCGAGGCATTTTGTCTCAGGTTTGAATTGATTTTCAGGAAACAACACGACTGGTTTACGTGAAAGAACTCAATGGAGTGTTACATTCCTCCCCTTCGTTGCTTTATTAATGAGCCGGTGAAGTCAGATCTAGTGCATATTCAAAGTAAGGATTTGAGCGTAGCTGAAAGTGACTCTTTTTTCGTAATCCCTGCCTAAACTGTGGAATAAAGCATCACTTTAAATGAAATGAAGTCTATGTCATGTTATTTTGTACGATTTTAAAACCTTTGAACCCAACATCTTTTATATTGAGGCAGACATGCTCAAACGATGGTGCCACCATGCTTCAAGCAATTGGGTCAATAACGAGGCGAGCTCTTGCATTCTTTATTCATGTTGTTTCCTGCATCTAGTGTCCTCATGTTAGACCTTGTGACCACTCGCTGTCAGATTTAACGGTGCAATTTTCTCCAGCTACCTTCTATCGCCCTTTTGCATTTCTCTTATTCACAGTTGGCTTTGTGTAGCCACTTGTGTAGCATTTAAATATGCTTGACTGGATGTCTACTTTGGCCCTGCTTGTAATTTATCACCCCTCTCCTCTCATTAGTTAGATCACCACCACTAAAAGGTGTATAGAAAACGGTAGATGGGTTACGAGAGAGAGCGATCACGAGAGTTCAATCCATTCCTTTCATCGTTTTTCTTTGTTAACTATGGGAACCACACAAAAAGTATGTTGTATTTTTCTTCAAATTTGCACCCCTGAATTTTTACTTGAGTAGTTTTTAGTGCAAATAATAATAGAGTCATAACTGTAATGATAATAACATTCATAGCATACAATTCATCAATTAAAAATGACCATAATAATTACCAATAATGAAATATAGGGACTAATTAAATTGCATAAAGTTTGAAGCCAGCACCAGACAATTGTTATAACATATTATATATAATTATTCCCTTAAGATAGCATCCTTGAATGAGGGAAAGAAAGCCATGTTAGGGAGTTGATAAATGTTTCGAATCTCTGTAATTTGTTGCGGGTTTGATAAATCACATTGTACATGGCAAATTTATCTATTTGCATATACTCCACCTGGAAGGTGCAAAATTAACGGCTCAGCAATTTGGCAGACGTAATCCTGGATGTGAGATCGTCTTCCACATCTGTTTACATGAGCAATCAAATTTGCCCCCATTTTCGCATGAGCAAACTCTTCGTAAATCAGAACCCTTTGAGACTAACGGCAATGCAGGGTTGCACACGCACACACACGCAAAGTGCATGTTATCTTTGAGAGGATACAATGACTGTGAATATACATGACACAATAAGTGGTGTGTAGACTGTGAGTGTCAAGACAACAAGCGAGTGATTTATGCCGCAAGTAAGCTTTGTTTCCTTCACCCTTTCGCTTGAACACATCATGCATATTTAACTCAATGAGAAGCAATCTTGACCTTGGCAAATTACAGTGATATAGTTCCTTCTACATCACACCACAGGGTAGAACAGCTGGTTGGTTCCATGACTACTGCATTGATTGTGATAACCAATTCAAATACAACATAGGTAATGTTTTGTAATTGGTTATATAACGGGAGAATGATGTAAGCCCTGCAGGAGAGCACACGTTACATGTTGGCGTTCTCCTCGCCAGGCGTCAGATTTGAAAGTGTGGCAGAATTAAATGGTGATTTGTGAGCCACTTTTGGGATTTTATGATAAAATGCGGCAAAGAGAAATGATGAAGAGTGTAGTGATGTAACAGAGGGAATGAAGTTTGAGGAATAGGCTTGAAAATGAGGACAAATATAGAGATGAAGATGAATGAAACTGGGCAGCTTAAAGGGCGGATTGATTCACACAAGCAGACTGCAAATCAGACACATCTGGTGGCAGTGAGTGAGATGAGCTGTGACAGCGGGAGAGCCAGAGCAACTGAGAAAATGGGGGCATTGGGGTGGTGGGAACAAGTGGACAAGGAAAGAAGACAAAGCGGGTGAGCTGAGAGGAGCTAAACCTTTTGGCGATCTCTACGGTTGGACTTGGAGCTGAATCATGACGCATGAAAACAAATAAACATGCCGCCTCGCAGATTGCTTCATCTCTGTCAATGTCACACACGACATGGGAAGTTACCGACGTGAAAACTGAACTGTGCCCTAACTTTGATACGGGGAGAAAAGGGAGATGAAGGTGTATTCATGGCAGGATTAGTAACAAGATGGCCTGGAACTGACAATATAAGGAATTATTCATTTTAATAGCTGATTCCCAAATGTAAATTTCATATCAAGGAAAAGCTAGCTGTATAGCACATATTTAATATCTATCACAAAAAAATAAAATCAGTGGGGGATTAGCTATGGAAGAAAATTAAATAATAAAAATAAATAAATACATTTTAAAAAATCCCATGTAATATAACAGCAGATGTGCCACTTCTAACATCAGCAAAGAAAAAAACTAAAATGTAATCATTAAAAGTACCTACAGTGCAGAGATCCTGGTTTTAATATTACTATGGTTGATAATAATAATAATAATAATAATAAATGTTTTGTTTATTCCGGCAAGTCTGAGATCCCGATGTGTTGTGAGAGTGAGTTCCAGAGGGTGGGAGCAGTGAAGATTAAATTATATTATGTCCAACGGTGTCAATTCGTCAAAACATTTTCTGCCCTAACTGGAATAGAGTCAACCCTCAGTGACGCCAAATGGGATAGGTGGTGCAGAAAATGAATGTCTGTGCTTGACAACATGACAGTTGCACTGACCATCATGTTGCGGCTAACTGACAATCTTGTCAAAGAGACAAACTGTACTGTATAACATTTCTTATCCCCAAGAACGTGTCGTTGTCCCCAATTGGGGGACCATAAATGTGCGTCATTAATTATACATAACCTGTTCATTTTACTGGCATTCTATATCAATAATACTTGAATAAATTAATTCTTACGGAACACTTCCTCTTTTAATCTTCATGGGTTTCATGTCCTCTGTGTGGGTTTAGGACAAAAAAGATTATGAGGGTTGACGTTCCCAATGAAAAGCAGATGGATGGCATGGTAAGATTACAGTAGCGAGATCAGAAAACTAAATCCCCAGATAGAAGAGAACTGTCGCCGAGCTGACAGCTGGACATTTCTTTGGATCAACATGGCATGATAATTAGGAGCTCATTTCTGCTCAGTGAAATGAGTCCTCTGGTAATGAAGCGATATAAAGAGCAACATAATCTTACAAGAATAAAATAGAAAAAAAAGAATAAAAAATATGAAGAACCTAATTATTGTTGAACTGGACAATTTTCTTGCAGTTTGAACTCGAGAAATCAGAGAGGTCAACAAAACAGCATATGGTGTCAGAAGAACACGATCATGATGTTGAAGTTTAGTCCACCTGAATAGTCAAAATTCACGAGCCCTGGAAAATGGTCAGAGAGGAGACTGCGCTATCAGACGGCAACAAAACTAAACAAGGAGCATGTAATGTAATGCAGAGGCTGGTCCAGGAAAAACTTCAGAGAACTCCCCGCTTCAGCTCATGAGGGACTTCATTCAGTTGGGGTGGCCTGATTATGAGAAACAGATAACGGCAATTAAGAACTGAGCTGGAATCTCACAGGTCATTGAGACTAAAGTAACTTAATGTAACTTTTTTTCAGAGAGAAGAGAAAAGAGCATAGATCTGCTGGTATTATTTAGGATGAGCTGGTTGGACCTTTTTGAATTAAAGGTGGACTTAAAATTAACTCTAAAAATAAAGCAAAATTTAATTCAAATTAACCAACTGACAGTTTTCAGAAGACAATTTCTTTAAGCAGTGGTACTTGAATATTCACGCTTGGGGTTTATTAATATTTTGGTTGATCGAGAGCACTGTAGTTGCTCAAAAACAAAATGAACCCACAATTTTGCCTTATAATTCTGCACGCAACGTATTGTAATAAATGCATGCTTGCGTGTCTGTGTGCATGGGTGGGTCCGTGTTTGTTTGGATGTGTGTCCGTGTGTTGGCAAGAGTTAAGAATTAGGAGGCATAGGTGGATGTAAAAGACATATGGTAGCATCATTGTAACAGATGGGGCATGGAGAGGTTGTAACCAGCGGATGAGGAGAAAAATGCAGGTTCAGCTGTTTTGCGTCACATGATATATTGTATATTCAGCGTACTTTACAAACACTCTCCAGCAAACATGCACAGTGGACATTTGGTGTCAGACCTGTTAGGTCATCTTTCAGTCATTGTTCGCCTCATTTCTGAACCCCAAGTTTCCCTTAATGATAAAACAGCTCTGAATAACTGTTTTTGAATTGGAAAAGGGGCACGACAGTCTACTACATACCCCAATAACTGTCTATGTGCTTTAGTGAAGTCAAAACTGGTCAAACATCAAACCAAAATCATTGTGGTCTTTCCTCGATCAGATCACAAATCCAGCAGGTCACTTACTCCTCGGCAGAATTTGCGAACTTGTGCCTGAAGGCAGGCCCCCAAGCTGAATCGTATGAATTTTCAGAGTGTGTTGAAATTGGAATGATGTGAATCATTAAATACATGTTGCAATAGAGGTGAGTAAAGTAGAATATATGATGAGGCAAGAGAAGGATAATCTTTTGTGAACATGAGAGAGTTTAAAAACAACACAAAAGTGACTTTTTTGTTGCAAACCCCCTTTTTAGTCAGACGTAATAACGACCTTGTAATTTATCAAATTAATTCGACAACTGTTAGCATGGTAAAACAAGTGTTTTACGATAAATAAACTTGAAGCTTTTACATTATTTGTGTGTGTTGAATAAGTTATTATGTCAAGATCCTGCAGTGCACACAGCAGTTGTTTTGCCAATACCAAATGCTTAATGAATTTTATGGTGCTGCTGTATTTCCTCACAGTCCTTACACGCATTATGTAATGAGGGTGAATAATTCCACACCATAATAATGAATCATCCATGTCACGTTGCTCCCACCTCATCCCTGGATTTATACGCTTAGCTAGAGATAACCGATGTTAGTCCATTCAGTGAAGTTCATTATCCAAATGTCAGAAGCTAAGGCAACATTTTCAACCAATAATCAGATTCTGATCTCGATCCACTGACCTGCTGTAAGTGTATCAGAGACATTTTTCCCTTCCCGATCTGCTTGAAAAAACAGTCAAGGTCACCATTGATAGATGTTAAACACGCTCAATATTTACTCTGCTTTAGATGTCTCCTGTGCATTCAGCATTAGCGCCTAACTTCAGGCAGGATTAAATGATAGCTGCCAGAAATGTTTGTGATGCTGTAAGGAACTGAATACTTGCTTGCACTGTCCTGTCACCATGCAGGAAGTCGCCGGGAGGAAAGAAGCATTTTACTGGCAGCATTAGTCTCTTATGATCAGAATCTATCTGTCTGACCTTGCGATGTATCCTCTAAATCCAGCACAGAATCTAACAGCAAAAAATCTTTCTCATTATTACCTTCTTGGTACGAAAGAGCAACTGGCAAACATCCATCCATTTTTTTTTGTGTCCTCGTTAGGTAAAAGCTATATTAACATTAATGTACTTGGTTCCAGAAATGTCGTCACGGCATGTGGATGATGGCAAAGGAGGCCATGTCGTTAATGGTGATGGCAGCCGAACACACACACACGTGCACGCACACAAAAACAATCTCATTGACCACCAAGGAATAAAAATAAAACAAAACAAAAACAATGACAATTGAAAAAAAATGGTATATACTGAAATAATAATGATCTGGTCTCAATTTAATTCGGAACTTAGTGTGATTTGTGTGTCTGTTGTAGGCAAACTTATAGTAATGGCAACCAATAAATAGACAAGTTTGTTGTACTTGTTTTGCTTCTGACTGTATGTTGTTGGCAAATATGCAATGATAAGTTATTTGTAGTAAGTAAATTATTTTCAGACAGATTAGGTCAAACTGGGTAAATTCATGTTCTTATGGACATGGACCCCAGTTTGAGAATGACTGATTTAGAAGATGTCAATGGGACACCAAGGACCACAGTTGGAAGGGTAACTCTAATACCAAGTAATGAAAGGTTTGAACAGCTAAGCCGTCAACATGTTGGCTCCTGAATCGTGACAAATACTCCCTCCTTTCACTTATTTCTTGCAAAATAGCTTGACTGACATCATCTTAAATAGAACCTGATCCAGGCTTTAACAAGTGTGCCGAGCCAAATCCCACTCAGGTGCCAAGAAGCCTGACACCGGAATAACTTTACATTTTTATTGCATAGATTTTGACGAAATTGTTTTTCGAGGTCAAATTATGTTTTTTTTCTGTCCAGTTAGCAAATTGACATAAACCCCATAAGAGTCAGATTCACTGATATGGACTGCTTTTCAAACAAATCCTAGCCTTAAGCTGTATCTCGATGGGCCTCCCAGCTACAGTACATTTAATTTTCACTACAGTTAATGAGCAGAATTACATTAAACAGTCTTGTGGGAATATTGATTAATGTGGTGATGGAGCAAGCTGTCTGCACAGTGTTAACTAGTTGATATTTTGGGGGATTTATCAAAGGTCACTACATATTTTTAATGTATTTACCCTTTTAAAGGTCATTTACTGCAAATAAACTTAAATCCCCCCAAAACTCATAGTCAGAAGATAGCGTAAAACGTGTTAATTGATTAATAATCAATAATGTACCTGTCGCGATCCTGTGGTCTAATATACAACTGCACAGCAGGTATTTGCACTAATTATTTAGAATGTCACTCTTGTCTGTCATATCAAACGTAGTAAAACTCAGTAGGTGCCAGTTAATAGCGACGGAGCTAAACTTTTTGACGTCACACACAGCTTATTATTATCCATTTCTGTGTGAGAGCTGTTAACTCATTTCAGGCCTCCAAACACAATAGGACAGAAACATCTTATTATTTTTTTCAATTCAGCTTGATGAAAGAACCATCGGGCCAGAATGACCCATTTTTCTCTCTCGATTTTTTTCTCTCTATTTGTAGACCTGTCTGCCTGCCTGCCTGCCTGCCCGCCCGCCCGCCCGCCCGCCTGTCCGTCCATCGTTCTATCAATCCATGCATGCATGCATGCATGCATGCATCCATCCATCCATCCATCCATCCATCCATCCATCCATCCATCCATCCATCCATCCATCCATCCATCCAACTGGCACTTCAAAACGCAATCAGAAAACATCCACCTTTCTGTGCTTGTTGGGGTCAAAGCAGCCAAAGTTCTGGCAGATTCAACCACCATCACTGCCAAGTTATTTGAGCTGAGAAAACCTACAGTTGCAACTGTTGTGATTGTTTCCCCCCCCCCCCACCCCCCATCATTTTCTGTCAAATGTCACAAAGTTATCCTTTTGAAACACGGCACCTCCTTGTGAGTTACCATGGAGATGCAATTCTGCCTCATCTTCTTGCAATGGGTTTTATATTGAGACACATCCAATCTCTAATCTTCCTGAACTAAAAGCTTCACTTTCTTAATCCCTTTGGATGTTTAACGGTCATAAATCAACCACATTGGGGGGGTTTTGGGGGCAACAGTTTCTCAATGCAGGAATACAATTTTCAGGTTGAGACATTTTATCTCATTTGATATCTTTTGACTTATCTACCGTATCAGTTTTTGCTCTAAATGAATTCTTTGTGCAGAATACAACAAATCAATGGGTTATCGAATGGGTTCTTCAAATGGGTTCTAAATTGATCTTTCTTTATCACATAAAGAGTTACAGTTTATTCAACTTGCTCTGACCACTTGTGAGACACAGTAGGCTCCTCTCGTTTCTCCAATTGCATGCTCCTTGCTCCTCTTATTACTATTGCCACATACAGTATGGCCACCTAATGCTTTATATTTCAGGAAGGATCACCTTGAAGTCAAATATAATGAGCACTGTACTCTTCAAGATGATCGTGAGAGGTCCCAAGAGCATCTCCATCCACCGCTCATAGCTATTGCTTGCGGCGTACATCTGAAGTGAAATCACAGAGTTTGTTTCTACGTAAATGTATGTAATCTCACTACATAAAAATGTAGAGAACATCTAAATGTTGGGTTGGTTGAGATTAGAGTAAATTACAGTTCTATTTTTCTTTTCATCCTAATTTAGGACCAATTGACCACCCAAGATGGTCCTTGACCAAGATTCTAAGTAAGGACTTGTTTTCCAACAATCAAGTTCAGATGGGATAGGCGGCAGAGTCAAAGTGTTGACTTGGCATCCAAAACTTGCTAAAGACCTGCCCAGAACAGGGATTGCATTGAGTTAATCCTGCAATGGAGCAGGAAGTTAATAAAGAATCTCTGACCGCTTCTGACTGAAGCACTGAAACTTGACAGTAAGGCTCCACTGATGACTTGAGAGAGCCACTGGAGTCTTGAGTCAGGAAATATGAACATGAGCACAAAACCAAGTTAAGAAAACTCTTAAACTATTAAACAGACACTCACATACTGATGAAGAAATTCACAGAAATAATTAATAATGTAGTAACAATGAGTCTGCTGTGAAGATGTAAGTTTAATGAAGTAAGCTGACTGGCTGCTGAACCAACCAAACCATGTGGGTGAGGTGTCCGAGAACTCATCATTCATGTCATTATATTGATCTGTCTCCTATACAAACATCAAAAGGAAGGAACTTTGACGCCAGACCAACAACAACACCCATCAGGAAGAGGGAGGGTGAAGTCTTTGTTCCTGTAGAAGTCCGATATCTGAGTAGGAGGTGAGTGTGATTAAATCGGGAAGGTGACGCCTCCGGTTAGAAAGTAGGGTGGACATGTGGGGGGAGCGGTAGTTCTTCCTCTTCACACCGGCATGTAACTAAAGGTGATTAAATCTAGCTGACATGTCAGCAGATGGCTCGGTGGCCACGCTATCTTCATAATAACTAAAATGTCCTTGTCATAAAAAAAGTTTCAGACAGGATTGCAATAAATCATGAACAAACCAGATATTATTTTTTTGAATGGAGACCATTTAATTCATTCGAATTTCAGTTTACCACACTGCCTCAAGGATGAATCTGTAGCCACTGAAAGATTCTTTCATTCCTAGGACATCCACTTTTACCATTTGTTATGTTTTTCCTCTTTATGACTGAGCAACCTTTTTGTTTTATGAATAGCTCTAACTTTATATGTTGCTAAATGACATATTCATTTTTATTCCAATGGCAGACAGTGACCTACAGCTAAATCAAGGAAATAATAAAATTTCATCCAAACACTGGCCTATAGAAACTTATGAAAAATGCCTAGGTCACATTTGAAAAAAAATCTGAATTGGACTGTTCACATTGCATGAAAAAAAAAATCAGATGTGCCTGTTGCATATGTGCCCAAAAATTGGAATATAGCTGCAATTCAAGCGTAGCCAGAGAAAATTAAAACTGCTAGCACGATTTGAATATATACTCACTGACCCCACATTTAGGCTCCATTTTGCGCTAGACGTTTCCTTGGCATGAAAATAAGGCCCTTACTGTTTTTAAAGAATCATTTTGTTATGTGGTGTACAAATTGTGGTCCCCTCCTGGATTTAAGTTGCCAACATATCATAGACATTTATGCATTATTACTCCAATTAGTTGTTTTTCCTTGGGCGTGTTAATTTCCGACAAATCTATTTAAAAGTACAAGATGGAACCAGAGATGCATAATCATTTTCATGAATAATTTTACCCCATGTACTCCTGTCAGGTCATAGTAAATTTGACCAAATACTATATATATGTAGATATATAGAGTCATAGACATGCAAAAAAAAATGACAGGGATGTCTAGTAATTGTACTCATGTAGAATTACTTCAATATCAGCGCCAATCAGGTCACAGAAAATATTAATTCAAATTGGTAAAACTAGATTCATTTAATAATAATATCAGTCTCAAGATTTACTTTTGTTGTCCCAGCAAAATTGATCAAATTATGAAGAAAGTGTATTCTAAGAAATTCTTTTGTCTGGCCAAGTGAGCTTTAACAGCATTTAATTATTTTATTGTTGAAATGACTTATTCGTGACACAGAATCGTCTAATCAAATTAACTATCTTGTCAGACCAAAAATAAAACTAGACTAATATCCTGTGTGAGTTGATGGCACGTTTACATGTGGGAGACAGGATACAATGTTCAAAAATGTCATTATTTATACTGCCAAAGCAGAGTAACATGGCTCAATTTTCCATGCGGACTGTGAGAGCAAAGACAAGGACTGTCGAGTTGAATAAACTGTTTCCTTTCAGGGAGTGTGCCCATGGGCGATAAATGCCTGGCCTGGCCTGGGCCCCACCAGAAATATGTGCCACGTCATGTTTCAACCAGTGCGCCACTGTGCCGCCATTTAGGACTTAATATATATATCATTGCTAAGTCACAAACACAGACAATATACAGCAACAAACACTTTGTCTTCAATAAAAGTAATGAAAGTAGTCGCCAAGCCCAATTAGTATGAAATATGATTCTAACAACACAAATCTACAAGGGCAAATTGCTCAAACACTAAACTATTAACCAATTACAAACAGGTGGTGATCTTTATTATACTTATCCTTGAGGACCTTGCAGCAATATATTTTGGCAGATGGCGTTCCTTAGGGACATGTTGAGTGAGGCGGTTGGATCATGTCCATCTGCCTTTGTGTGAATCTTTTCAAAACTGATAGGTTAATACCATAGATTCAGTTAGCAGCGAAAAACGATAAATTTGGGCCGTGAACAAAAACATCAGATTTAATTTTGTGAAAAATGAATGTCAGCGATGTTTTGCAGCGGCCTCAAACTGCTCAGAATATCTGGTCAAGAAGACTGTGTTGATTAATGCATGAATTTTTCATAACGCTTGGATTATTTAAATGTATGTAAATGAGCTAATTTACCTATTATAATTCTGTCCCTCATTTGTCTAGTAGCTAAATTTAGTTTGATGTACAACTTAGGCTCAATTGCATTAAATAACCGCAGTTCCGATATATTCATTTGAGGGATGTAGTGAAATGAACATTCTTGGCCGAAACTGAAATTTAAAAATGAGGAAACCAAGGCTAATAAGAAAACCCCTCCCAAATAAAATCCATGGTGGTAATATTTTTTACACTTAAGTCCCAACCCTCTGCTTTCACTGGCACCGCAGAGCCAACCCTTGGCGGTCAGCTTGCTTTCTCTCCCCTCTCTCCGGCAATGGCCGCCACGGCATGGGAATTTTCGGGCTCATTAGCTCACCGCCTTCCGCTCAGTTCAGTTAGCCGTCGGCGCATGACGACTAAGGCCCACTGTGGATGGCCACGGCGGTATGACGCACCCCTAACCCTAGCGAGAGGTTTTCCCCCCCCATCTTTTTCTTCTCAGTCTTATTATACCCCGAGCTCTAAGACTGACATCCCAGTTGTTTTGAGGCACAGTAAACAATCAGAATTTTGAAAAGGTTCTAAATATATCTGAAGGTCACAAAGGGACAAAATAATCCCAATTGGGCAAAGATGGCATTTCATCAGAACTGGATAGATCTTGTAGGACTTGGAGTAGCACTTCACATTGTGCAGTTAAAAAGGATACTGTGGCATGTCATGGATTTAGAGTTGGAGGCATTTGCCAGGATGTTTTTCATTTTTATGTCTTGTTACATGGTGCTATAAAGAAAGTGATGTCATGTTTTGTCTTGTACATTAAAATTCTTGCTACTTGCGGTGAGGGCTGAATGTGGCGCCCTGAGTTATAATGTTTCTGCTGTTCGAGTGTCTTGTTCCTGTTTGCAGCTTGTGCAAGCCAGTTAATGAAATGGTTCTGCCGGGCAAATGTAATTGGGTGGTGAGAGTTTGACACATGATCTAAGGGTGGACTTGGAGCCAGTTACAAAAATAAGTCATGCAATGTCATACTGACAAAATGTATTTCAATTCTGCAAATTTGTTGTTGTTAATATTAATTTTGAGGGGAATATACTACCGAAATATACTAATGAATGAATTGTATGAATGAATATTCACAGCAATAAATTCAATGATCGTAATCTGATAAAACATTTTGATATAATTTTCTTTCATATACAGTTCTGTACATTTTTTTTTTTTTTACAATGCATCACATTCATCACATTCTGGTGTTTGTACATTTAAAAACTGAGGACAACAACTTCCCAAATGTCTGTGCACTGTATTTGAATTTACAGATAAATGTATATTTACAGTCCAGAACCCTGTCTCCATTTCTGGGGGGCAGGGGGGTAATCACAATACAATACCTATAAAGTTGAGTAATTGCATTGCAAACCATAGCATATTTTAGTTTTACGTCTGAAATTGGATCAACAACATACAACTTTTTTTTTTTTTGCCAGAAAATATTTAGAAGGTATTCTGTATTATAGCATGGAATGTTTTTTATAATACTGTACCCTGTTTGTGCAACAACAGAAAACCTTTTGATGCTGGACCACATGACGACAGGCTCATGCGTTTTTCACTCTTGACATTTCAGCAAAACATTGACCTTAAAAAAAGACTTGGTTAAATTGATACACAGATACATTCTTTGACAAACGTCAGAAGTTAAAAAAAGAAAAAAAAGAAAAACACCCAACAACAACAAAATAATGACACTGCAATCATGCTGACAAAATGTCCCTCTTCGTAATTATGGCTGCTTGGTTAAGGAAATATTGATGCAAGAATATTTTGTTCTTTATAATAAAATCCAGTTCTGTGATTTTTTGTTTTTAATAACCATACAACCCAAGTCCTGATATGTATGTTGTTGAAACAAAAATGATAGTTTTCTTTAACCTCTAGCACCTCTGTACATCCCTGCATTGATTTGTTCCAGTGTAAAATGATTGTTTGAATAGCCAACAAAATATCTCAATTATTGTGCGGTGGTTTCCTAAAACAATACAGGAGATAAGACAAGATCTTTATGGTTGACTTCATTAAACTTAAAAAAAAAATAGTGTTGTTTGAGAACTTCAGAACAAATCTACAAATTAAGATACATGGGGTGCAGATTGACAGGAATGAAGAAAATAAATTCCTCTCTGGATATTGAATAAATACATCCCAAACTATATTGAGGAATTTTAGTTAGTTGAATGGATACGTGATCATAATTCTGTCACAACTCGTCCCCGGTTGTGTTATGTAGGTTGTCATGGTTTCTGCCCGTCTGTATACTCGCCCCTCCCTTCCTGTGTCAACTCACAATCCATGTACTAACCACAGTCACCTGCGTCTTCTTACCTGCCTCGTATTTAAGTACTGTCTGCGGGTTACTCCTGTCGGATCATTGATGTCTTCACCTCTGATACCCTTTGTCTCGTCTGTCTTTATCTTGTCTTTCTGTTCAGTTATTCTCATCCCTAGTCGAGCTTCTTGTAGTCTGTCTTTTGAGTTCCTCCAATAAACCCTGGTCCAAGCTGCATTTGATTCCCTGCGCCATCCGCTTTGTGACAAATTCATTGCGGTTCATGTACTGTTCTAGGGGCACAGATGGGATTTTGGAACTGGGTGCTAGGACAGGGACTTTACACACGCTCAAAATGCCCGATTTTCTATTTTGATGTGTGGGGTTGCCAAGGGTGAAAAAACCTTTTAGGATTTGAAACATTCTTGCGCGTACCAGGCTTAAGGTAAGCCAAGCTGTTCCAGGTCATGAAGTGAAACAATATTGGTTTTATTTCCACTTGTCTTTGCACATAGTTCAACAGTGAGTTGTTAAAATTGTGCAGGGATTTTTTTTTTTTTTTACAGCAGCTCCTTTGGTATTTTATCATGTCTTTGCCACTGTGACAAAAGTTCCCCTGTGTCCTAGTAATCACATATTAGTCAATTTTGGGAGATTTTAGAAGATTGGGAAAATTATAACACAACAGATATTAACTGATTGAGGTTGTGCAGGAAATACATGACTGATTTTAGACATGATTTCCCTCTTGATTTTGACTTCCAACACTGTGGACACATACTGATCACAATCTGCAGTAAGCTTACGTCGAGGAAAGAAAATGTGGGTAAGCTTTGGTTAAATGAATCTTGAATGCCTCCAATCATTTGTGAAGATTTTCTTCATAGTCTTCATTAATGCTCAATTCTTTCAAACAAATAACTTGGTTGCTTGAAACAAGGAGTGTTTCAAAAGGTGCAGCATGGGACCTTAAATCACATGCTGTTGGAAGGCGTGTGACCTCATGAGAATTCAGAAGGAAATTGTTCAACAAGTGAGGCAGTATATTAGGCTTTGAATGCTAACATTATACGCTCTTTAAAATTAAATGTAACAAAAATAGGTCATTTAAAAGATTCTGAAAATTGTCAATTTTGTACTATTAAGCATGCATTCATTTCCATATAAAATTATGATCATTCTACTGAGAGTCTCTTTTACAATACACATTAGACCAACTGTGCACGTCCTAACCTTTTTTAATCTGACATTCTGGTCAGAACCACCACCGTAGCGTATCGAACATCTTTTTATATTTGCAAGTGTGAAGTCATTCAAACGGGGCGGCTCGGTGGCGCACTTGGGTAGCACGTCCGCCTCACAGTTAGGAGGGTGCGGGTTCGATTCCACCTCCGGCCCTCCCTGTGTGGAGTTTGCATGTTCTCCCCGGGCCCGCGTGGGTTTTCTCCGGGCACTCCGGTTTCCTCCCACATCCCAAAAACATGCTTGGTAGGCCGATTGAACACTCCAAATTGTCCCTAGGTGTGAGTGCGAGTGCAAATGGTTGTTTGTCTCTGTGTGCCCTGCGATTGGCTGGCAACCGGTTCAGGGTGTCCCCCGCCTACTGCCCGATGATGGCTGGGATAGGCTCCAGCACGCCCGCGACCCCAGTGGGGACTAAGCGGTACAGAAAATGGATGGATGGATGGAAGTCATTGTATTCATAGTCATTCAAACGCAGATAGAACTCTGCGATTGCAGATTCATTCCTCTGATTGGTCTCGTATGTTTCAACCACATTTCTTTCCACTCTGCTAATCTAGTTTGCTTTGGAGAATACTTTAAATAAAAGATCAGAAGTACAAGGGATGTATATCAAGCAAATCAAAACTAGGGCAACCATTTTAGATTAGAAAACGATTGTCACATTTTGTGTTATGTCAAAGCAAAAGAAAATAGATTAAAAAGTGCTTTAAAGGTGCACTGGGTTGACACAATCACGTTCAGACTCTCTTACTGAAGAGTTAGTGCAGAGAGAAGGCAATAAATAAATTCTTCAATTACAAGTGGAGAAAGAAAAATGCCTCGTGGCTTGAAAGTTCAAGTGCAAGTCTATCACAATAGTGCATACAACCTTGAAAACAAGATGGAATTTCATGTTGGCATGGCAAACATTCTTACAAACTTTCTTTTTAACGAGAGCCAATGTTAAGAGTTCTAATTTGCATGAGAGGCAATCTCTTTGTATATTGAAGAATACCTCTAATAGAGTGCCTTGCAAAGGAAGTCAGCCCTTGGCTTTGTTTTTACCCATTTACAAGATCGAATGTAAATGTTTTGTTAATCTGAATTTTATGTGATGGATCTGCAAAGGACCAAAGCTGACAAAATCAAAACTAAATAAAAGTAAAAATATATATATATGTATATATATATATATATATACGTATAGTCATTGTTTTTTTTTCTAATAAATTCAAATTGATATGTAATCATATTTATAATTTTTTTACGCATTACATTTATTTTGTGATTTATTTAATTTCAAATAATTAAATTTTTGTATTTATTATTACTTTTAGTTTGGATATATCTTTAGTTTTTTTTATTTCGTGATATGAAATGTAATGATGTTTTTTTTCCAGTTTATTTTTTATTTAGCCAGTTTTGGTCCAGCAAAAAGAAAGTAATTGCCTTGAAAGTATTTGCAAGTATAAAACATCTCTACCTAAATTAAAATGCTCAATAGCATACAAAGGGTTGATCATTTAATGGATCAGTAATCAGGTAAAAATAATTGTTTTATTTCTTTCTACCCCATGTAATACAATATGAAACGAGTATATAGGCAAGTGGGGTGACTACTTTTTCAAGGTATCGTATGTGTTGGCCGAAGTCAGCTGGGATAGGCTCCAACTTAAGTTTGACCCCGATAAGTAGCACAGAAAATGGATCGATAATAAATTTGTTCTTATTCTCAAACAACGATAATAGAAGCCCCAAATTACTTGTAGAGGCAATGACAATTTATTTTTTATTTTTAATACTGTTATTTCCATCTGTAGGTTCCTTCTTAAAAATATTGTTCTGTTTGGATAACCATTACGCAACAACAAAGTTATTACAAGATCTGGGAGCATGGCTAGTTAGCCAATATCATATATCACGTTTTAATCCTTTGCAGAATTCTGTCTGTACTTTTCTTTATTTGTTTTGGTTCTTACTGAGGCATTTTATGAAAATTAATACTGGTGATGCAATGGACCCTTCTCATTTGTTATTTATGCTTGATTGTCTGATTTAAATATATCTTGCTATTTTTCACATCTTTGACAAGTACAACAATAATAAATTAAATAAAATTAAAAAAGAACATTGAAGCGATGAAAAGTAATTGCGTTTGGAAAAATCCAAAACAACAAAACACACAAAAAAATGTATTTTAAAATCTTCCCACAGTAGCAGAGTTGCTGTTTTTGGAAAGCTACCTGATTTCTTTGACACTAAAATGTCATTCTTAAGATCTTTCTACTTGTCAGGTGCACTACTAAGAGCCAGCTCTCACTTTTATAAACACATAAAAACAAAAAATAAGATAACGTGAAAAAAAAATGCAAATAACAGTGGATGGATTGCTGCTGGAAGAAATATTACTTTTTTTTTTTCATTCATATTTGCGATTCTTCCAATGAATGCAAACCGCAAATTCTGTCAGAATGTTACTATTGAACTACTTTTTTTTCACAGTGCAGTACATCTTTTGAACAATTCGACATTTGCAGCTTACTTAAAGAGATGATCCTTTAAGAAAATGTTTTGACTAACAAATGTGATAGTGTCTCCATTTTTTTTGTTTGTCCTGAGGTCTTCCGGCTGAGTTCATGGAGAACGGAACGGACCTTGTCTCACAGTGTTTTCCTGCCGACAGCTGACTGACATACAGTTAACTCCGAGTGCTTGGTTGCTCCCGTCAAATGATTTGGGCTGGCCAACCAAGGCAAGCACAAAGGAAAATCCTCCTTTTTACATAAATCCAATACCACCTTGTCTTCAACTTTGAGGCATGCATCAATAAATATATAAAGCAAACACAGCACCGGATACATTATTCTTAATAAATAGATTAAAGGTAGTTCCATAGAGAGCTCTTCCCTCTAAATCTCTTCATCATTTCACAAGTCCTCTTAAATTTGATCTGTAATCTGACCAGATCATTGCATGTTTACATTACCTGAAATAACTTTGATCTGTTTGCAAGTTGGTTGTTGCATGACTGGAGCTGTGTTTTGGTATATCACATATTTGAGGCGTCAGAGAAGTTCATTAAACTTTGGCCTTTAAAGTCCTGACCTGTTCTGCTCATCACGTAGGTGTCATATCTGCGTGCTTGCAGCAAATGTCTCTCACCCAGTGTCTTTTCGTCCCACTTGCTTACTTTCCTTGGCAGTCACTTGCTCTGTGCAAGTTCAACCTAGAGGAAGTCACTTTGCTGCTCATTGGAGAGTTGACTGACAGCCACCTCGCTATGTTGCGACCCCTGGAGCATTGTGGCAGTCCGCTGAGGGTTGTGGTCGATACAGTTTTCTCTTGGAGTCAAAGTCTCAGGACAGTGTCTGCAGGTGCCGTGGTTCTCCAGTAGCCCGTTTGAAAACTGTGTAGAGTTACACTCTTCTTTATGATGAGCTTGCCTGCACGTTTCCTTCTGGGTGGAGTCGTGCTGACACAAACACCCGCAAACTGACCTTCTGCACTGGGCTACATCCCGACAGAGAGACTTGCGGAAGTTGGGCTTAAAAACCAGATAGACAATCGGGTTGTAAAGAGTAGAGGACTTGGCAAAGATGGCGGCCAGTGCGAAAGCCATAGGTGGTACATTTGAGGAGTTACCAAATGCTGCCCACATGGACACAATGGCATATGGACTCCATGCTGTCAGGAAACCAATGCAAACTGCCACGGAGAGCTGAAAACAAAGCAAAAAATAAGTCAGTGGATAGAAAGTGACATGGACTACTCAAAAAAAATTGGGGATTTTTGGGAATTGCAGGTAAGCTGCCATTGTGTAGCCCTCGCACATGTTATAATTAGGAAATAAAAAGTTCTCTGGTGCTCATTTGAGAATCATGCCAAACCTTTCATGGTTATGCCTTTTACTATCCTAAACTTTCATCCAAGAGCTGAATATCCCAAACCTTTTATGAGTAGTGCGTGTGCCATTAAAAAGATGCATTGAGTGTTGGAAACGTACCTTAATAATAAGCGCATGTGCATTGGTGATCTTGTTCTGCGGGGACATGTGCTGCTGCACTGCCTGGCGGGACCCACGGACGGTCAACAGGATGAACAAGTAGGACAGAAAGATGACCGTGCAGGGAATAATGTAGCAGAAGAAGAAGAGGCAGACAATGTAGCTCATGGCCAAAGAGTTTTGGCTGGGCGCATGCCAGTTGATGCAGCACGCCGTACCGTACGGCTCGGGCCCGTACTCTCCCCAGCCCAACAAGGGCCCCACAGCAAACACGGCCGCGTAGCACCAGACGCCGCCGACCAGCAAGCAGGCGTGGCAGTGGGAAAACTTGTTGCCTGAGGAGAAGTGCACCAGTTAGTCGGATTGAAAAAACAAGTCTCAGCCAAGCACCCTGTCTTGTCACCTGTGTTCTCACAGGCATGCGACATGGGGAACAATATGTGCTTATGGTGACATGTATGACAGGATGTGGAAAGGGCAGCATAACAAACTCGTCATTTAAAGTTCAGCAGAGCACAAATAATTACTTATTCAAATATATCAAGCATTACCGTGGGAGGAATGATTGACAGAGGAAGATAAACAAAGAGAAAGCTCACTCAACCCATACTGGCTCAAGTTACGTCATGTTTTTATGAGACCATCGAAGGAATAAATAAAATGAGTTAAAATTGTAAACAACAGCTTTTGTTTATTATAGCGATTATTCGTGGGAACATGCAAGTGTCAAAAGGGGGAGGGGGCAGCACAGAAAAGTCATTTCACAAGACAAAAAAAATCAAATGACATTAGGGTTATTAAAAATTTGAGGACCCTGTAAAGTAAATCCTGATTTTAGTTTTATAAATACATTTTACAATTTTGTAAATTGTGAAAACATGCAGACTGAAAACTATGTAAAATGGAATTGTGAAGAAATATGTAGCGTCAAACTGGTTTTGAACATTGCTATTTTCTTGACTTCGGGGGCAGGGGTATGGCGTGGTTAAATCAGTGTCCAGTGACACAATTTGGCATTTACCATGAGTCGCCCTTCTTCCAGCTTATATGAATCAGGCGCTTTCATTTGCATAAATAGCTATCCGGTGCAACTATTATTATTATTACTTATGCACCTTCCTTGGACACAATACACAGAACAAAATATCCTGAGGTGGGGATTTTAATCATGCTAACCTGAAGTCTGTTTTTCCGAGGCTTCACCAGCATGTTAATTTTCCTACGCGTGGCGACAGCTTCCTGGACCGGGTCTACTCTTCGCATAAAGGAGCTTTCAAAGCCGCCCCCCTCCCCCATCTTGGACTTTCTGACCATATCACTGTTATGCTTTTGCCCGCATACAGACAAATGGTGAGAGCGTCCAGGCCGGTTCGCAAGCAGGTACGGGTGTGGCCTGAGGGTGCCTCTGATGCACTGCGTGACTGCTTTGGCTCTACTGACTGGGACATGTTTAGGAGGGCTGCCACCTGCGACGATCGGACAGACATTGAGGAGTATACTGACTCTGTTTCCTCCTACATCAGGAAGTGCATTGATGATGTGACTCTCTCAAAATCCATCGTCACTCGGGCTAACCGGAAGCCATGGCTGACAGGGGCTGTCTTCAAGCTGCTGAGGGCCAGGGACAAAGCCTTTAGAGCAGGGGATGAGGCTGGCTTGAGGACTGCGAGGGCCGACCTGTCCCGGGGCATCAAAGAAGCAAAGAGGGCGTTCTCGTGCAAAATTACCGCCCACTTCAAGGACAGCAGGGACGCACGGAGCCTTTGGCAGGGCATTCAGACCATCACGGACTACAAGCCCGCGCCGCAGAGCTGTGAAGGCGACGTCCGTCTGCTCAATGACCTCAACCGCTTCTTTGCTCGCTTCGACGCTCAGAACAGCACTTGCCCGCTAAAGGCCACTCCCCCTTCACACGAGCTGCCCCTGTGCCTCTCCGCCGACAGCGTGAGGAGGGCGCTTGCCGCTATCAACATCCGTAAGGCGGCGGGCCCTGACAACATCCCGGGTCGGGCGCTGAAGGACTGCGCTGGTGAGCTGACGGATGTCTTCACGGACATCTTTAACACTTCCCTGCAGCAGGCCATCGTCCCGTCGTGTTTCAAAGCTGCCACCATTGTACCTGTGCCGAAGAAACCCGCTCCGTCCTGCTTCAATGACTACCGCCCCGTAGCACTCACGCCCATCATCATGAAGTGCTTTGAGCGGCTTGTCATGGAGCACATCCGATCCGTTCTCCCCCCCACCATCGACCCCTTCCAGTTTGCGTACCGAGCCAAACGGTCTTCTGAGGATGCCATCTGCTCTGCCCTCCACTCGGCCCTCACCCACCTGGAGAGGAGGGACTCGTATGTGAGATTGCTGTTTGTGGACTTCAGTTCTGCCTTCAACACCATTGTGCCACAACGCCTCATCAGCAAACTTGACGCGCTGGGCCTCAGTACCTACCTCTGCAACTGGCTACTGGACTTCCTCTGTCAGAGGCCACAGGTAGTACGTGTTGGCGACAAAATCTCCGCCAGCATCACGCTGAGCACGGGGGCCCCCCAAGGCTGCGTGCTCAGTCCGCTGCTCTTCACCCTCCTGACGCATGACTGCACTGCAACCTACAGCGACAACCGTATCGTGAAGTTTGCTGACGACACGACTCTGGTGGGTCTCATCACCAAGGGAGACGAGACTCAATACAGGCTGGAGGTTGACCTTCTGACCACGTGGTGCAGGGACAACAACCTCCTGCTGAACGTCGACAAGACCAAGGAGATTGTTGTGGACTTCCGGAAGGGTCACACCCAACACCTGCCGCTGACCATCGACGGTGCTGTGGTGGAGAGAGTGAGCAGCGCCAAGTTCCTGGGGGTGCACATCAGTGAGGATCTCTCCTGGTCCACCAACACCGCATCACTGGCAAAGAAAGCCCAGCGCCGCCTGTACTTCCTGCGGAAACTCAGGCGAGCGAGCGCTCCTCCGGCCGTCATGACTGCATTTTACCGCGGCACCATTGAGAGCGTCCTCTCCAGCTGTATTGCTGTGTGGGGTGGCGGCTGCACTGACTACAACTTGAAGGCCCTGCAGCGCATAGTGAACACGGCTGGTAAGATTGCTGGTGCTTCGCTCCCCTCCTTGAAGGACATTTACACCTCCCATCTCACCCGCAAGGCGACCACGATTGTGAGTGATGTGAGTCACCCCGCTCACTCTTTGTTCGAGCTTCTGCCCTCTGGGAAGAGGTACAGAAGCCTGCGCTCCCGCACGACCAGACTCTCAAACAGCTTCGTACACCAGGCTGTTAGGATCCTGAACTCGCTCCCCCGTTCTGCGTAGCGTCTTGTACTTTTACTGTCTGAACTGTCTGTATGCACACTGGCTCTTATTTGTTGTGTTATCTGTTTATTTATTATTTATTATTACTCTTATTATTTATTGTTTGTGCCTTTTTGTTTATGATGTTTTTTACTTTTGCGCTATGCTTGCTGGCTCCGTTTTGCTCCTCTTATTTATTGTGTTATCTGTTTATTTATTATTTATTCATCACTCTTACTATTGATTGTTTGAATTTTTTGCCTTCTTGTTTTTATATTGTGTCGCGTACTTGTATGTCTATCGTGTTATGTGTCTCGTCACCGTTAGGGATAGAGAAAAACGTCATTTCGGTCTCTTTGTGTGTTGTGACGTGGAGAGATTGACAATAAAGCTGACTTTGACTTTGACTTTGACTTTGATATTTAGTCTTCAATATGTCAGAACACAAATAACTGTTGGTATATAACTGGCAAGTAGCAGGATTGGCATTTGTGTTTATTACATCCATAGGGCATGTAATAAACTTTCATCTACTCATGAATACTGCACAGTGCTTATCGTGACTTCAGGCACATGATTAATCACATGGACCACTTGTGGAGTAAGGAATATTTTAAATTCCAGGAATCAGAAGTCACCCATCTGCAAGTAAAGACAGAATTTGTCACAGCTGTGGGGTGTTTGTTTTCTAGTCTCATAGAAAATGAATTCATAACATTGTAAATTGTGAGCAACAAACACTTGTTATTAAAACAGCTCTGTATGTCGTCCTGACTGATGATGAATAAACCATTTAATACTTCCGCAATTTACTTCCGCTCATATTAGTGTGGTTACAGTCATGGTTGTGAAATGATCCATGAGAAATATCTGAGCAGCCCTCACCCGTAGCCAATGATAATTGATTCTGACGATTGCATCATCACTGAAGAGGAGAACAGAGCGAACCTTATCTGCAACACCACCAAGCTTCTTCAGTTGCATGTCAGTCCCTCTTATGGTCCAATCCGATGGTGGGGACGTCTGGTTAAACCCTGCGGCGTACAATGCTCTGTGTTGTGGAGTGTGTGTCAGGCTGTGTGCGCGTGCTTGATCTTTATACATGTTGTTTATTTGATGGGAAGCATTTCTCTGATTAAATCATCTCAGCAAAATGAAATCATCTCAACAAACCTGTTCTTGAGGGCTGATTTTAACCACAAAAAGCAAAACTTCAAGCGGGCATGAATTTTAAGCAAGAATGTATCAATATTGTTCCTCGCTGAAGTCCTTGAGGACTTCAACATTTTCAGGTGTGCGTCTTGGTCGGACGGAACTGTCAGGAAAGCATAGCGCATTCTGTCAAACACGTTAAACTAAACACGAAAATGCGTCGTTCTGCAACAATAGAGCCCACAAACAGCCTTGATCTTCACATCTTCATTTTTGTTGTTGTGCTTTTATATGTTTTATTGTTTTGTTTTGTCTGATTGCATTTGTTTTGTGTTCCATCTTGGTAGATTGCCTGCACATATATTTTTTTCCAAGCGTTCTAGTTGAGTGCACTTTATGCAGTATACATAAAGTATACTGTATGCAGTATACATAAAGTATTCTGCATACTTTAGACAGGGATTTGTCTCAGATTGAGTTCTCTTTAAATGGGAAGCAGCCCGACCTATACTTTAACAGTCAGATGCACTTAACATCACAAGCAAATTCCGTATTGATTCTTTTGTTAGTAAGCTGCAAACTCCTATTTAGTCCCTGCTATTTCCATCTCCCCGTTTTCATCAGAGCCCCTTATATGAAACACGTGGCGGGATGAGTCTACTGAGCAGGGAGCCCTCTGACTCATCACTCTTAAATCTTTTGTTTTATGGACTTCGATCCAGAGCTCACAAGTCAGTCACGGGCGTGTGTAGATTAGATCTAATGGAAAGCACATGTGTTTGAAAGTGAACTATTCTGTTCATCATTCGAGGACTATTAGTAATTGCAAAACACAGGCAAGGCAGCTTTTCTGATCTTGATACAAGAAGTCATATAAGTGGCAAGAGACAAAACGTTATCTTTCTGTCAATCCTCATTACATCTTATCAGTGTTATAAATGCAATAGTAGCTCACTGCAAGGTAAAATTGGATGATACAAGCTGTCATTGTAATGCAACATAAAAAAAGCTAATTAAATTAAAACATGTTTTTCATTTTAGGGGGAGGGACAGAAAATAGTAATTGTGAAGCACTAAACTAATGGCAAGACAGACTAAATTGAACATAATTACGGTTTTTATACATTGCTTTTTGTTTGGGTGTAATATTTGAGAAAATACTACTTTGGGACCTCTATAAATAAATCACCATCTTCAAAATAAATTGGAAAAAAAACATCCAACCCTTGCAGTTTACTCATTTTCATTGGAGCATAAAATCATTTTTTTACAACCGTGTCCACTTAATCACACAGTTTTAAGCTATTAAATCACATCCTGTTTTACTTGAAACATGTAGATGTGATTCCAATCGCTATGTAACAATTCCAAAAGTGAACAATGAACCTTGTGTCACCAAACCGCACATGGTATTATGGTTTTTGCCCTCCAGTTACAATAAACATGATCGTTCACATTGTTGTATCATCAAAGTATAAACAGTTCCTTTTCTTCTTATTTCTCATCAATTTTACGAAGCACTCCACAGAAATAGCCAACACTATTTTCCTCACAAAAACAACAACAAAACACACTAATTTGACACACCACTAATTCATCACATTCACTATGCTTGACTTTTCGCCTCCAAAAAAAGCCCTGTTTTTCCCTGTTACGGATTACCCAGAATAGTCAGACTGTTTCGAGAATCATTGATCCTTGACTGGAACTTTTCCATGAAGTGTACTTATGTGGGTTCTCCCACGATTTACTTGAGTTCCTACCCAAGTACATAAAATATCTAAATTGCCTGAATGGTGAAAATGAACGGTTGCCTGCCTTTATGTCTAAATCCTGTCACTGGTCATTGGTCTAGTCACTCCATGTTGGACTCCACCAGATGTGAGTCTGGGATAAGAAATTTCAGGGTAATGAGCTCTAGGCCAGCAAAGATGAATTCGACTATTTTGTTTATTTTAATGTAATTTCAATGAAAGAAAGGCATTACACTTTTTAGAAAAGCCTATGGCTAAACCATTAATTAAGGTCTTCTAATCTGGAGTCGCAGCAAAAGAGGACTAAATTGGATTGATAAAACAAACATATTGTAATTCTCCTATTCCTGAGGGAATGAGATATATATGTGCACCATTAAATGTAATGCTAACTGTAGTAAGGACCAAGATACAAACAAAGGAACTTGGGATCATGTAATGAACATGTATTGAATACTCTTATACAAAATGATCTATTTACTCCTCCGACTCGGTGTGCTTTAATAGGGGTCATAATGTTAATTGGCATTCAGTCAATTGGTTTGTCAGTAACGTTTTGGTTTAGCTAGGGTCACTCAAATACAAACAGATGTCCGCAGTATTTTGGGGCTGTATTTTAGTTGTTAAGATAATGGATGTCACAATACCAATAAGTATGAAAACATCCGTTGCCCTGACCCCGTTTTGAAACTCAGTGTTTCGTGGGAGAATTCTGGACCTGGTTGTGAAGTGCATAAAATAATAATGTTGGAATAAAACAGAAGCTTTGCTGAGCGCATTTAATAAGCAACTTGCTTTTAGTACATGTTTTGTGGTAGGTTGGGCTTAAGAGCAAATCTGCTTGTGCTCATTTGTACTGTGAGTGTGTATTGTAGTGTCTGGATTTGCATGTTCCGCATTATAGATGTGTTTCTGGGGATAAAACAAAGTTTCAAAAAGAGCCATCCTACAATGTGGCCTTAATTTGAATGACACCTGGAGTTGAAAGTGACTTCAAATCTATTTGAAGGCAAATTAAGATTAAGATTAAAGTCCCAATGATCGTCACACGCACACCTGGGTGTGGTGAAATTTGTCCTCTGCATTTAACCCATCCCCGTGTGATTTTAATCCATCCCCTGGGGGAGAGGGGAGCAGTGAGCAGCAGCGGTGCCGCGCTCGGGAATCAGTTGGTGATCTAACCCCCCAATTCCAACCCTTAATGCTGAGTGCCAAGCAGGGAGGCAATGGGTCCCATTTTTATAGTCTTTGGTATGACCCGGCTGGGGTTTGAACCCACAACCTTCCAGTCTCCGGGCGGACACTCTACCACTAGGCCACTGAGCTGGTTTGGCCACTGAGCTGGTTTAATCTGCAAAGTTTTCAAAACCCATTGCATAATTTATATAGGAAAGCCTGACTCTATGGATTATTAGTTCTTCACATTCTCCTGTTGTGGATCATTACTCAGCCAAGCTTCCATAACATAACTTATTGTCATTGATCAAGATGCTGTTTTTTGGACCAAAACTATTTGTCTCAAATAGACTATTTTCATTGTTGTGGCCTTAAGAACAAATATTGATACATTTGGTGAACTTCATCATCAGGCACAATTCTATTTCAGATGATCACTTTTATGATGTTATTTTTAAAATACAGTGCACTACTCACAGAAAGTTTGAGAATAATGTTCTCGGAATTAGGTTTGGTGCATCATTATAAGAAAATGCCCCCTTTTTTTTTCTTTTTGTTTTCTTACCACCGCTACCTATAACCAATAACTTTTTTCTGAGCTATACATTGTACATTTCTGTACATTTTATCACTGGTGTGGCACCTGAGGGGTCCAAGCATATTTCAGGAGGGACAGTACCTTCATGCACACACACTAATCTATGCTAGTGATCCCCCAATGTCTACAGAAATAGAAGCTAAGCTGACAAACATGCAGAGAATTTGACTGCAAAGCCAAAATAGGACAGAATGTGTAAAAGCCCACCCAGGCTTGCAAGGCAACACTAATACATCAACTCTCAGCACGCTCATAAAAAGATCTGTCTTTGTTCCACCGAAACCAGAGGAGAAATGAAATGGCCCCATTAAAATAACTAATATTGAATGGTCTCATTTTACTGCCTATTTCACTCATGCCTCTGGAACACGCCATACAAAAATAAAACTTTAATTGTAAAAAACATGAACATGCGATCTTGCTCCAAGAAAGCTTACTCATTTATGTAAATAGATCAAACGTGGAATGGTTTCAATGATTTTATTTTTAAATGCTCTTAAATGTACTTGTAATTATACAGCATATGAATAAAAAATAATTTTGAATGTTTTAGGTGTGTTCTTTTTCAGTGTAGACAGTCACCTTACCATAATTTGGGCAGCAAACCTTGAGCCAGCAGACGGACGAAAGCACTGTTAAAGTAGTCAAACTGCACAGGCCAAACAAAACGCCACAGAAGGCGTAAATGGTGCAGGTGGTCTTATTATACAGCCACCTGGATGAGCAGGGATAGAAAGATAAAAGTGTAAGCGTGGAAGCAAAAAACATTGCAACAAATTCATAATGAGTGCTAGGTTTTGTAAAAGGCATTTTGCCACGATTGTATGGAGAATGCTAACCAATGTTTCTCTTTCATGCATTTGTACAAATTATTTTGAAGTGATTTCAAAACGCAATAGTTTTATCGTGTTGGGAAATCAACTTACTTATGAGTGTAGGCTGATGGTATAGCAATGGGAAAAAGAGAGATGGTCATCATCAGGTCACTGATGGCCAAGTTGACTACAAAGTACTCTGCTGGCTTCAAGGAGGAGTTTTTTCTATAAGCCACAAACAGCAGGGTTCCATTCCCCAGCATGGAAAGAACACCTGCCAGTCAAAGTTATACAATATGTGATGTTAAGTCCGCAATTTACCAGTTGATGTCCTTTTTTTATTGTGGTCTTGACACTGAAGAAAAAAAAACTTACCAAAAATCGTATACAACGTCCCCATGAGGATGTCATTGTCTTTAGATATTCTGGACACAAACAGATACGTTTCGGAGGCATTTCCCATCTGAAAGAAAAATGGACACAATGATGGATGGAGGAATTTAGTCATTGTCTTTTGATATTGTGGACACAAACGAATACATTTTGGAAGCATTTCCCATCTGAAGGAGAAATAGAAGAACAAACAATGATGGATGAAATAATAATAAATAAGGTTTAAGCTCCTGGCAATTTACAAAAACAAAAAACTGCCTTAAGAAATGTACTCTGACGCCTCTGTTGTTCAGAGCATTAACTTCTAGCCAGATCGTCTTGAAACGATGAGCAAAATACCTTCAAAACTCTCAGACTCTATGGATTCCGTTTATGGATGTAAATGTGGAATAACCTCACTTACCATTGTGTCACCTATTGTCACAGGAGTGTGTACTGTAGACACCAAAGTTAGTGAGAAAGTTGAAAAAATACTTTTATTATCAACTGTCCACATCCACTGCAAAATGAATGGGAAGCTGTTACCTACAAAGCAATGCCTGAGATAGAAAAAGGGTTTTTGGGCCAAGTCATCTAATGCTTTAATATTAACAGGTAGCGAGACAGGGTAACTACATTTCATTGTCGCTTTTATCCATAATTCACTTCCTTGTCATTAATACAAAATCCCAAACAGGCACAGGGAAAGAAAAATGTGCCAAGGCAGAACTCGTGTATGAGCAGAAGGCTGGGTGGGATCAATATGGCATGAGGATCAGAGGCTGACCAATGGAAGCAATGGAAGGTCCATCAGGGGACAAGGGTTGAGAGTTTTTGTACGAATGCGTAACAAAACAATTTTGCAACGAGTGAATCAACAGCATGACCTAGTATGGGAAAATATATCTAAAATAAAAAAAACTCCACCCATGTGCACAACTGTGCTTTGTGCTAGACTTGCACGAGGCATGGAAAAAGATCAGCCTACATGCATAACATTGGCATGTTTGTGAGAGTGAATGGTTCTGTGTCCAGGTTGTAGTCCGTCAGTAACACAGTCAGCTGGAACAGTTCTGAAATAAGCACGAGTTCAGTGGAGTGATGTTGTGATGCTATAACTTTATAGTCACAAGGCAGAATTGCATGGGTATTCCAGTTCCAGTTGGATGAGAAAAAACGTTGCCAACATATGATGATGAAGTGATAAAAAATATTTGTGATATATACATTAACGGCGTACATTACGGTGATGTCACCGTGTTTGCTGGAGGCTAACGAAGGGAAGCCAGCAAGAAATGCTGAGGGCAATTAAGATGTTCACTTTTATGTAAGAAGTCTTGTGGTTCTGATTGCCCAAACTGTAAAAGCAAACATAAAAGCTTTTAAATACATCTAATAATAAAAATGCAATCATATCCCAGTCTGTGCCAGTCATAAAAGGTTGAAATTGCTAATCCCCAGCTAACGTGCCGTTTCTGTCACATCTGTTTTAAGTCCCCAAGATACGCAAACACAATGCGGTCCGAGAGGCTGAATTGGCTGGGAATCAAATCGACCGTGTTCCCTACAGTGCGAGTGCCAATTTCACATCTATGTATGGACCTTGCACTGTAGGCACAGTAATAGGGCCCCTACTGTTTCTTTCTTCATGTAGACCTGATTCTGTAGTTTTGACTTGTTTCTTGGCTTTTTTTTGCCGAGGCTCTACGGAGCTATCTTGGTTAGTCAGCGTTTTGTTTTTTAATCGGGCCGACCTTCATTGATTTTCATTTTCCGTTTTGTATTTGCGTCTCACTTTTACATGCACCCTTGCTTCAATGTACTATCCTGTTTGATTGCTCTACTTTTGTTTAGTCAGCATTGAGGTCACTGCTTTTTTGCCAATCCATGACTCCGCTTTTCATCCAAAAACTCACTTGTGATTGAGTCCAGCTCCCTCACAACCTGCAGAAGGTAATCACTACAGCTAATAATCGCTCTCTAGTCGTGTTCAGTGGAAGCACATCCCTGCTTGAAGATGCCATTTATGAAGGACACATACTGTAAACCTTGATGTTTCTTTTGGCTCTTTGCCAGGTGGATCTGTGAAACAAACCATCTTGCAGTACAGTGGAATATGCCAGATTAATAAACTAAAACAGTGGTCCGCGGATCATTTGGTGCCAGGCGGCAATAAATAATAACGATTTTACAACTCAGTGACGTGTACATAACATAATATTACTCATGTTATGTTGATGTTATGAGGATGTTGCAAGTAAAGTTGCATGGACTACATAGTGGATTCACATTTAATGTAAGATTATTATACAGTGGTGTTTGCGTTCAGAATTCCCTCATGGAACTAAGGGATGGTGGTGTTTATCCATTGTTGTTCTGCTATATGATTGTCTGAAAAGACATTTAGGATTGTGGTTGATCTGTTTGGCGGAAATGGGATTGTAGTTCAAACATGGAAAACGTCCATAAAGAATGTGCAGTCGATGATTATTTGATTTATTGATGCTTCCGACATTTGACTCTACATTTTCTAGAATTGTATTTAGAAGTTTTCTTCGCAAAAATCGGGACATCATCAAACACCGGTACGGGAACATATTTTCTGAATCCGGTACGTGGTGCTAAAAAGGTTGGGGACTACTGCACACTGGCTGTCCTTGCTTTTATTATTATCGTGCCTGTCTTTTAAGGCCATATATTTATCCAGGAGGTTTATCGAAACAAAGGATGACATTAAAAGCTTATTAAATCTACGAACAGTTAATGACATTACTTCCACGCTCCAACTGGCCATGGGCGATATAGTCATGGTTTATTTATTTATTTCGTCACCAAAGTGCCCGAATTTGGTACCGCTGGAGATGACAAATTAATTCTATGCATTTCTGGATTGACAAATAATGGAAGAGACTGGATTTTCTCTGTCTGTGTGCAACATACTGTAAAATGATTGCATAAGTGTGCTTCGACACACACGCGCACACAAACACACACATACACAAACACTCAGTACTTGTCATACAGTTGTGTCTTCACAGTTACGTAATTTGCCGGCTTGCAATTTCAAATCTTGTTAGACTCATCAACAATTTGTCCTAGAATGAACAAGGTCCATTTTTTTCTGTAAGCTTGATCAAGCATTTCTCTCCAATTCAGCCAGCACGTGGTCTTTTTAAAAGTGCTGTGGGTTCGCATTTCCTCTCCGTTTCATTGGTCTGATGCAAAAGATAAAAGAGCAGAAATGGGGTTGTTATTCTCTGAGCTAGAAAGACAAGAACAAAACGCAAGAACAAAAGTAATTGGCAAGGGCTGTATCTCCAAGAGCACAGAAAGATACACTTGGAGCTGTGTACAACAGTAAGATTACGTAAATAGGACGTGACTGATTATTTATTATAAGATAGCCGGGAGCCTTTTTCCCCAACATTAACCAACCACTGCTCACCAGAACTATCACTTACCATTACAAATCCACTCATTCTTTATTCCGTGACCCAAAATATTCACACGTTTTCTTCCAATCACAATTTTAGAAACAACAGCACCAATAATGTCTTTGCAATAAACATGAGACAAGCATGTTCAGATTTGACGGGTAATCCCGACTGTCGCCACCAAAAGCCTGTCAAAATATGAATAACACCAGAGTAGCAGTGAGCACGCAGTCATCCACACAGGCGGCACAAGACTTAGCGGTAGCAAATGTGTGCTCTCGTATGTGTTGGTGGTGAGTCAAATCTCAAGCTTAGTGAGTCGCATATCCGACAGAGGCCTTTTCATCAGTAATTGTAATTTATGGCAGTTTTTGATGATGAAGTAGAGGAGCTTTTTCCAAAGCACTTACTCAGCTTCACTGCTGGAAAGAACCGTTTGAATATAGTTCGTCATGTACAGAGTACACTTTTCATTTATATAACAAATTTTCACTGTGAGTGGGAGAAATGCTTCAAGGCACTGCAATAATATAAACATAATACAATATTAAGCATATTGACACTGTTCGGTTATCCATATTTGTGCTTCACAAATAGTTCAAATATGATTTTCAGTGTGCAATATTGTGCATAAATATTATGCATATCAAGTTTTTTTTTTTTTTATGACGTGCACCCAGAGTGTATTTTATTACTATGTCATCAATGTCAATATTACACTCTTCCTTTTGCATAAATGTTCCCAGTGGGTGGCTGTCCTGCTGTTCATGGTTTGACGTCAAAAAGTTTGGCGAATGAATGAATAATTAGTTGTAGAAATTTGATTTAACTTCATTTGCATGTCCCCAAATAACTCAAAATGGTGTGCATCATGTATTACTCACATAGTCACTATAGTCGGTATGTATTCTTAGAATTAATCGGCCAATCAATTGGTGATCTTTTTTTTATGTTTTTTTTTTAAATGTAGGCATTGGCGTGAAAAAAATTCATATTGGTCGGCCCCTACACAAAACGCCCAAAGCAACAACATGGCAAACAAGGTGGGGCTGCCATGTCATCCACCATGGCACCTGGGCCGCGAGTTTCAGCCTTCCACTTTATAAGTTAGTAGCGAACTTTTTTTGTCCTTGTTATCACTTCAGAGTTGATAAAAGATGTTTTCGCTTTTGTTTTCTGTACTTAGCTTGATTGACAGACTTTTTATAATTCGTCTGTAGCAAAGAAGAGGCATTACGCTTCCCTTCATTGTACCAAAGCAGCAAGTCTTTTCTTGAATGTTGAAATGGCAGAAAAGGTACAGAACGACAAGTCTTTTATTATTGAAGTTAACATCAGTTGAGTTCTGTTAGTCAACAAGAAGGCAAAAAATATATAACAAATCTGCGAATGGCTTTTGATAGTGTTTAATTATAAATGTTGTCATTTGGGATTTTGACTATACTGCTACTAAATGCACTACTAATTACTCCTTTACAGAGTCGTGCTTTATAATATTACCTCAGCTACAAGCATCATGTTCAGTGTTCTTACTGCAAAATAATTTTTGGGGCATTACTCCATTCATGACTAACCTATTCAAGTTGTTTCGGAACTATTTTATCAAAATGGAATGCAGATTTGGGGTGTAAGCTCTAAAATATTGACAATACAGTATGATAACCTTTTTCCCAACTCTTTTCAAGGGAAAGTAAAGCTAAGTGTGTACAACCTGTGGTCAGAATTAACCAATCCCATTTAAACTCGTGTTAAATGGGAATCAGCACACATCTGCCACAATTTAAGTGCCTTTGATTAACATAACTTGAATAAACATAGTATTTATATGGAATACAGATATTCCAATAACTTTGTTTTTTTTGCCTTTCTCTTTCTCAATTCAATTGGGAACTATTCATATAATATTTCTCTCCACCTCGTGTACCAGTCCATCATCTAAAACATGATGATGTGACCAAAATGTTTCACTTGAAATTTGGACCCATAAATTCAAACGTGGTTTCATTGTATCATAAAACATTTTGCCACATACTTTGGTAGACTTTGACATTTCTGTTAACGCAGGAGCATATACATAGTGCTTGTATATGAGGATAGACTGTACATCAGTGCATTGCAATGCATCAGTCTGCTCCATGGTAATAGGACACTGCAAAGCAAAACTCTGCAGCTCATTAAATGGAGCGCAGAATTCGCTGTCTTTGACTGCACTTCACAGCAAGATCGCTTTGTGATGATCTTAATGGCAGCATACAGAATAGCTCTCTTTGTAGATTCTAATTCTTGATTCATAATATTCCTGTGTTTCCCAGTCATGCAAACAAGCAAAAAACGGGCTCTTCCATATTGGACCAGCTGACAATTTCTTTCTTTTATTGTGCACTTGGAGACTCCAGGATTATAGAAAAGTTTTATTTAGCCCCTCCACGTTCTGCAGAGATACTTTTATAATCCGTTTGGGGGATTCTTTTTTGATCCGTTCAATTTCATCCATTCCTACTATGTATTTTGAGCAATTATGCCATAGTTTTTGCAGCGGGAGTGCCAAACAAGGTAATCTGTGCGGGCAAACGTTTTTGCAAATTCAACATTTTTATTTCTCGCAACTTTGTGAACCGTGATAACACACCATTGTGATACGTTCATCTGAAATCTGGGTTCTGCAGGTTCATTGTCCTCACTGTCCTCTCGCTCCAGTCTAAACACGTCCTTCTGATTATGATTGAATTTGTGGAATATAAATTAAGAAGCAAAAATAAACCAATTCTTATTGGGGGGGGCGTCCATTTTGTCAATTGCTGTCGACTGAAAATGACAGCACAGTTGCCAGGTCTCAGGTGACAATCATTCACAGCTCAACTTCAGAAAACTCATTAAAAGTACTTATTTTTAGCTCCCTTTTAAAATCTCAAGAAATGTTGCTTCCATCCAATCCACCATCTGCCTATTTTATGTCTGCTTGCTGCCTGATTCAAACACAGACATTTCCAGATGGAAGAATGTTTTTCTCTGACTGATGTAACAACAACCACTTATGGGAAATCTTATTTGAATAAATGAACCACTTCTGTTAGGGTTCATTTGAAAGTTTTTAGGGAAACATAATTCATATTCCATTATTCCTTTCAATCTATGATTGGAGCATTTGGAACACTGGTCAGTCAATGTTCTTCCTCCACGATACTATGGCTCATTGTTTTCTCATTCATCCAGCCTCACTTTGAAGCGATCTTTTATGTGCACTGCACTGCTTTATTTGGTGTTTACAGTCCATATTTTATTTTTTATGGCTGGCTACAGGAGGGGGATGACAACAGCTGCAACATGTTTCATTATCATGCAGGTGTTTCAGAAATAATAAGATTAAATCATATTTAAAATAATTCACATTTTACATGTAAGCATACAGTACAGAGAATTCATCTGAGCATTTCATTTTTCCATCTTCCATCAAAACTTAAATTGCTTTCAGTTGTGCAAGAGCTTGTAGATAAAACCTGATTTGACAGTGTTCCGAAGGTCTTGTGCACATTTTGGTATTAAATAAGGACGTAAAATGCACCTGAAAGTTTGCAATCTCAAGCTTTTCATGGAATCTTCAAAGATGTTTGAAGTGAGCATTGTTAATACCACGATTTTTATATATATTTTTAATTCAAGGACGCAAAACATGTTTTCTGGTTGACTGAACGCCATAACTGGATCTGAAAAAAAAATAGTCTCTTTCTTCATTTTGTCACAATAATACTGAACATGTGAAAGTGCAAACACTACAATGTTTTATCAGCTGACAATGAGAACAGATTTGTGAAATCAATGAAGCGACCTGAGACAGCTATGGTGTCTTGCGAATTCAAAAGTCAGTACACAGTTGACTCATTGTGTTGTGTGTTGCAAAAGTAAAGAGACCACATTTCCAAAAACTACCCCATGCTTGGCTTTATCCATGTTCATGTGCACAGGCAGGAACATCTGACTATTTACCTCTCACATTGCAGTAGCATAATGCCAAGGTGATAATTGGCTGCCAACTTGTCTAATTTTGCATGACTGGCAGGTCCTTCATTTACTTTTTGGCCGTCACAAACACTCTGTCATTTCTTTGGCCCAAATGTGGCAGTCAAATCACTGGTGCTGTCCTCTTGCCAGACAGCAGTCTTTAGTGACATTCAAGCCCGTTTGGCTTCAAGTTGTGTCATCCTTTTCCAGTCCCCGGAGAATCAAATTTGATAAGAAAATGAGCCATCACAGACATATTTTCATCTGCAAAGCAAACACACAAAAGCTGCCAGAAAGCTGATAATCACCATCCAGGACGGAAGGGAAAAGAAGAATAGTCAGGTGACTATAGCCGCAAATCTTCTTGTCCCAAACAGCCAAAAGACATTCAGATTAAGAGAATGCTCATTTTCTAGTTACAAGCTGTCATTCGACCAATAGTTTGGTTTGACTTAAATGTGGCGTTTAAGGCGCAACATTACATCACATGTGAAAGCACATTTGCTGCCTATGTCAAATCATCTTTGCTCAAATTCTTGCATATTGTTCTGATGAAGCAGTGGCGCTCAATCATGCGGCGTACATGTGCCTTGAGTCCATATTTAACTTCAATCGGTGTTCCAAGCTGAGCCCACTGCCACCTTCCTCTCTGTTTGTCGCATGGATCTCAATGTTACTGGGTCACTGAGATGACGCTTTGCCTCTGGGAGACCCGCAGCACCACGCTTGGACTCGTCACCGAGCCCTTCAGCTTTAGTTCATGGGCAGTTGCAAACATTGCACAACATATAGCTGTCATCCTCTGTTTGGATCTTTGCTCTCTCTACAGACAGCATTGTTTAGCTCTATACTCAAACACATTGGTTGTGTTGGTGGAGGATTTTGAAGTGAAACTAAAAACATATCTTGGGTATTTCTTTTATTTCACAGCCAATGTGAGTGAAGTTTGTGTTGAAAACTTACAAGAGACTTTTATAAGTTTGATTTGATATTGGGAAACAATTTTCCAGATTGGGCCAGGCATATTTTCTCAGAAATGATTTTCTCAGCATGACATAAACCACAATCAATGACTTGGCATCAGAGAAATGAAAATGGAAAGTCTAGTATGTTTGATACTTTGGTTATCTTCGGGGTAGTGGGACATTCACAGAACATTGAAAAGCACATTTTCACTTGTGGATGACAACAGTGGTGGACCTTTATTACCAAGTGTGAGTTTAGAAAAACTTCAGGTTCAACAAATTAAAAAACTTCAGGTTCAACAAATTTACCAGAGGGTGAGATTGAACATTCCAATTAGATTTCAATATTACAGCTTTGTTGAACCCTTTTGCCACTTTCCACTCAGCATTTAATAATATTGCACCAATAATAAAAAGTGAACTGTTAATTTGTTGACACATTTCAGCAATTCTCTAAATATATTTACTAGAAATGATCAAATCAATTTCACAGACCTAATGAATAATAGGAAATTAATTAAAAGAAAACGCAACGTTGGGCCACTTAAAGTGAGTTTGTAAAGATCTTTTCCCTCAAAGACCGCAAGGCCAAACCTGCACTTTATCGAATACATTAATTAAATCAAATTGCTTAAACGAGGACTGGCACCAGAGTGAACCTGCGCTCTAAAGCTGTTTACAACTCTGTGTCCAAGTGCGGATTGGCACGTCAATAGCGTACGTCTCCCCTGTGACTACTCGCAGAAAGATTTGAACCCATTGCCAGCCTGTTCGAAAAGCCAAGTCTTTAAAATCTGAGCCACTGCTGCCCATCGAGTGACGCATTCTAAGAGCTGAATCTTTTCTGGTGAAGCTCAGGATTATAGCTGGGACTGGAGTATCCTGTCGTACTATACACGCGAGAGATTGACTGTTAATCGCCGGACTGGCCTTGAATTACGAATTGATCCCACACCAGCTCCAAAGAAGTCATAAGTCATGTTAGAGTTCCTTGCAGCATAAAGCTTCATAAAGCACAATGAGCTTCAGAATTTGGAGCTGAGTTGAATGAATTTCACAAGATGATTAATTAAAAAAAAACAAAGAATCAAAAGGTCATGCAATTGAATGAATGATAGCCATGGTGGAAAAACAGGCGGTAAGGAAGTCATTACTCAAGGTTTACTGTGGTTTACTTCTGAATAAATGGTTGATGGGTGATTACATTAGACTGAAGCAACAATGGTGCACATATGCAAGATAAAGAAGCAGCAACAAGATAAACACAGTGCTGCCTCGCCACAGCTTGCACAAGACTGGGTATTAAGGTCACCGCCTCTGGGGCCATTTTTAAGAGTGCTCGAGTCAAATCCATTTGAATAAACCCACATGAGAGAAGCACACCAATGTAAACTTACTGAATAAGGCTTGACATATAACAATACACAGTGGGCGCTTTTTTGACATGGAGACCCCAGTATATGGACCACTACTGACAGAGATGCAATTCTCAAAATCACACGCAAATGTACAAAGCATTGTGTTCTTCTTGACCGTATTGGCTCTATTTTCATAGTAGGTGTAAATCCTGCGTGGTCTGTGATTTATTGTATCTCAGCATGGAGGCCACTTCAGAGTAATTTCACAGATTGCCCCACGCCGGCGGATCGGGAAGACGGAGGGGTGCCCTACTCTGGGAGTGGTTACTACCACCTTCTAAATACTTTTATAACGCAAAATGAAGAAAAAATAACAGACAGAACTTGGCCTAATAACTACGTTAAAGATTTTAAGTTACAAGCCCACTCCCACCCACAAATGGTTCCTTTTCTTCTAAATATTTGTGAGACTTAACTCTCACTGCCTTTAACAAATGAATTTGTAAGACAAAACTCTAGCATCACCTGCCTTTGACGAACGTCAATTTTTTTTTAAAAATGGGATGTGTGGGCCGTCTTTTCTAGAGTTTTCAAGGTTGAAGGTCATTTTTCCCCACCATTTGATGGCTACACCACAGGAGATGAGATTAGCCAACGTGAAAACAGGAAAATAAAATAAAGGTGTAGGGCACCGAAGACAAGAGAACCATATTGTAGAAAAGAGTGGAAAAGTTTCATTTTTGACTCATCAGTCCACAAAATGTTTCTCCAAAGTCCTGAGGATCATCAAATCTTGAGGATTATCAAGTCTTCGAGTCGTCAAGGATCATCAAGAAGCGATTGAATGTTTTGCAAGGCGTACAAATGGGCAACTGTACTGAATAAACTACATTTCTACTATTATTCAACACCACTCAAACTCGATATTGCATCCACCCTTGCAATCAGTTGATCATCAATAGCAGGGAACATCCTAGCCACCGGATTATCGATCCTTTAGGAGAACATTTCAAATCACTCATGAAGCTTCAATTTGTGAGACGCCTTTCCCAGCAGAACATCCACATCAACAAAGATCACTTCATCTAAATGGCTCTTTTATAGGGAAACACATTTTACCAATCCAACAATAAGCATCCACAAGAGTTAGTGCTTTAGAGCCCCTTCAGCGTCATGGGAGAAGCAGAGAAATTGCATAAACACAATCCACGCAAAATGATTCAAAGCTGCTTGTCTCAAAACCCGAAAACAATCACCAAAACAGTGGTTAAGCTTGTTTTTTGAGCTTTTGAAGTGCCGAGGCACTAATTTGTGTCATTATATTGCTCTACGTTTATTATTTTGTTCAAAGGGAGCCTAACGGCCATTATGCATTCATTTAGTCCAGTAGTATTAAACCTCCTTCCGCTAATAAAAATCAAAAGAGCATGTCTCTTGAGCATCTGCTTGTAAAGTGCATTACGGTTGCCGAGTTAGTATTTGAAAAATACCCATCAGGCTCAAACTTAACAATTTCCAGACGAAAAAAATGAATGGCTCATTATACAAGCATTCTGGAAGTACTACCTGATTATTCACGAGAAAACAATGGATCCCACAGAAGGGAGATGCTCTGGTTACAGCATCAAACTGTATTATAAAATTACTATGAATATTTGATCAAAATAAACCAGGAGACAGCTTGAAAATGATATTTCAAAACTGCATCAAAATAAAAACACAGCAACATTGTGCAACAACTGTGACACATGAAATTTTGAATGTAACACACATAAAAAAACATACAATGGTGACTCAACTTACTTTTTTCATTCACTTCAGACCATATAGTACCAATATTAAATATTTATCCTCTGCGACAAAAAAACTATGACTGCTGCGCTGAGAAGCCGACACATCAGCTGAGACAATGTGTTAGGGAATGTTTGATAGTGGCTCTAAACGGCCAAGATGCACTCACCATAAAGCAACAGTACAACTGACGGAGAGAAATATGACAAAAAAGAGAGTAATTGATTTTAATTGGAAATTATATGTGAATGTCATTAGTGGTATGTTTTTATTAAGTACAACAACATAGCTATTTTCCTCGATTAAAAACAGATTTGACTTTTGATGGGAGGCTGGCACAGATTAATGTCATTTTCATTCATTTCAAAGGAGAAAGATGATTTGGGAGATGTTTGGAGTAACGAGTGATCAAAGAACAAATTAAACTCTGGTTTCAAGGCACCACTGTACTTCATTGAAACTTTTGCAGGACTCCATTCTTTATGTCATTAAAATAGTAATGAAGTAGGTACATTATCATACTCAGATAGAGGGTCTAAATTAGAATGTTGGTGTTTGACAAAGGATTGTGAACCATTTTTGTTTGGGAACTTAACAGGAGGTGAAATGTTAGTAATTGTTGGAATTTAAAGTAAGAGAGAAAGTGGGACTTTAGGCAGCGAATGTGAGCAGAAACACACTTTGAGCCTCGTGTCAATGTGGGTCGAGTTGAAGAAGCATGCGCTTGTTTGTGCACAAAAACACATTTCACTTTTGCGGTGTGTTCTAAGGCCAGAAACAAAGAGGGCAAAGATATTTTTGATAGGGGAGGGCAAGACACAATTATGTACAGTAAGGTCTCAAATATTAGAGCATCTCCACTCGTATGAGTAGGCATCGATAATTAATACCGTATTTTCCGGCCTATAAGGCGCACCGGACTATAAGGCGCACCTTCAATGAATGGCCCATTTTAAAACTTTATCCTTATATAAGGCGCACCGGACTATAAGGTGCACCATTAATGCATCATGTCAGATTTTTAATCCAAATCAAATCATTCTCCATTTTATCTTTTTTATTTCAACTTCAGACGGAACAAATTACTTTATAATCATAAAATAATGATCCATAGTCTTTTCGATTCATGATTCATAGTCTTCAGCGGGCCACTTATGCTTGATTTCATGACACAATGCTTTGGGCCAGTTTAAATTTAGGAATTTGGTCCATATATAAGGCGCACCGGACTATAAGGCGCACTGTTGGTTTTTGAGAAAATTTTAGGTTTTTAGGTGCGCCTTATAGGGCGGAAAATACGGTAATTGTATTCGAATTTACGGACTCCGATCAGATGCAGGTGACAAGTTCTTAAGAGAAAGTGTATGGATTCTCTCCATGTAAATGAAATTATACCTGATGTTCTTTTGAATCTTCTATGAATGTTTTCATGGCACCCCGCAAATGTGTGTGTACATACTGTATCTAAGGGTATCAATCATTCAGCTGCTCTGTGTCATGGGCTCTTTGACCAAAAG
The DNA here is from genome assembly GCF_033458585.1 of Syngnathus typhle. NCBI lineage: Eukaryota > Metazoa > Chordata > Actinopteri > Syngnathiformes > Syngnathidae > Syngnathus > Syngnathus typhle. The sequence goes on from NC_083739.1 coordinate 8,297,775, forward strand.
AGCTGGAAAGAGAAGTAACCGTAGTCATTCTTTAATCAGTCATTTCAAAGTTAATGACTTTTGAGGGCTTTCTCTGCATAATACATGTTTGAGGGTTTGGATGTTATTATAATTTCATGTGAATGCATCTGATGAGGTTCTTCATTGCGCACAGTCACTCAAAATGGAGTAAATACTAGCTTATTAATACTGCCAGACTGAAAAACAACCTACATTCACTAGACCAGTGCTTCTCAATTATTTTCTGTTACGCCCCCCCTTAGCAAGAAGAAAACTATTCGCGCCCCCCCTTAGCAAGAAGAAAACTATTCGCGCCCCCCCCCTCCCCACCGTGACTATCCTAACTTGTCTTGTAAGTCGTAAAATGTTGCACTGTCGCAAACGTCACAGAAGTAACAATGAGAGCGCCACTGCCCCCTGCTGGGAAGATGCGCAATTACACTTTATTCTAGTACTGCAAAAAAAAAGCCTGTTCCCCAGGGTCACACGCGCCCCCCCAGGTATAGCACGGCGCCCCCCAAGGGGGGCGCGCCCCACTATTTGAGAAGCACTGCACTAGACGAGTCATTTCCCTCCCAGTAGAGAGGAGCTTTTTTTTCTCCAAAATTCATACTTGTCAAGTCAACTATCTTATTAAAAGTTCAGGAAGTGTTACATCTACACGCTATTAACTCTTTGTTTTCTCCTCCATTCAAAAACTGTTTTAATAGGTTGTCTTTCGGGGATGGCAATATATCGGGGCTAGGGTAGGCTAAAGCCTCTTCAGAAATCTGTGTAAGCCCTGAAGCATTTCATTTGATATTCTAAAATATACGTATTGATGATTTACTCAGCCCCCTTATGTATCGGCCCTCAGGAGAGGAGTAATACTGTAGCTGTCTTTGAACGTAATTGGTTGGATGCTGCTCCTTTTATATATGCCTTTACGGGAAAACATCAGCATAATTGATTCATCGACTTCAAACACTTTTCATTACATTCGCGTAGAGTGTAAAACATGTCGAGTTGTCCAACCAGTATTTATAGTAGATATCTTATTGTCTTTCGTGAGCAGGGACAAGCAGATTTTTACAAAAGCTTAGCATTTAATTGGCGTCAAACTAAATCTTTTTGGTCTGTACGTTTGTTTTGTTTTTACTGTGAAATCTCCGACCTTCGACAGTTCTGACACTTTCTTTTTTACCACAGTGACTTTCCAGCCAACTGTGGAACCGTTACAGACGATGTGATTGAGAGCAATTTTATTCAGGGCAGGTACCAGGAGAGAAGCAGGAGGCTCTGCCCACCAATTATCACATGATAACCGGAGGACAGAAAAAAACAAAACAAAAAAAGAGACAGGGTAGTGAGAAATTTATTTGACTAACGTCCAGTGTGATTAAGACTAATCCAGCATTTTACTCATCTCTCATGTATGAGAGCTTGCGCAATAAAGCTGTCATGTCTCCTAAGTTTTACGCTTTTTTGAGTATCGCATTTCCACGCACATCTTCACTCTTCTATATAAGATTGTCACATTTTATTTATGTGAGATTTTTTTTTTAATTGAAATGCATGAAGTTTGTTTTTAATGGTCGACGGCAATGAAGCAAAGCGATTAATTGAATGTTCCTACCCTTTCAGTCGGATTTGCTAATTACATTCATGGTTTTGTGAACGTGTCTGTGTGTGAGCATGTGTGGCTGAATGTCATCCATAATGCATTTAGTACATGGGGATAGCTGACATTGTGAAAATATGGATGCATGCCATCCAGAATGTCTTGCCTAAGGGTCTATCCATGCTCATCCCTAAAATGTTAACAACTGCTTTATCCACTCGTGGCACAGTCCAATTCACTTTGCACATAGTGAGGGTTCAGCAATGATTCACAGGTGTTTAGCATGCCTATTATGCAGTACTGTTACGAAACATAAGACAAGTTTAATGCAGCCTGAATAACATCTTCGTAGACCACACACAGAAGTTTGGCTGAGGGCTCTAAATCACCCACATTGACAATTACTGTATGTCCCTGGTGTTGCGCAACTGCTCTTGGCAGTTGTTACTCCATGTTGTTCATGTATATTTCAGTTTCTCATTTCTGATAAATTGTTAAAAGGGAAATTTGTAATTCCATCCCAAAAAACACTTTGGGTCATATCTGTCAATGATAGTCGTACATGGGGGAAATTAACTAAAAAAAACGGTGTGGTCCTTATCCTTCTAATTTGATTTTTTTTAAAGAAATCAGAAACAGAAGGTGTCATTCGTTTACCCCCCCCCCCCCCCCCCCACTCTTTAACACACTCATGAGAAGCACACCCCCTTAGCCTTGCATGTCAGACTTGTCTTACCTTGGGCTTTGGGAGTTTCGCTAAGTCTAAGATTGCCTGAACGTCCCTCGTTTTTCAACAACACGGCGGATAACGATCAAACATAGTGAAGAGATCTCAGGCAGCTGAGTGTGGGTATGTTAAGGTTAAGGATATGCGTTGTGTTTGATCTATTGATCACAACTCACGTTCATGATCAGATGTCATTACGAATGGCTCAAGAATCGCTCAAGAACATAAGTCTGATGTGCGGCTTTATAGAGATTTTGCTAGCACCTTTTGCATTGCCAACTCCCCCTTTAAAGACCTCGACATTCTTGTGATCATCTTGTTTTGTTACCAAGGCATTTCCATAACATTTAATCTGTTAACAAAATAAACACTACAAAAATAAATGAGACCGGATTAAATTCATGCCGCAAGTGCAACTCAGTACGGGAACACACACAGTCCAGTACGTGAAAATGGCAGCTGCCAGCGTGCCTTAGTGCTGGAATTCCATTGATATTTTTAAACCAGACCAAAAGAAAACTGGATAGCTGGGTGTGTGATATGACTGTGTCACAAGGTAGCAGTATTAAGATTGCTTACACAATGTTCTCCCCTCTGATTTGATTGTTCTGTATCTATCTCCATGTGTGTTCGTCTTTTGTCACTTTATGTGGTATCGCTTCGGTCAAACTAAGCTGGAACAACACCGACCAGAGCCTTAAGGTCTTGACTTAGAGACAAACTGACTAATATAATAATGATGCTAATGGGTTTTATCAGTATCCCACATTGTCGGTATTTTGTGTTATGTACGAGCTTGTTTGAGTATGAAACATTAACCAGTGGCGGCTGCTGGTCATTCAAGGAGAGAAAGCTCCATTTTTTTCTGCCCTACATCATAAATGTGTTCATTGATTTTCATGACAATTCTACACTAGTCGTTTTTAACAAAGTCACTATGAATTGGTGAGGTCTCTGGATTAGTTTCGAACGACAGAATAAAAATAGTGGAGGTTTATACTACAAGATCAATGATTCTCTTATTCACGGTCAAAGAACAGATTGATTATCCAAACATCATGCAGAAGAAGCCAAGTGTCTGGGCCAGCTCACTGCCCCATACATCCTCAGAAACGGGGAGCATCAACTTAGACAGACTTCATTGTCATTTTGTAAACACTCGGTGCACACAAAACGAAATTTCGTTGCATACGGCTCTCAACAAAGGAATGATATTTCGGCTGGATAAAAAGTGACATTTCTATATAAATATGAAATGAGATAAGATAAATATAAAGTGCAGCAGTGAAGGAAACAAAAACAGTATTTACAAAGTGCGCAGAGGAATGCTAAGTTGACTGTTCAACCGTCTGACGACAGTAGGGAAAAAACTGTTGCAGAACCTGGTGGACCTGCAGTGGATGCTGCGAAACCTCTTCCCAGAGGGTAGCAGGGAGAACAGTCCTTGGTGGGGGTGTGATGGGTCACTAATAATATTTCGGGCTCGGGACACGCAGCGCTGGGATGACAAGTCCTGAATGGAGGGAAGAGGCAATGGGCGAGATAAGGCCCACCATTTATCCAATGACTATTCAGTTTCAGCAATTGGAATAACCCACTAAGCTTCTTAATCGAGCCATTAGAAACTGTCTCCGACTGCAGTAAAGTGGTGTGGCACTGTAGAGGAAAGGATTTTGTCTCAGTAATCTGTCATAAGTATATAATTCTGAGCAAAAGATGATAGTTTTCCAGTGCATATGTACTCAATGAAATGTATACACATATTTTGACATACATATATTTCTGGGGGGGAGGGTTAATTTGGGGGTAATTTAAATTCCCTTGCAGTAAAACAAACAGAAATACCTTTATTCTTTCAACACCTCTAATAGTTTGCATTACTCTGCACTGTATGCTCCTTCAGGTGCTAACTTGTGAACAGCTCTATTTTTAACCTTCTTTTTCCTCACTAGAACATTTTGTTGTCCGCATAAATTCCATACCAGTGAGCTCAGTGTCAATATTGCTCAATATGCCACTTATGTCATCACCTAATTTGAATGCCTATATTTTATGAGTCTGGTGGTTAGATGTGATGGAAACCTGACCTGGTAAGGGCTGAGGACGCCACAATCAAAGTAAGGTAAGTAAAGCTGGATTAGTCACAGTGAAACTTGCCTTTGGCATCCCCTCAAGATACAAATTGTAGAGCTGCCCGCTGGAAGAATGAAATTGAGAAAAGTAATGAAATGAGAATTCAAATCATGCTCCGGACAAGCGCTCGCCGCAGAGCTACTTGTGAATGCTCTAATCCTCTTAAATACGGTCGGTCCATGACATTTTTTCAAAATTGCTCGGGTCTCATTCATTTAAGTGAAGAGACACCTTGACATTGAGCTGCTGGCTCAACAAATAAAACTGTGTCGTGCAACATTTTACACCAATCAGCCCTCATTCTGCTTTGAAGAACTTAAAAGACTAAGACCTAGAATTAATGTGTAGTGACTTTAATTGCATGTTTGTGTTGAGTACACAGACACTGAGGGGAGTCAAAAGAGCGGTACATGCATTAGTGATTCCTTCTTGTTATGGGCAGTAAGTTCCATAAAAAAATGGTTTTCTTATTCATGAATAAATATTTTAACATCAAACCAATAAACACACGTTTGCAGTGCATCCCTGTTTTCAACAGAAAGAGAGCGATATAGAACGTGTTTACTGTTCAGCAGTCAAGGTTGAATGGATACAGTAACCGTGACAATCATGTCAATCATGCAAGCAATCCTAATTTCCTGGTGTCAGGCTGAAACCTCGTATGCCGCAATCGGTATATTTAATATTTTTTCAGAAGGGTGGCCCAAATGTTTTGCCCAATTGATCTGTCAAAACTAAATGTTTTTTCAGAAAATGTTCTTATAACTTCTGCATAGTGTGCAGAAATAGGGTGTTTAGAATTTACTCCCACTCCGACACCCCCCACTTCTTTCAAATTAAAATGGTTGCGTCCTACTCACCATTAAATAGAGCCCAGCATCACGTAATTGATCCCCTGTGTAGATTTGTTTGTGCAGACGTCCTGGCTGCATAATCGGCGGTAGGCCAAAGATTTTTAATGGAGAGTCGTGAAAATAAGTTACCATTCCGGCCAAGTGAATTCACATTTCACTTTGATGAAAAGGCCATAATTAGATACATGTGCACACTGGACAGGTTGGATATTAAATATCCCTAACAAGTGCCAGGAGTGCTTTAACAACTATGGCTATAACAGATGGGGAGAACTACAATGGTGAGTTTTCGTCTTCTGATCTTACTGTCTTCCATATTTTAAAAAATGCTTGACACCTCACAAGTGAAACGTTTGGTATTTATAGATATCTTCATAGTATTCATCGTGCAAGTGTACGTAGTGTATCAGTAGCTTTTGGTACCACAATAAATTTTCACAGATAAAAATATTAACGTCAGGTATCTGCGGCATCAGCACCTCGGACAGTTCTGTTTCTCTCTTCCTGCCCCTCCCGTCCTGTTTTGCAGTGATCAGCACTGATTGGCCCGCACCTTCTGTTCATCGCCATACAACGTTAATTCCTATGTAAACCCTGAACTTCTGTCACTTCTGGCTGGTTCGTCTGCTTATACGCATGCCTGCCTGCCACCTGTTCCTGATCTGGCCTGCTCCCTGATTCCTGTTTGCCTGATTCACTGTGTAGCGAAACGCCCACTTGCTTCTTGCTTTCCTTTGTGCTTTGCTGGATTCGACCACATGCCTGACTACAAACTTGCCGTTCCCTTGTCTCCCTCCACGACACACGACGCTTGCTCGCTGACCGGCTCGTCTGCTTTCTCTTTGCACCTTCCCTGCTGGAGTTACAGTTTCCCTTCTTCCCCGTTTGTTAAATAAAAGTTTACGTTACACACGGTTGCCCTGCCTCGCCCATGGTAATTAGGGCTACAATATCACCTTCAATTTGTTATGTATTGACTTGGAAGTGTTGTTTCTCGTTTGCATATTGCATTGTTTGGTATGCTCTACTTTTTGTTGCCCCTCTCCGTGCGGTGTGGTGTGATGGGTCAGCGGATGAATATCATTGTGATGAGGCTTGTTCAGGAAATAAAAACACGCTAACAAAAGTAACGTGAATCTGTGCTCTTTACAAAGGTTATGTAAGAGAATAAACATAACAAAATTGGCGACGAGACTTAAAAAGGACCCTACAAATGCGGAGGTGGACCGGACACAAGTGAATAGTGCTTCATGGACTTGGTTGTGTGGACGTAAGTTTCGTCTGCTCGCCCCGAATTCTGCTCTGATCAAGCAAGCCGGAGGTGAGGACGGGTGTCGCTCAGGACCAAGGTAAAAGTGAACGGACGCCAAGAAAAGTGAAAAAAAAATAATAAAATGTCCGGAATCTTGGGAAATATGGACATATTTGACAGTTCGGTAGAAGACTGGACAACTTATGTGGAAAGAGTTGAGCAGTACTGCCTAGCTAATGAGATACAGGACGAAAGAAAAGTAGCTGTCCTACTCAGTGTCATGGGCGCCAAAATGTATAACTTACTCCGCAGCCTGGTCGCCCCAGCTAAACCGGCAGACAAAACATTTGATGAAATAATGCAGATAATGAAAAGTCATCTAAACCCAGCTCCATTGGTGATTGCTGAGCGCTTTAGATTTCACAAGAGAAACCAGTCAAGGACGGAGACGGTGTCAGAGTACATCGCAGAACTGAGGAAACTGGCCGAACACTGTCAGTTCAGAGACGGACTTTCAGATGCTCTGAGGGACAGGTTCGTGTGCGGGCTGCACAACGAGAGCATTCAGAAACGGCTTTTGACGGAGGACAAACTCACCTTGCAACGAGCAGTGGAAATAGCTGTTTCAGCGGAGACAGCAGCAAGGGATGCGACGGAGCTTCAAGGTAAAAACGCAGCCACAAGCTCTGTGTTTAAACTGCACACCAAACGGCATAATACCAAAGCAAAGCCCTGTTTCAGATGCGGTAAACAGTCACATGACCCCGCAGAGTGTTGGTTTAAGGATAAAGACTGCCGACAATGTGATAGAAGAGGGCACATACAGAAGATGTGTAAATCAAAGTACAGTAATGCAAAAGATAAACACAATATAAGAAAAGGACAAAAATTGCACAAAGTAGCACAGACAGATTCTGACAGTTCAAGTGAGGAAGAATTGGCTTGTTTAGGGCTGTGTGCTACAGAAGAGAATGACGGTGATGTGATTTGGCTGACACCAAAAATTAATGGAGTGCCATTAAAAATGGAACTGGACACAGGGTCAGCACTGTCGATCATATCATTCAACGACTACAAGAAAATGTTCCCAGACACTAAACTGTCACGCACCAGTGTAAAACTGAAGACATACACAGGAGAAAAGGTTGCACCACTGGGAAAACTCAAAGTGAAAGTGAAATACAGAAACCAAAAGTGCAATCTTGAGCTGTTCGTCCTTAAAGAGGGAGGTGTACCACTATTTGGTCGTAGATGGCTACGACAAATCAAGCTTAACTGGCATGAAATAAAGTCCATGCACATAGCCTCCAAACAGCTCACAGACATGAAGTTAACTGAGATACTGGATAAACATGCACATGTGTTCAGCGAAGGCATAGGAACAATGAAACACATCAAAGCACGTCTCGAGCTGGAAGAAGGTGCAAAAGCAAAGTTTCATAAAGCACGCCCTGTTCCATATGCGCTACGCCCAAAAGTTGAAGCTGAGCTGCAAAATCTCATGGATCAAGGAATAGTATCCAAAGTGGACTGGTCTGAGTGGGCTACACCAATCGTACCTGTTGCCAAGAAATCTTCAGACAAAGTGCGCATTTGTGGTGATTTCAAAGTAACTGTTAACCCTGTCATGCATGCAGACCAGTATCCACTCCCTCGCATCGATGACATTTTTGCATCTCTAGCAAATGGTGAGCACTTCACAAAGATTGACCTCGCACAAGCATATCTACAGATGGAAATGGATGAAAGTTCACGCAAGTACCTCACCATAAATACTCACAAAGGACTATACCAATACAACCGGCTTGTATTTGGTATTACAAGTGCCCCTGCGATATGGCAACGTGCAATGGACCAAGTGCTACAAGGAATCCCAGGTACTCAATGTTACTTGGATGATATTATTGTTACTGGTTGGGACAAAGAGTCACACTTGCAAAACTTGAATGCAGTTCTAACGAAACTGGAAGAATATGGTCTAAAAGCAAACAAAAAGAAATGTGAGTTTTTCAAGGAGTCCATTGAGTATTGTGGACACAAAATAGACAAGCACGGACTTCACAAAACGCAAGACAAAATTGAAGCTGTAGTAAATTCTCCACAACCAGAAAATGTCACCCAGTTACGCTCATTTCTTGGCCTTGTTAACTATTATCACAAGTTTTTGCCAAACCTTTCCTCTGTGCTGCACCCACTGAATGCACTACTGCACCAAAAGGCAAAGTGGGACTGGACTAAAGACTGTGAACAGGCATTTACAAAGGCAAAGGAACTCATTATTTCAGACAAGGTGCTCACACACTTTGATCCAAAGCTTCCCCTATGTCTAGCCTGTGACGCTTCACCTTATGGCATTGGTGCAGTTCTATCTCACAAAATGACTGATGGCTCTGAACGCCCCATTGCCTTTGCATCACGCTCTTTATCACCAGCAGAGCGTAATTATGCACAGATTGACAGAGAAGCTTTAAGCTTAGTGTGGGGTGTTAAGAAGTTTAACCAATACCTGTATGGAAAACACTTCATGCTGATTACAGATCACCAGCCTCTTGTTTCCATTTTCAGTCCAAAGAAAGGTGTTCCTGCTATGGCCGCCGCTCGTTTACAACGTTGGGCTCTCTTTCTTGGAGCACACACCTATACCATAGACTATAAAGGGACGAAACTACACGGAAATGCAGATGGTCTCTCTCGCCTTCCTCAACCACTGACAGAGAAGGCTACTGATCCTGCTTTAAATCTTCACATGCTGCAAATGGAACCACTTCCGGTGACTTGCGCTCAAATAAGCAAAGAAACAAGAAACGACCCTCTGCTATCTCGAGTGTATGACTTAACTGTTAATGGCTGGCCAATGCATGCAGATACTGAACTTAAGGACTATTTCACCAGAAAAGACCAACTTACTGTGTCCCAAGGATGTGTCCTGTGGGGGTCACGCGTTGTTGTACCTCCCAAACTGCGATCCAAAGTTCTAAACTCGCTGCATGATGGGCACATGGGGGTAGTTAAGATGAAGAGTCTTGCTAGAAGTTATGTGTGGTGGCCTGGCCTTGACAACCAAATTGAAACTCTGGTCAAAACATGCAGAGGATGTCACCAGACTCAGCGCTCACCTCAGATTGCCCCTGTCCACACTTGGGAATGGCCTGTTGCCCCATGGCAACGCATTCACATTGACTATGCTGGACCTTTCATGGATCACATGTTCCTTATTGTGGTCGACGCTCATTCAAAATGGCCCGAGGTTTTCACTGTAAAAAAAGCAACTACAACTGTAACAGTGAACCAGTTACAGATGCTTTTTGCACGTACAGGATACCCTCTTCAGCTTGTAAGTGACAATGGTACCCAGTTTACTAGTGAGGAGTTTCAGATCTTCCTGAAAAGCAACGGAATAAAACACCTTACTTCTGCTCCTCACCACCCTGCGACGAATGGACTTGCTGAACGTTTTGTACAAACTTTCAAACAGTCGATGAAAGCCAGTAGGAGGGAGGAAGTTCCACTACAGCAGAAAATCGCCAACTTTCTGCTAGCCTACAGAAACACTCCACATACTACTACTGGACAGTCACCTGCAATGTTGTTCATGGGAAGAAACCTAAGATCTCGTTTAGATCTCCTGAAACCTGACATCCGAGAACATGTTTCAAACAGACAATGTTCACCAACTCAGTTACAAAGGAAACTAAGATCATTTGACATCGGACAAAAAGTATTGGCAAGAGACTATCGTAACCAAGGCGACAAGTGGCAACATGCGGAAATTTTGACACAAACTGGACCACTCTCATATACAGTGAGTGTTGAGCCTAATGTCGTCTGGCGCAGACATGTTGATCAACTTTTGGACGCATCACCTGGAAATGCCGCTACTCAAACTACCACACCTACTGTCCCACAAAACCCTAAGGACAGTACTCCAGCCTCTGACATCACACCTGAGGAAAACATGTCCACACCGGAGATAATGGACATACACAAACCAATGACAAACCTACCTGATCCTCCTGGACGCAGATATCCTGAGAGGGTTCGCAAACCACCAGACAGACTTGATTTATAAATGTTGAAAGGAAACAAATGTTCTTTAAAAGAAAAAAAAAAAAAAGTTGTTAATATTTGATGTTGAAAATTGTTGTGAATTTTGAAATGCCTCTAAAAAGAAAAGTATACACTTAATAGCACATAGAAACATAGTACTTATATTTTTTTTATTTGATGATTATTGGTGCATCAAAGCTGGAAGAGAGGAATTGTTATGTATTGACTTGGAAGTGTTGTTTCTCGTTTGCATATTGCATTGTTTGGTATGCTCTACTTTTTGTTGCCCCTCTCCGTGCGGTGTGGTGTGATGGGTCAGCGGATGAATATCATTGTGATGAGGCTTGTTCAGGAAATAAAAACACGCTAACAAAAGTAACGTGAATCTGTGCTCTTTACAAAGGTTATGTAAGAGAATAAACATAACACAATTTAAGTTGCACTATTACATGTTAGGCAGGCTGGGCCAAGCTGCAAGGTTTAATCAAAACTGCTATCGGTGACTTATTCAAGTAGCAGACAGGTGACAGGTGCTACTGCATTAGCCTACACAAATTGGTTTAGTTCTCAACAAGTTATTCACGTGACCTGCATAAAATGCGCCAGGGAGTGCAGAAAATGAGATCTGAATTAGAAGTGTGTGTGCTGGTGTGGGTGTCTATGTGTGTGTTGGTATAATCTCTGCACCCTGCTCAACTAAACCTCCTGCCATCCCCTTGCCAACCCCAGGTAAAAGTGTTTAGAGCTGCCACTGACAATGCCACAAAGACCACCATTTTAAAAGGACACGACCATAATGACTAATGTGTCTCGAAATACAACCAGTGACCTGTACTATTAAAATACATTGTTAGAAAGTTAAGAAAAACATCCATTTAAAAAATATTTAAAAAATGTTGGTTACAACTTTGATACACAATGGGCCATGTTTTGTAGGATGATGATAATATGATATGGTTGCTGCCCCACCATATTACATCACTACCCGAAATACATTGTGTTGAAAACAACAATGGCACATATATGCAAATAAGGTTTCTACAAAATGTATATTAAACCGGATATTATTTTCAAAATGTTATCTTGTAGTTATGTTACAAACCTCATTAATCATTTTGAGCAAACATGTCATCTCACTTAGCGCTCCTTTTAATTATGTACTTCCACACACAGATTGAGAAGCCTCATCCAAACTTTGACTTGGGTCAGATGAAGTCATTTCATCTACTGTACATACCTCACTGACATTCCACCCACACAGCCACGGTGGAAATGCAAATCTAATCAAGATTTATAAATTAAAATCCTACCATGGTGAAAAAAGGTCAATATTTCTGATTTGAGGATTTTTATTTCCTAATTGAGTCCTGTGACTGAGAGATGATATCTGGTGAACGTAGTGTGCACTGCTTCTCACCTATATCAGATCAGCATCCCCCATGACGCTGAGGTGAAAGGTGAAAAAAAATTGGATGGAAATCTAGTTGTTGAATTGCGTAACGGCACACACGATTAATTGCACGTGTCTATAGCTTCCTCCTCTCTTTGAAACAAGATAAACACAGCGTAAACACAGCGAGCGCTTTAATAGGGAGCAAGGGAAGTTGTTTTCACTGGAGGAAACACGACCACCAGAGAGCCAGAAAACAAAAGCAAATGCACAGTGGTTTGATAAAGCTTAATTGAAGCTACATTGTACGGTGCTTCTCCTTGAACTTCTCAATTAACCTTTTTATTTATGACCCTGGTCTGACATGCCACTGCAAAGCATCCTGTCTCCCACACAGATGTGGAAACCGTTGCCAGCGCCTTTGTACCGTCACTCTACTTTAGGTTGCATAAATACAACACAAAGACACGTGCAATAGAAGTGCAATGGGAGGGTGCCGATGTAGACTTGCTAAATGAATTGTGCCACCATCAATTATTACTCCATTATCACTTGATTGATTTTTCCACAAAAGAACAGCAAAAAAAGAAAATAATGGCAAGCAATGCTTTCAATTTGTTTTTTGTAACTCACTATTCATCATCTATCCACTGATGTGTGTGTGTGTATATTTGTATATACATTTATATATTGCCAAATCAGAATCCTTGACCAACCAATAGCAACAATTCCATCCATAATTTGAATCTAACGAGGAACCGCCGATCGTGCCGCAAAGCAGGTTAGGAGCATGTGTGTGTTTTCCATTGATGCATTCAAACTACACATTTACGTACACATGCAGTTGTTTATATGGATATAATAAATGCATTTTTTGTGCCCCCATAAAGACTGATGATGGGTCTGATGGCCACCCTTTGGAGTAAACTCATTTTGGTCACTCGTTTCTACAATTTTGTTTTAGGGGTTTAATTTGTTTTTTTTTTGTTTTTTGTCAAGACCCAATGCTTGCAGCCACAGGTGAAGTTGGGAACCTATTTCGAAAAGTTAATTGAGAAAGAGTAAAACAGACCGAGCAGAATCTGCATCACTGCAGACGCTGCAAGAAAATGGAACTTTCGGGGCAGAATCTCATCCCTGATCTGGAAAGGGCACTCCACCCTATGCCGACAGACCCTATCCATGACCGAAATATTATTTCAAGCAGTAATTGTATGAGGAAAGTTTTTCTTTTTTTTGTCTATCCTCAGAACTCAGCAAGGGCTCATTTTTAAATGTATGCAATTTGAGCCAATGTCTTTTCTTGGGGGACATTCTACTTAGGTCTTGCTTCTTGTGTGTTTGACTCATTTGTAGTTCCCTTCCAGGCAAATAATTCTGAAGCCTCTTTTCTGTGCCGTGAAATATGTTATGGAGCCCAGCTAAAACCTTATAAGGAGGGTGTTTTATGACCTTTATTACCGCAATAGAGAATCCATCTGCCAACCCCAAGTTAATACCACACATCCTTTTAAACTGGCGGTATGGCTGACTAAGGTTTTGTTTTTCATGAAGAATGTTGGACATGGGCTTCCATCATTATACTCCAGCTTGTAAAGAATTGTCTATCTGTTCCTCAACTTATATTGTTAATTATCGTTTCAAAACAATGACAGACTGATGCTCTCTGACTGGTGATGTCATTCCAATTGGGTCTGTATGTTTGTACACAAGCTGTTTTGAAGCCGTGCAAAGATGTAATCTTTGGTCTTCAGTGGGATCAAATTAGCACTAGAGTTTTGTGAACAACAGTGCTTTTGTGTTTGTTTCATGTCAGTTGAAATAATGGCCAGCACTGATACTGACTCAAAGAAGGCCAACACAAAACTTCATATCCACACACATGCCGTGCAAAGCCACGTGAAAGTTCAGTTTCAAAATCAAGCGTCATTTTAGGTTTGTCCCTATTTTTAGGAAGTCCGTCTCAATTACAAGCAGAATAGCAGTCGCACGGAGACGTTGTTGTCTCTTGATCACCACATTAAAGGACGTGCAGGCTGAAAGCAACTTTTCAGTTGGAATCACAATTACGTTGAACATCCATGTCACATTTCCAAATAGCTGTCACCTCGTCAGTTATGCTGTGCAATGCGCACAATGGGACATGCTGTCCTTCCAAATCCACGCCAAGTTTAATCAACATCACTTGAGGGAGCATAATAACTCATTATGTAAATCCTCTGGAACATGTCACAAAGTTGCTGAGGCACAGTGAGGCAAAAGCATTGAGTATAATTACAAGAATTAAATGCTTTTAAGCACATCAGCCATTAATTAGGAGAAGAGGCTTTGTGAAATCCATAAAGACTGAAGCAGACCGAAAAGGCAAACATTCTCTTCATAAGGTTAAACAGCTACTTTGCGATACTTGACTAAAATCAAAGTTGATTAAAGGTAGAAAGAACGATGTGCCTACCTTAGTGAGAGGGTGTGCTGCCTAGGGATCATTGGTGTTTCATGGCGAGAGCCAACGCATCAAACCTTCAACCGTGTGTAAAGGAAGCAGATGAGAAGATCTGTGGGCTCAATGTGTAAAGCCACTGGGCCAAGTGGACTGTGTACAGAGCCACAGAATCCACTCGCGGTCAGCAAGCAGCAGTAGCAGCCCTACAGCTGCGCTCGGCTCGGCGGTGGAACGAGGGAGACGGGCTGTTGATGCTCTCTCTCCTCGGCCCCGCAGCTCACTGTGACTCTGACGAGCTCTTCTGCTTGCTCTGCGTTCCTCCTCTCTACTCAAAGCTCTTGTACACACATAGATGCTTCTCTCACTCTCTTTCTCTCTTCCCACTCTGTCTCTCTTTCTGGCAATCACATGCACACACCCGTCCCCAATCTCACTGAGGGTGGTTTCACCACAATGCAGATTGTCTTTTGATTGAGTCAACTATCGAGTTTATCGATGAAGAAAAACGCTTATCATATTCTCGCCTTTCACATGGGGAATCTCAAGGGATGACATGGTGGAGATGCAGGATGATGACAAAATTCCCACCTTACTCACATGAGGGTTCGTGCAGGGTGGGTGAGGGTGACACGGGTGACACGGCTTTGCTTTGAAGTGCAAGAGAAATGTCATGCTTAATGTTAGCTAGTCAGCCCAGATAGTTGCCAGTGGCAAAGGCACGCTTGTGTGTGTTTCTACATTCTCGTGTGCCATGTTCAATTCAAATGCAAGTTTTTGAAAACTGCAGAGGACTGGAATGAGGGCGTAATTCATAAGAGAAAACCGAAACAAAAGACCGTAGAGCATAAACAGCAAGTCATGTCTTTGAATGCACAATTCTCTGCTTTCGAGGAGGGCTTCATAAATGAACTTATTCACTGCTGCTGTTTTCATAGAGTTCCCCGTATTAATAACCAGCTGCATTTTGACTGGTCTTTCATGACCCAAACAATATTGTGTCCTGAATGTACCAAATTGAATTCTGTGAAAACCAACAAAAGTCCCAAACAATACTGTATTATAAAAATACCAAGACCCAAACAATATTGTGTCCTGACCCTACCAAATTGAATTGAAAACAAACAAAAGTGGAAAAAAAGTGGATACAGTATGAGTTGAGGAACTTATTGCAACACACTACATTAAGGACAAATTATGGATGAATCATTAGAGTAAGCTGCATTGAGAAAAACAAAGGTAAAGAAAGAGTAAGCTGCATTGAGAAAAACAAAGGTAAAGAAAGTGTTCAGAATTAAAATCAATCAGAGCATATTTTAAAACTTATAATACAATATCATGGATGTAACATATTTGATATGATTTGATTCAAAGTAAGGAAAGTCCAAATTATTGCAATGTGTCACATATAGTTCTCATAACGTCAACCTTTTATTGATTCCGCTTTTAGTTCCATCACTCGAGTCTTTGTTATTCCCCATGCTGTGCAACAGAGAGACAAAACCTATTTATTCGTTATACTTATCGTTTATTATTATTTATTTATGCACAGTTTGGGAATAATGTCGGCATGGGCGGAGAAACTCAAGTAGAGGTTATTAGCTACAATGTTACGTAACAACTCAGCACTATCAAAAATGTGTCACTCACAGGCACATATTTGCATATTTCACAAAAGAAAATGTTTAGTTTCATACTTGATGGATGAGCATTGACCCCAGAGATCCAATTAATTGCATATAATCAATTAAAAAAATCCCTACCGTTTCCAATAAACCTTCAAATGTAATCAATCAAATGGACATACATTTGTGTAGCTCAAGAATCCTGAACATTTTGAAGTCCTCTAGTAAGAATTCAATAAAATCATGTCACATTTAAGCGGACCTTTTTGTTCTACTCTCGCTCTCTGGACAGTCAACGTACGTGAGAAACATGATAAATCAAATCTTCCTTTTAATTCTCTCTCTGCCTGCTCTTGTGTGATATCCTCTACTTTGCCTGCACCATCTGCTCCTGTATTGGTTGAATAGCTTTCTGCTAGTATGAATACATCGCTGCCCAAAAGAAGGCCACTTTTTTTAAGGGACTAGAGATTTATCCATTCATTCATTCATTCATTCATTCATTCATTCATTCATTTATTTAGAGATTTTTTTTAAGATTTATTTTAAATTCTGAGATTTACTTTGATATTTTTTAGAGAGCAATTTAGAGATTGAGAGAATTATTTTGAGATGTAGAGATTCATTTATGTATTTCTTTATTTCAAGATTTATTTAGTGATTTTTTTATTTCGAGATTTATTTATTGACTTAGACATTCTTTACTGATTTAGAGATTTACAGAAATCTCGTTGCCTGTACCTTGTTTGTGCCCGCAATTATTATTAAATGTGTTTGTGTAAATTAATATGATTATTACTCATAGCAGATAATTTATGACTCAAGGTCATTTAAGCATCTTTTTATTTCAAAAATGTGTATCAAACCTTGACACGAATCAGGAACTTAGAAGTAGTTCTCATTTCATAAAAGGTTGCTGACCCCCTGCTATAAAGTATTTTTTCTATTCAATTCCATTTTCCCCTGAAGAAATAATGTGCTGTCATCTCCTTTGGACGCATATGGTGTGTAGGCTATTTTATCATCAATGTAAATTCACGTCTTCCAAATGGTGGAGTTATTAAGTACCTTAAGAAGAATAGAATCTGCCAAGCCAGTTTGTTCGGTCAATCGATTTTGTTCATGGCTAATTTACTGTTTGCAGTGAGAGGCAGTGTGAGTGGAGAAAATGCAGGTTCATCACGAGGGCATAACCCTTATTTACATCATGGAAATATTTTGAATTGTTTGCGCTTGAAATAGAATTAATCAATCAACTTTTTCTTTTTTTCACCAATATTGAATTATTATTTTTTAATCTCACCAATGTGGTTAACCACTGTGACACTCTCAAACAAGATATCTTTTGGTTTTGAAGGCATCATTGGATCAATGGAGAGCCGCTGGCCGCAGATTGAATTTTGTGCGCAGTAATCACCGAATCCATTTGAAGTGTGGAAATGTTTGTGAAATGCACCTTCTTTTTCTTCTTTGGAATAGTCGCATGTACTTTCCACCATTGCAAAAAAACTGTCTAATTATTTTCTAAATGTTTATAAATCCGGTGTTTTATTTATTATACCCTGTGAGTATGTCCTTCTTTGCCTTCACACGGGTTGTGGCTTTGCTGTGCTCCTTTGAACACTGTGAAGAGGAATCCAACTGAGATAACCACTCTGCTAACACACCCCTCTGGCCCTCAGCTCTGCATCTTGCAAGCCACTGTGACCACATGGAAAAAAAATCCCAGTGTCAGTCCTTAGGAAAACAAGAAACAGATTCACAAGCGTATGATAATACACACAGACAGGTTATTATGTGCCGTACGTACACTTGCAAATGATTTTGCACACTTCAACAAGGACACGCAGCGCTCTCAATTGTTTTGTTTTGGCAAATGACGCTTGTCATCTTCATCACCATCATTGACAATTTTTCACATGGTATAAGTGCCGTGAACACCACAGTCATTATCTCAGCATGCCTTCAGGGCCTAATTTATTAGATTCATCGTTAAATCGACATACCCTCAGAGAGACAAGTCATGGGTAGCATACAAATGATCTGTTGTTTGTATAACTGCCCTTTGAGTATGGTCTTCCCGCTTTTTGGTTGCAAATGTGACACCTGATGCTCTGAGCACTGGTGTCAAACACTGAAGAATGCAGGACCAATAGGGCACTGGGCCTGGACATCCACTTCATCCATAGTTCCCCACATCTATCTGCCAACGTTAATGTAATTAGGTGCACGTATGTCGCAGATCAATAATGGGTTAATACACGCTTTGAAGGGCAATCCTGCAGGGATAGAGGGGCCATGCTATGCTTCAAGAAAGGTCTGTCTTCACCTCAAATCCAGGTGAACAACTCATCTTTTACCCCCTTCCTATGATTAAATCCTTTCAAACCATTTTGAAAAACGGTGGTATGTCATCAGTTGCTGAATGAGGAAGCAATGCGAAGCGCTTCGACTACCAAATGTAGAAAAGTGACAGCCCATATACTATTGCACTACTTTCACTTGCCACTGACTTAGCGATTCATTTTGGGTAACCTAGGAAAAACACATTCTGGTTCAACAGCTAAAGGCTGATTCAATCAAGTCACCTCCAGTCTGTATACTTGTGGCGCTACTCATTTTATAATGTTTGTGACACCACACAATGAAATTTAGAATGCTGTTCACACCGTATTTATAATCCATCAAATGAGCTGCACCTTCTTTTAGTTACTCCAATCCAGCCACTGTGACATCACTGCCCCTGCACAGGCCATCTAAACTGGACAGCTCCGATAACAAATATAAAAACGAATAATAATGCTGTGTATTATAAAGTTGAAAACAAGGGGATGTCACTCCAATATGTCAAAGCTTCCAGTTTAATCTTAAATTGACATATGTACTTATTAAACTTGAGTATTTATGTTTTAAAAACACGTTCAAAACACAGCATTTACTTACCTAAGGGTTGGCGCCATTTTTGCCCTCAAGTCGCAACAATATGACATATATCAACAATATGGCATTCCCCGGATGTTGATGACTTATTTTTAACTCATTCCAGAAATCTAATGGTTTTTACTGTTGCTTACACATACCGTGCATTCCTTAAAAAAATCCTATTGTTGGCATGGAGGCATACTATGTGTGCTGACTCACAACACGTAGTGAAGGAATAAGTTGAGGGGCTATAAATACCAGCCGGCTAGCCGGATCCCACTCGGAGGCTGCCTCTTTAGGGCCTTTGCTTTGTACCAGGCGTGGGCAATCCTGGTCCTCGAGAGACAGAGTCCTGGAGCGATTCTAAAGATCAGGATCATTACAGAGTTTACTGATAAGCTGATTATGTCAGTCAGGTATACCGTATGCACATAGAGTATAAAGCGGGGGGGGGGGGGGTGCAATCGATTGACTGGCAACCAGTCCAGGGTCTAGTTCGCCTTGACGAAATGAGTTGAATAGAGTCCAGCTCACATGTGAGCCTGAAGAGGCTAAGTGGTATAGAAAATGGATAGATGCTTGATGACCAATAAAATTACATGCATGTTGTATTTTTATTTTATCCTGCCTGTGGATATTGTCATTCAACTGGGTCAGGTCTTCCTCAATCAATTGCGACTGGGCTGCTCTGTATGCCTTAGATATTTTTAATCTCATCCGACAAGGGTTCATCAGTTCATGCAATAAAACTTAGGACTGCACCAACCTGAATTGGCCTGAAAAAAACAACTATTTATACTCAAAGTTGGAGGCATGCTCCATTGGTAAGGCCCGTATTCCACTGAGGCAACAACAATTGAGAGTGTTTTCTGAGGCCGCAAATGTTTTGCTTTGTTTCTTGTCAAGGTGTCTTTAAGGTTGCAAGTATTCGCCAAACGGTCCCTAGACAATCGTTCACTATATTCAAAATGTACTTAGGACAAGAAAGATCACTGTGACTGTTAGCAAACGTTTTGCCAACATTTACGACCTTGAACAAACTCTTAGAACAAAGCATTCACTGCACAATTGTTTGCTACTCTCTGAGATAGAGGCTTTAGTGAGATAGAGGCTTAAGATTGGTTGGTAAATCTTTAAGGATGCAAAACAACCATCGTTAAGATGTCTTGCAGAAGGCCTATGTATGTCTGGGTGAAAACGTTCTCATTTATATTCCATTCAGTTGTAGAAGGATCGTGGCACTACATCTGCAGTCAGTTAAAGATGAAATTGTGAATCTGTGAATAGATAAAAAGATGGCATTGAATGTAAGGGTGCACTCTTGGGAGTACTAAATGTGCTGGCTGGAACCATTTAAGGTTCTTCGGCTTGTCTTCATAGGAGAACCTTTTTTGGTTCTTGTTAGAACCCTTCATCAAGGTTACATTTGGAAGCCACTGAGATCGTTCTACCGAGAACCCAGAAAGAACCATCTGTGAAAGTTTCCACTCGGATCCCCGAATTCGAGGTTCTGCAAAGAACCCTTTTGCCCTGTTAGGTTCTATCTCGAACTGACAACAGAAGCCTCATTGAGAAACCTTTTTATAAAATAGTCTATTTTTGTATTCCTGCAACATTGCCTCAAGTAGCTGTTGTTGGTTTTTTCAATCCTCTGTAAATTTTGTCAAATCGATGCCTGCTGGTTGTGTAGCCAGACGAAGATATTGGGGAAAAAAAAAAGAGCAGCTGTGTAAAAATAGAGTCTGGTGCTTGTAGCTAAAGTCTTCAGGACAGCAGTTTCATTCAATTATGATGGAAATGTGGTGCAGTCACTCAAGGTGTTTGGTTCAAGAATAATTATCATGGCTAGGTTAGGCCAACTTTGACTAATTGGAAAAGTCTAAATGTGTCAGAGACTTTCTAAGACTGGGGTCACCAAAAGACTCCCTCTCCATTGATGGTGCAAGGTTCGCATTCCTGCTATTTTGCAAGTTTGTTTTGCGCAGCTTGTAACTCTGTTTGTCCCGCCTTGTATTTATTGCGGAACGAAAGAAAGAAAGAAAGAAAGAAAGAAAGAAAGAAAGAAAGAAAGAAAGACAGAAAGAAAGAAAGAAAGAAAGAAAGAAAGAAAGAAAGAAAGAAAGAAAGAAAGAAAGAAAGAAAGAAAGAAAGAAAGAAAGAAAGAAAGAAAGAATTTCAAATTACAGTCTGCTAGAGGGGGGAGGATTGAGACTGAGAAGAATATTGTCCAGTACATCAAAGCAACTTGGTAAGCAAACATCGGGCTGACTGTTTTCTTCACACCAGCAAGATCTCAGAGGAAATATAAACGGAAAAAAAATAGGCTGTCTCCACATAATGTGGCATTGAGCAGTTTTCTAAGGAATGTTTTGTTTATTCATTATTCTTTTTATATTATATGCAGTTTTAAAGTAGCACTTGGAACTTTTCAACCTTCACAATATACTTCATACCCCCTTTGATGAAACATCAAGTTACAACTGGTTGAATGATACTTTAGGGACTGAACGGCTTTTACTAGCACTAAACATTTTTGAGTTGGGTGGTAGGAACTCTGTCACACATATGCTGACTTCTTTATGCCATATGTTACTTCAACCCATTTCAACCCATTTTATTTATTATTAGTTGTCTGTTGCTAGTGTTCCCTGCACATTAAGTTTATTTGGGTCATCGCTGAGATGTATGCCTGTTTGTATGTATGTTTTCAGAGCACCTTCATCTCTGTCAATAAACATTATGTTTATAAAAGATATGCGTCCCCAAAGAACCATCTCTTCCCTGACAATCCTCTTTGTGTATATTCTCTTACAAATAATAATTAAGCAATAAAAAACTTGCGGTTTATAGTCCCCTGCAGCTTATATATGAACAAAACAAGATTTTCTTCTAATTTTAACTAGTACGGTTTATAATCAGGTGCAATTTATAGTCCGGAAATTACAGTAAACTGGGCTAGTTAGTGAAAACTGAACCATCCTCTGTTAAGTTAATTTTGTTATTTTGTATTTGATATATAAATAAATTTCTAAATGATAAACCTTTAATATGCTCATGAAACCTGTGTTTTATTCAATTCATGTTTAATTAGTTAATCTACAAAAAAAAGCACGTAGAAAATCATGCCAGGAAGGTGGAAGGCAATCAGGTCAGCCATCTCTGCCAATGAGGTGTCCCTTATTTATTTTTCAGAAAGTTGGTTACCCTAGGCATGTGGCAGCAGCAAATCCTATCAAACAGGTGGAACTTCAAAGTGATTTGGAAGTGATGAGTTGAGGGGAGAGCGTGTGAAAAAGTTTTTGAATAATACATCTGACATGACATTTGGAGAACAATCACTTGACGTCATGTCAATAAAGCAATGGAAATGATTATTTTTCAAAGCTGATTCCTTAATTTATACGAAAAGTTGAATAGGTTAATAAAATAATCATTACTTGCAGCTAGCTATAATACTAAAAAAAAAGTATCTCGCTATTCCATGTGGTCGGTATCAGCATTTATCGTCAGACCTCACTGACGATAGCCTAAAACCCTGACGGTTAATATTTATGTAATCAGCCTTTTTGCTCTTTTGTCTCTGCTTCCTTTAATTAGGCCCGTAGAGAAAATGTGGACGAATACAGGGAGAAAGCCTTGTTTGAAGGGGGAACAGTCAGTGGTCAGCAAATGTTGGACTGATAAATCAGTATCATGATGCTCGTGGTGGGAGCCTCAGGCCATGACAAATGTACCATTCAACTCTTGTTTCATCAGAAGAGTTATGGAATTTTTATATGGAGGTCAAAAAGTTCTCTAGTTCTGCTTACATGCGTTATGTGAATATCTATGGTGCAAAGTAAATGTATGAGGCTGGGACGCATCAGAGTCTAGCCACATTTTTGGTCATTTTTCTTTTGCTGAATGTCTGGCCTGTGGTTAGAAATAAAAAAAGAAAGTCGCAAAAGGTTAACAGACAGTTTGGTAAAAAAGTAGAACACAACTTAAAATTTTTACAGTCCAAAAGAAGTAAATACATACCATCCTGGATACATATAATGCATGATTTATATTCTCATTAGATTGCTGGTATCAAATGATTCTCAATGGATTATCTAAAGTGGAATGTAACTAGCCACAATGCAATATTTAATCTGCAAGGACAGTTACCTGTCATTCCCAGGACGGTTTGTTGTGAAATGGTGATTAAATATCAAAATTCCCTTCACCTCAGGCACATCATCATACTTTGTAGATTGCAAATTGAATTGATGTTTGTGAAAAAAATAAAACCTCACCTTGGACTCAGAGAAATGGGTAACTGCTTGGTTTCAAAAAGCCTCCGAAGATTAATAATAATCATACGTGTACATGCATGAAATGAGCAAGTGACCATGAGTCCATTTTGGTTGTGTATGTATCCTCTTATTCCAACATAATATATATAATATATTCAATCCCCAATCAATTAACTAAAAACTAATTAAGGGTGATATGAGACATACAAAATTGCTAGAAACTTAATTACGTCATGCATCGAAGGCTTTCCTTTCTCTGTATACATTTTAAGATTGCAATGTTTTTTTATAATTGGAAAGTATTTCAAGACATACAGAACAAAAATGCATGCTTGACTCTGTCCTTACTTTATTTTTTCATTATTTAGAATGTATCACATCAATCAAGTGTTCAACATGCATTTCATGCAAGACACGAGCTTTCATTCTGACTGGAAATTCAAACTCACTCCAAGGCCACATTGGAGCGAAGCCGCTGTTAACGTCCACATCAAATCCCACAAAAGGAGCTTATCTGCTCAGCTCGTTAAAACTAAGTAATTGACTAATCAAGTTTTACACCATGACAAAGTGACCTTGGGGTGCAGCAATCAAGTCGTTTTGAGAAAAAGCACACAATCCCATTATATAACATAAACAAAGTGATAAAAATATAATCAATGGTTATGTTTCCATTTTGCATTTTTTTTATATCAGGTGCTCATGGGTACATCTATTCAGACTAATATTTACAAATGGGGTGCTCAGCGTAGCAGATTTTTTTTTAATTATTCCCCCCCACATGCATTTGGAGATGCATTATTTAGCAAATGCTCTTCTATGCACACATCGTATTTCTATTACGACCATAAATCTCACTCTTAACTCTCTTCTATCACTGTTGTGTTTGTGTTTGCATGCACCAGGTAATCCATCACTTTAAAGTGGAATGTTTTCAGAACAGTCAGATGTTGGCTGTATGTTCCGTTGGTCTATGAAATAAGCAAGACATTTAGCCTGGGGGGGGTCAAGAATGGATGTCTTTCACCTGCCAAATGATATATCTGATTTAATTATTAATCTACTGAACATTCTTGTCCCCTTCCCTGCAAAATATGTGCCAGAAATAATCCCAAATGAATAAAGAGTTGAGGAACGTTGACTGATTTAAATTAAACCCAATGGACGTAATGTTTTGCTAACATACTCTGAGTCAGTGCTTTGCAAAAACTGGGGCATGGGAGGTGTGTTGCGATGTCAGAAGGGGTGTGTGTGTGTGGCCCCAGGGAGCATGTTAATTAGGATAAAATGTTATTCTGTGTACATATTACACTTTTTTAGACAAATAATACTATTTATAGTCACTGAGGAGAGTTTGGGGGGGGGCGTGAAATAATTTCTTCTTCCTGAAAGGGCATAACAGAAAATAATTGAAAAGCAGTGCTCTAAGTAAACATGGTCTGCGTTAACAGGCATCAGGGCTGTGATACTTTTTCAATGCAATATGGATGTCCTTACTCCACTACGCTATCAGCGCGTATTCATTCATTCATTCATCTTCCGTAACATTTATCCTAATGAGGGTCGCGAGCGTGCTGGCGCCTATCCCAGCCATCTTTGGGCGGTAGGCAAGCAACACCTTGAATTGGTCGCCAGCCGATTCCAGGACACATGGACAAACAAACTTTGACAATCAAGATCACTCCTACAGGCAATTTGGAGAGGTTAGGTTCTGATCTACCATTGCTACCAACGTTGCTGTAAGATCCAATAAGACTAGAAAGGACACCTTTATTTTCGATTTCTTTGTGTGTCTTGGCATGTGAAGAAATTGACAATAAAGCAGACTTTGACTTTTGACTTTGACTTTTACAAGTCAGTGTTCTACCTTATTTAACACTTTGACAAAAGCATGAATGAATCCTCCAAATTGTCTTTCAAAGGATGATACTTTCAGAATGGGTTTCCATCATGAATAAGCAATAAAAATTACAGAAACCCTTTGGTATAAAAGATGAAGATCACCAGTCACGACTGCTCGGGTTAAAACTCTTGCACAAAAAACACACACGCACACACACAGGAATTTGTGATGTGTTCATTTGACAGTCCATTTGTTTCCCTCTTTGTCTAATTCTACAAGACATCGAATGTTTCTCACTCCAGGAATCTGCCTTCAAAAGGTTGTAAGATTGAGGGGAAAACAGAATTAGAAACCAGTGAGGACTGAGCTTGCTATTGTTTTGTCCCCCTCAATGTCATTACCTCACACTTGGACTGTGTTCTTTTGACTTGTGAGCAGGATGATGAAAGGCACATTCCGAACAAAACTCATGAAAACACTATTACAACTAACTTTGAAACATCTATCAAAGTAATGAATGTCTTGAACACTAATCCATGTAGATTTAATCAACCCATATCCAGTAACCTACTTTATTTTTTTTCAGTCTTAACCACGGTCAAAAACATCTAAAAGGCCTCAGGAAATGCGTTCTTGTAAAACAGTCGGCTTTGCCCCCAACTACCGCTGTGTGTAATATTTTTTAGTACTGCAGTACTGAAACTAATTAGATACAACGATTTGTGCGCGAGAGATTTACATCAGGTAAATGTTCATTACTTTTTCTCAAGGTTTGAGAGACAGATCCAAAATAAGTGCTTCCACCTTGCTGCCTATCAGTTTGCCGACGTGGATGGAGGCAGGGGGAATGAAATTCATTCTGCCGAACCGAATGGAAAAAAACGTAATGACATTCACAGTATTGGAAGCTTTATGTGCCGACAAGGTGTCGACTCTTGTCTTGCAACATCTTTGTTTTATTTTACTTTCTCTCTAGCTGTGTTCACAACAGGCTCACGTTGTTTAATCAGGGACTCATATGGTAATTACAGTTTCTGCATAACTCATGAAGATCATCTGAAATTGAAAATGTATCCGCAATTTACCATCATGATTTGGGGGTGAAGAAGTTCTATATAATTCTAGGATGAGATACTATATCACATATTGCCAAAGCATTGTCATAAACAGCAATAGCAGAGAGTACATCAAACATATAACAAAGCCACTTTTGTTCTCATCTGGCGTCAATAAAATTCAGTTTACTCCGACTCAATAAAAAATAACCGAAAACCTGTTTTGGAGCTCCGCCATGTAAAGTTAGTTTGAGGTAAGACTGCGCTAGTAAAAATATATGATTTATACAGATTATCACATTTATTCACTTCAGGGCATTTCCAGACTCAAATGCTATATAATTAATTGACTCGGACAACATATTAGTGATTTACAACAGCATGCTGCTGGAGCCTGATTCATAATCTGTGTCTATTTCCCAAGGAATTCACAAGCCCTGCAAAGAAAGCAGCTTGTTTGCTTTGATTAGCCAATGAGGTGATGTCAGGGGATACATTTGTTGCCTCGGTTCAACTTTATTATTCTTGGATCATCCTGGTGCTTTTTTTTTTTTTTTTTTAACCTATCACGATATCATCTGTTAATTTACAATGGCGCGAAATGAGGAGGATGTGGGCTCGTTCGTTATATCACAGCCAGACAGAAAATGGCCAGGTGCTTTTTAAGCTAAAGCCTGTCAGTTTCTCCATTGCTTCTTAGGTATGGAGACCTTTGCTTGCCTGCCCTTCATTCTCCCTCAGATGGCCTCACGGAGATTGTCTAGCCACGGGAGGAGAAAGGGGAACATGGGTCCATGCTTGGGAGTTCAAGCGTGTGCGGGTGTCAGTGATATAAATGAAATGGAGAATTGAGCAACGTAGCGGTGAACCAGGTCATGGTGAAAGATTTGATAAATGTGTTCCTCAAATTCTATGGCCTTCTCGCTCAGCAGAGAGGTCAAAGGACCAATGTACACCACTCATTCCATAACTATCTGGTAGATTACACTGATCAACAATGTTTTACTATATTTTTTAATCAGAGATTCAAGTTAATTTCTGGAGATCATTTTTTTCCTGCTGATTCGGAATCTGCCCTCGTTATTTTCCCTCGCGCAACAAGTCATAATGATAATACTAATACATGTATAATTTTTTTTCATGAAATGTCATAACTATAAATTACAAGCTTTTATGGGTGAAATATAAGAAAAAACTTTTGAAAATAGCTCAACAAAGCAGGTTTTTTTTCTGAATGCTGCTTACGTATTTTCACGAAGCTGAAGAAATGACACAAACAGGAAATTCAAACAGGAAGTCGGGCATTGAAAATAAAACTGCGAACTTTATTTTTACTTCATAAAAACAAATTAATTGTCACAATTATGACTGGCATCGTGCTAACATAAGGTGAGAGGGTGGTGTGAGGCCCAAATGTGGCACCGCAGTGAACTACGGGAATAGTTGGAAAACACTTTATAATAACTTTGAAATTAACTGTGTCAAGTCACTCCAAAGCCAGGATACAGAGCCAATAACGTCATGTTTGAGAGAATGAGACTTTGAAGACTGGATATCTGTTGCGGGCCATAGTCATCAAATGTTCCATAATCCACAGTAAACAGGTCAGGCATGTCCACATTTAATTGGTGTCCGCAACTCACAGAAAGCATTGTCTTGGTAGCAGAATCCCCAACAGCTACACGGACGGGCAAACAAGCGTGCTGAAACAAAATCTTGGCTGGAAGCAGAATGCTGAGCAACCAGCCAAAGGAACAGGCTGATTGCGCCATCAATAAAGAAATATATAACGAAGGGGGTGTAGCTGGCTGTGGCTCACACACTGTGAATTAGTGTCATGACTGACTGACACATGCACGCTGTGATCATTTTTAGCATCTCACAGGCTCATCCAGTACAAGTCAATGGGCATTTCAGTTTTGTTCCCCTCTCATCAAAAGGTAATAATTGCTGCAAACAACATGTGCGACAAGAGGGAATAGAACTCTCTATTTGCTGTATGCCAGTGTAAAATGAGCTGGGCCACATTTGGACCGGATTTTTTTTGATTACATAATTATTATATGTTTTGTTTACAGTGCTTTTTAGTACAACTGTAGCTGTTGTGATTGGACCATACATAGAAATATATTTGAGTGGATGAAAATAAAAATCGCTGTCATATTTGCATGATTCTGATATCCACAGGAGGGAAAAGAAACGGAGTATTTCTCTAAAAAACATAGACCTTGGCTCTTGTGGTGATTGATTGATTATTCATGACTTGTCAATAGAAAGGACGTCAGAATATTTATGACCCGAAGTGGCAAAGGAAGATTAAATGTAACTGGTATCATTCGTCATTGCTTCATTGCATATAAAAAAACAAGTGCGTATACATATTACCTCACGATACCTTCCCCAATATTTGTTCTTATGATGTATTTCTGAATCAAGCC
This sequence comes from Syngnathus typhle, assembly GCF_033458585.1. Classification (NCBI taxonomy): domain Eukaryota; kingdom Metazoa; phylum Chordata; class Actinopteri; order Syngnathiformes; family Syngnathidae; genus Syngnathus; species Syngnathus typhle. The sequence continues at coordinate 8,326,378 of NC_083739.1, forward strand.
AGGCATGAAAGGAACCAGCAAGTGAATCTCGTGTAATTTCTCAGCCCATCACCAAGATCCCTTACTTTCATCTCATTTCTCCCGATGAAGGACGAGTGATTTTCATTTGGTGCTACAGTACAAGAAATCCCCTCAAGGCTGAGTTCAAAGACAAGAGAGGGTAAAAAATAGATAGATACTGTACATGGAACAGGAAAGGGAATAAAAAAACGTCCCAAGTCATGAACTAGTAAAGTAATCTGAACTGCTTCTCCAAATATCTTTTTCCCCTCGTATTGGTCAGTGTACTTCTTTGAAGAACATCCGAGATTGCCCATGACGATTGCGTCAAGAGAAAGTAATGGATCAAAATGTCTGTTAGTTTTCACAAAGATAAAGAAGGACTCTATCAATACAAGCGTGAATAATTCCCTTCAAGCGGGATTTGAATGTCGACTGCAACAAGTGCTTTCTTTCAACCACAAGTACTGCAGTAAGACCACGACTTCAAAGTTGATCCAGCTTTGAAACAGCATGACACAGCACTTAAAAGCTAAAACTTGCAAAGATGTGCTTCCAAGGTCATGAAAAGTTTCATTTTAAAGTTCTTTTCTGTTACTACTGTACTGTTTACACAAATGTCTTTCAAGCACACTTAGAGAGGTTCCAGGAAGGTAGCACGAGTCAGTACCACCACCCCTGAAACGAGATTTTATATTATTTTTCATAGTCACTGTATTAAGTAGTTTTTGTGCTTTCTGTGTTTGTTGGTTAAGCAAACCATTCTTTTCCTAAATATAGTAACTGCAAGCAGACGATGCACATGCAAAAATTACAGGGTATATTTTAAGTATACATAAATAAAGCAATTGTTCTGCAAACTCTTGCTAAACTAACATTGGTGCTATTTTGTTGCATTTCATTTACGACAATCGTAACTATGCCTTCTCATAATTGTCTGCCATTATGAAAGAGCATGTTTAAAAATCGCCATCATGCATGTTAGCGTGCCATTGGTTCGAAATTCAAAGAGGCACTAGTTTGTGAAGTTACATAATGTCATTTATAAATTCTTATTATGTTAGCAATTTTACTTCTTACTTCTTAATTAATCTTCTCCCTTTGAATTTGAATAGTGATTTCATAATTTTGCCCTTATGAGAAGTTGCCAATCAGTCTCAGGAAGACAAAGAAGGGCTGTGATCGCTCCAGCTCAGATTGCTGACCGCCAATATTGTAAGGGAAAAAAACTTGCTGATTGCGCTGCGGATTCCTGGAATCATCTAGTTCAGTGAACCAAGTGGATAAAATGCAGTGGTGTCACTTCTGTGTAAAAATAAACCTGAAACTATCGAAAAGGCCTTAAGAGACTGGTATGCTTAATTATATTCCATTCACAACTTTACTCCTGTTAGAGGAATACCCGTTCCCAGATCATCTCATGTAAATTTGCGCAACAACAAATCAGGTGTTAATCTGATTATAATTTGCATAAATATTAAATCCTCTTATTCCATTCACGTTACACTGCAGCAGTTGAGCCGTGAAGCTGTCTTGAACCTTATTCTAAGGAGGATTTAAAACCTATGTTGTTCCATAACCCATTTTGGATTGTTATATCTGCAATAATGTCATAAAATCCTCAGAGTGGTTCCGGAATCTTTGCTATGATCGGAAGGAAGGACCAATATATTTTACTGTACACATGCGTCAATTCGTATTCCGATAAATGTATAACTGATGTTGTGCAGACATGGTACATCTAATGCAGCAAGACTGACTAGTATATTTCAATGGACTGCTCTGTGAAAATGCATTTGTCACAATCCAAGAATGCTTTGTATACGTTTTGCTCTGTGACTGGCACCCAGCAGTGATTAGCCTCCCAGCACAGAAGGCCTGGCGGGATTCTACTGGGGATGCGGCCGATAACCATGCAGACAAAATTAGTATTCATGCGGAGTGTCACGGGGTAATCAGGATGGGGGAAATAAAGAAAAGAAAACCAGAGGATTGTATGCAGACATTCCATAGGTATTGATGGAATACTATACATTTTGCAGATGAAGGTTCAGTGCCCTATTTTCCTTCTGAGGAAATACATTTTACGTTGAATGTTATGATTGATACGCTCCACGGCTGCTCAATTATGATACAGTAGCTACTGCTTTCATTTCATTTTGAAAACTCCCTTTCTTGTCCATCGACTGACCTTCTGTTTGAAGTGAAGGTTTCAAAAGTAAATGTGGTTGAATTGTTTGATTCGAAACTCCAGACGCCCTAGGCTTAATTGAATAATGTGCTTTTTTAATTAACTCCAATACCATCTGTAATTCAATATAAACTCAAGTTACATTCACAATATCACGCTCCATCCTTACAAAGACATAACTTTAAAGGATCTGAAATCATTTTTGCTCAGTAGCGTGTGTAGGTTCTTTAGCAGTGATATAATTTATCAGAATGGATGCTTCTTTAGAGGGCAGAAACAATCATGCAAAATCCAGCCATCCATTTTCAACATGGCTTATCCTGTTCAGGGTCGCACACCACCACAGAGCAGGGACTGATCGCACGCTACCCGCCCCCACGTCAGGCGTGTGTACCCCTACATTATCAGCGACTCCCAGGGCAAACATTTGATGGTCACATGTCCGTTCCTTCCAGGGTCTACCTTTCCTCGCACACAGCCAGCTGCCGCACTTCCCGGCTTGCCCACAGTCACATCCGCTGTGACCCACACCGTTCGCAGCCACGCCCTGCACAATCTGCACTCACTGTCTGCCACCTGTTTCTTATCAAGTCGCCTACTTAAGCGCACTTCTCTTGCCGCAGACTTGTTTGTCTGTGGTGCTACCCATGCGCTCACTGTCTGCTCTCAGACTGACCTTGTCCGTCTGTTTGCCTGAATGCTACCCGGCCTGACCCACTGCCTGTACCCAACCACGAACCCGGCTGCTTCGACGACGCATGCTGCTGCTACGCCAGCTTGCTTACCTGTCTGTTTGCCTGCTCGCCTGATCTTCCACCCCAAGCAACCAGCCGTGTTCCGGCAGCTGTCATCAGCTTGCCTTGGAGCTGCTTTGTCGCTGATCCTGCCCCACCAGCATTCCTTTTCCCCTTGTTCAACAAACAGAATCTCGTGCCGCACTTAGATTCTGTGCCTGGTATGTCCGTTATGACTTAATTTTTTATTGTATTACCCAAAATACATCTCATCAAATGATTACTTCTGGTGTTGAACATTCATTTGGCAGTAGTCTGTACTCGCTGAGAGCTCTTCAATCTTTCTTGGGTTAGCTTTCAGATTGATCACAATTTAGGTCATCAATTTATACTTTGTCAAATCAAAGTTTGTCGTCACTTTAAAATGTTCAATAGTTAAGGTCCGGCAAGATGAAGCACTTGATCTATCAGTGACCGCATGATAATGAAGTGTTGAATCTTGGTGAAGTTTAATGCATGTTGATCAATGAATATTTATCATGTGCTGTCTCATATCTCGTGAATCCATTCTCTGTGACTGCCAAATTCATTCACAAATTCATTCCCGGTGGCAATAAATCTGAGATTGACATCAATGACTCTCGGCTCGATGCTGTCTGTTCAACACCCTGACAAATAACATCATCAACAAGACAGCCAATAATTCAGAGTTAATTATGAAATGATGTTCCATCCTCGTTTCACATTTTGTTTCACACTTGCACAGCATGACAGTGATAAGTAGTGAATGACATCATTACGGACGGAGGATGTTAAAATTGAACGTGAACATCTGAACTATTAGCATATGAGAAAGAATAATTAGCTAATTCAACACGATTTCCCGAAATCTAAAGCAGAAAGTTGTAGGTTTTTGACAATATATGTATCTCAGTTAACCTTTTTTTTTCATGATCTAGGCACATGGTGCAGGGAATAGTTTAACATTAACATTAGCAGGGCGGTTAATCCTAAAATAGGCCCCCACTGTGTTCGGCACACTAACGTTGGGAATCCATTATTACAATTTCTTCTCTTGGCATTAAATTATATGAACTAATGGCTAATTGTCTGTAGGATTTTAATAATGTCGCTATGACATCTTTTAACCACAAAGGAACATTATGAAATAGTGAGATGAGATGATTAATTCATGATATCAAGCATGAATTTTAACAGAGCCGCTTAAGCCAAAAGTTGTGCTGTTCCATATCAGTCAATTTAAACAGGATTGGCTGGATTTGACACACATAACATCAACATTATTTCTATGGATAGCATGGTTAGTGTTTTATTCAAAGGCTTTATTCTAGACGGGGGCTGAACTTGTAACATTTTAAAGCAAAAACTTGTGGCATGTACAAGCACTTTCCAAAACACATACTATTCGGATTCATAAAACTGGTCAAGAGCAAATTTTAACCTGGGATGTCTACTATCAGTTCTTAAACATAATGTTGATGTTGATTTCAAACAGGGTTTTTCACAGTGATGGAAAAGGATTACCGTATTTTCCGGACTATAAGGCGCACCTAAAAAACTAAAATCTTCTCAAAAGCCGACAGTGCGCCTTATAGTCCAGCGCGCCTTATATATGGACTAAATTCCTAAATTCCAACTGGCCCGAAGCAATGTGTCATGAAATCAAGCATAAGTGGCCTGCTGAAGTCTATGAATCATGAATCAAAAACACTGTGGATTATTATTTTGTGATTATAAAGTCATTTGTTGCATCTGAAGTTGAAATAAAAAAGATAAAATGGAGAATGATTTGATTAAAAATCTGACATGATGCATTAATGGTGCGTTTTATAGTCCGGTGCGCCTTATATAAGGATTAAGTTTTAAAATGGGCCATTCATTGAAGGTGCGCCTTATAGTCCGGTGCGCCTTATATTCCGGAAAATACGGTACATTCATATTTCTCTATTTGTCCCTTTCTTTTGTGATTAATAGCGAGATAAATACATTTGACTCGTAGTTTTTATTCACAGTAATTTCTTTTGAAATGTCATTCAGTTGCAACAACAATAATACAGTGATATGCTAGTTATACAAACCGTAGACATCCAGTCAATGCAAAAATTGCACATTGCATTTATGCCCATTTCTCAGGATATTGCTTGCGTAATACATCATCTGCCAGTCTTTCTTCTATATGCCCTGCTTTATGTGTTAGCACTTTACTGGGAAGGGACCAGTCGTAAAACAAAAACAAATAACGTGATGAATGTGACAAGGTAATTGATTTTTGAAAACTTTGAAAGATGGCGTATATATGTATAATGGTTTGTCTTGTTTTGAGATGTTTCGTTTATGCTCCACTCCAGGCTCTTGTGCATCTTCTGTTGCAAATATATCAAATCAGGCAGCCCTTGCCATTTGCGACACCCTTTCGTCCAGTACCTATTGCTCCATATGGGCCACGTTGCTGACACAGATCACAGGGGCTTGCCCACAGCAGAATCATTCCATGTCTCTGTCAATTTCTCTACAGTTTGTGAATGAGCACCATTATAGGTCCCCTCAACTCTATGACAATCAGGTTTCTCTAGCAGGATTAAAATGACAAGACCGAAATGTTATGTTGGAAATGTAAAATGTTTTTATGTTCAGAGCGGGATCTGAGCCCGTGACCTGAAAGAATAAAGGAGCACACTTGCAACGCCAAACTAACATTTGATGGCAAGTTGCCTGTCTCGAGGAATTCCTGTAGGTGATGTATCATATTGTCTCGTTGTCACTGTCATTTACGAATTCCTACTAAAAGCCTTCAAATATGACAGCGACAACAGCAGTAACAGACTCACATGAAGTCCCATTCGTATAATTCTCCATATAGAATCCTAATGACAGAATTATTGCAGCAAAGGAAACGATAAAATGAGAACAAATGAATAATAGTTCTTTCCATGAAAGAATGAACTGCGTATATTCGGGCAAATTATGCAGACTTGGTATTCAAGCGGCACCTTCCTGTTAGAATATCTACGTGCATCTACTGTGAAATTATCCTACATAGGGTTTGATTTTTCAGTTTCAAGGCTTTAAAGGCTTCAGCGTGTCAGTTGAGGGGTTGGGGTCGATCGGGAAATTAGGTACCGAAACAAAGTTAAAAGTCTACGTATTTTCAACATATTTACATGATATCTTGTAGACTCATTTTGATTCACCACCTCATGACTCATCATCCTTCACACAGCCACTGGAAAAATAAATTCAATCCAACTCCAAGCAAGCTCAGACTCCTGAAAGTTATTACAAACTAGGGAATTGATGCCCACTCTGAAGCAAAGCAATTGAAGAGTCTTTGGCTGTCCATCCTTCCTTTGCAGCCTAACCACAAACATTGCTGTTTAGCATTCTGGCGAGAGCTTCACATCGAAAACGTACTCTTGCTTCCCGTGTCCTTGTTAATATAGTAGTTACTGAACAAGAAGCTAAGTATACAACACTTTGTGTTGTTTGAGGGTTTAAAATTGACTGTAACATCTGTGCTAGTTTTGATTAGCCCGTCTGACTTTTATGGTATGACATAATTTAGATCGAAACTGGTCAAATGTTTATAATTGATTAATTTTGTTCATTATTTTAGAAAGTGATTGAAGATTTTTTTATTTGAAACTCAGACGACAGGAATATCACCTTAACAAGCCAAACATGGAAATGTGAATGAACCAATGCAAGTAAGGTGTATTGGGACTGTACTAACCAGAGCGAAGCTGTTCTCGTTCTGCCTGATATCCTCCTCTGTGACACCTTCCCCCATAGGGTATTGTGACGTCCAGAGGACACGTCCAAGTAACTCTTATCAACCCCATGACGCACACACACACACACACAAAGAAAATGAGCTATTATCACATCTATTATATATATATATATAAAATAGCATATATTATATATATATATATATATATATATATATATATAAATAAATAAATAAAGATTTGTTGTTGTTTTTTACCCTGCACACCCAGCCTTCAGTTGGTTCTGCTGTCCTATCTGTTGCCTTACCAGTCTGTTTGATAGCTGGTTTGCGACCCGTCTGTCCTTGCTGGTTCCTGTTATTCTGTTCTCCACTAACCCTTTCCCTTTAATAAACCCTTTGGTCCAAGCTGCATTTGGTAGCTTTGTCCCGTTCTGTGACAAAATAAATCCATTTTCAACACCAGTTATCCTGTTCAGGGTCGCAGGGGTGGACACAATATTTTCCCTGAATGAATAACTCGAGTTTTAGCAAGTCTCCACTCTGTGACAGAGATCAGTTCAAAGTGTGGGGTAAATGCTGGTAGCTCTGAAGATTCTGTGCTCAGGGGAATGAGGCTGTTGGCATTCTTAATCCAAACATTCATCTCAATTCATTTAATTTGAAAGTGACTCAGTAGAACGACTGGTTAGGAAAGCAAAAGCCTTGATGCTGCGACTTAGGAAGCTGAGCGGCTTTCTTGCAATCAAAAGATTGCTGGTTCGATCCTCCAGTGACTTCAAGTGTCAAAATGTCTCAGGGCCGCATACAGAATCCCTTAATTGCTTCTCATGCTGTGTCATTAGTGTGTGAATGAGCTGTAGTTATACAGTGTGATCATCAACAGTGTGAGCACATTCATGTGAAAGAGGCAAATGCAAATCAACCACACTTTAGTAATATGCAGGAGAGAGATGCAGATGGGGTGGTCAGTGTTGTGAAAGAACAGCGGATATACCGTCCCCATAATTGACCAGGCTCAGTGAGAGATGAGTGAGATACATTGTCCAAAATTCTCGTCCGCACAATTATGTGCAGTCATTTACATTTCAATAAGCTCTTCTATTACTGCAGAAGCAGAGCATTTAGAAAGAGCCGTACGATATCTGAAGGTTTGCCCAACACCCATGCAACCTTTGAGGTCCATTATTCAAGGTCGTTTTCCTGGGCCAAAAAACGCACAGCTGTGACAAACTGTCAAGGTCGAGAGTTAATGTTTCTAAAACTAAATACATAATTAACCACGATATCTCTTAAAATTTTAAATAATAAATGTTGAAACTGTCGGCATTACTTGACAGTAGCAGCATTATCACAATTCACTTTTTGTTCACTGCAGTGCAGATTATTCCCTATATCATACGGATTCAATAAGTGAGAGACGGGAGGAAAGAGTGCATGACAAACAGATAATATCCAAAGTTTGGGATCATTTCACATTATTAAAGTGAGCAAAAGTGCAATAGGCCTATTTGCAAAGAACTGGCACAACCCTAAGTAGAATTTTCAGCAGTACCTGTACCTTAGCGGCAACAACAATATCTCTTTTACATTAGCAGCATAAAATTTGCCTGTCTGCAGGAAAGGTTAATGAACATTACTGTTAAAAAAAATGATGAAAGTGTTGAGGGAATTTTGGGCCTAAAATTCAGCCCTGTAAAACTATTCCACCCTAATACATGTTAGAAATTTCCAAAAATATTACCCGCGTTAAATAAAAAAAAATAAAAAAAAGACTTACTGAACAGGTTGAAACTGAGAAAAAAAGATATTGGGCAATTCTGATGACATTTTAGAAAAATAATATCATATCATATATGAATGAATGATGTGGGAAATCTTGCTGTTCGTATCTGGCCCCCGGGCCTTGAGTTTGACACCTGTGCCATAGAGTATTGGTTTCATGGTTAAAGTTGGAACTTAACTCCTACCATGGATGAATCATGAACTCTAATTTGATTTGCAAGAAAGTAAGACACCCCAGGAAAATCACTGAACCAGAGACAGAGCACCTGACTGACAAGGTGTTAATCATTTATTGTGCACTCGCAGGCACGTCCCCATCAGTCTAATCTCCAAACCGCAGAATTAGGCTGAGCACATGAAATGCATGGGGGGCCCGGATAATATTATCACCAAACAGACAGCACTTATTTTGCTCAGCAGCATGGAACATACAAGGGCCACGGGGAATAAACACCATAACCTCTTTTTTCTTTTAATTGTGATTCCAAAAGTCAGATGAGATCCAGGTCTTGATTTCCTCCAGACAGGACAAAAGTGGCCTCAGTGAGGAATCATCTTTTTTGCTCAGCGAGAAACAGATCTGACAGTCATCCACATACCAAATGGAAAGAATTACATACCAGGTTTGTTAAGATGGAACCCAAAGGCAGCAGATACAATGAAAACACAATACTAGTGTATAAGTGGGGCAGTGCAAGACTCAGAGCAACCAAGGCTAACGCAAAAAATTCTGTCAACCAAATAGGGCCTACACCAGTACTGCCCACTTAGTGCTGCGAACGAGCCAACAGTCTTCTGTGAGCCAAATGCTGCAGTTAAATCATACAAAACCAGACACACATTGTCTTCACTGTCATTTGCCAGTGTGTGCTATGCAACTTCAAGAGATTAACTTCCAATGTGCCGTCGGTGAGGCAACAGCGCCTGCTCGTGCAAATTGCATTGACTCTACTTTATATGGAAACATACTGCAAGCATGTTTTTTTGTCTGCACGTAGCATAGTTTTATAATGAAAGGTGTTCATCGTAGCACTGCCCCTCCCTCCCCCGTTATAACACCGGGACCATTCTAGGGGGCGCACCCTCCAATTAGAAAACCACTGCCATTATGAATGGCCAAGTCGAGACACGTGATTGAGTCTTTGGTTCATAGACACAATTTTTTAATGAGTGTAAAATGACATGCTGGATAAACAAGAACCCCGACACATCTCTCTGTAGACATTATTCCATACATAAGCTATGCTGCCGGTTCGGCATTCACCGACAAGCTACTGTACATTACTCATGCTGCCACATGCACTTTAGCTTTGTGTTAACACAAGTCATGCAGCTGGGGGTAGGAGACGTAACATGGTGTCCCGAGGGTAGCAGAAGACCGATGAAGCATTCTGCCTTGTCTCAGTTGCTTACACAGACAGGCTTGGTGCTGTCAGGGCTAGACAGTCTGTACATGCCATGAAAATCAAGGGTTAAGAAAAAAAGTTTGTCCTCTTACGTCCCTTATCCCCTCAGCAATCATTATTGCATCATCAATATGTATTCGGTTTCAACTATTAATAGTATTCATTTTTAATAAAATAGAGATTATGTTTTATATATGTCTTATATGAATGTATAAAGAAAGACTTTGAGAACAAAACCACTACATTTGTGGGACCTGCAGCGTTCGAAATAATATCAAGGTCAGTTAATATTTATTAATTAATATTTAGAGTATTTGCCAACACCTCTGGGATTGAGATTAATAATAATTCATTAAATTAAATCTATATTGAAATGAAGCTATACATATATTCAGGTGAATTTCTTTGGTAGCTAATGACACATTTGATATTTAGACCTATTTAATTGGTGATGGATATAATACTGACAACTAGTGAAAGCCCCTTGAAGTCTTGCTATTTAACAAGAGGGTAAAAAAAAAAAAAAAAATCTAGCGTGAACTAGTTATGGCCCAAATATCTTATAACTTGTGCGAAATTCTGACTGAACTCGGAGGGGCGTTCCGATCAGTATTTTGTACTACCGATCACAATCCATGAGTGTGATTCCTATCATGCAGCTTTGGTGTAAAAATTTCAATATTGTGTCGCTTCATGTGCAAATGTCCTGGCATGATAATAAAGTGCATTGATGTTTTTAATATCTAAAGCAATTGTAGATTAGTACAGAAGCCCATTTTCCAGAAGTAAGACAGCAGTCTCTTCACACAGGAGTAAAAAAAACAACAACACTGCAAGACATAATTCAATTAATTTCTTGTCCTACGAACATGACGTGCACGGACACCTGTCCAGGGGCGTATCTGCATGAATTTGTATGAAGGAGCCGATTGCAACACAAAATTCATTTTTCATTTCTACTACATGTAACAATTCATCGGATCCCTCACGTGGATCAAACCATTACCGCCTCGCCAGCTGCTGGGGAAACCATCCCTTGCATGGGATGAAAAATGATCGTACATTTTTATTCAAGTGTAGGTGACTGACCTGGAACCTTGTGAGCAATGCCTCATGTTGAGGCCGACCAGTTTGACGGACCTTGATGTGAGTTGGAGGAATGGAAGCAGCTGAGGTTTGTCCCACATGTTAATCACGATGCACATCATGCATGGTTCTACTTCAACACTCCAGCACACACAATCGGTTATTAATCGGTGCTGCGGATAAGGTTGTTGTTTTGTCAGAATGTTCAAGGACATGTCTCAGCAGAAATGAACCGCCCACCTCCATCCCGGGCTTCATTGATTGTCACTGAAGAAAGTAAACAATCGTAAGAGGGTCACTGTGGGCGTTGACGACTTTTATCAATACTGGGAGACAACCCATAGCAAATCATTCTTTCAAAATTGCAAGCAGTTTTTGGGATTTTTTTTTCCATCATTTGTTTTCCTGTGAAATGCTTTGGCAAGATTTTTTTTCCCTCAAATATTTGATCTACTGCTACTTAATGGAAAATATTTTAGATGCTTCAAACCCTAAAGAAGCATGGCAAATGCAATGCAATTATTGTCTGAGTGCACAAATCAATCTTGAAAGCATTTGTTGGAATTTGAAAGCAATTTGTTATGCAAAACTATCTCCTCCCCTTAACCATCCTTTCTTCACACATACGATGCTCTCGCTTTTATCCGAGTAACAAGTGTGTCACATGAAGCAGTGTGACATTCTGCATTAGTCAGACCATAACACCTGAATTCAGTGTCTGTAAAAGAATATAATAGTCCCAAGGTAGTAGTAGAGGGACATAGTTAACCAAAAGAAGCGCTTAATCTTGATTATGCCACCCGTGAATGTGTCCATGACGGAAGGTGACAGTGTGGCCTTCACATGGCGATCAAATCTCCATGACAGTCACGTTGTGTTTCTCTTTATTCCCCGTTGCGTCACTCTTGGTGGTGATCGTCTACCTCCTACAATGTGCTTGGTGGTTTTATTCAAGGCCAATTTGTTATGGATGAAAAAACTGGATTTACTTTATCCAAATACTCCACAGTGAACACTTTAAATAATCAGCATTAAAAAGCCAAGGTTGCACACATGTCTATTTATTTAGGTTGTATTAATGCTCCTTGTTTACATGCAGACAGTTTGCATATTGATGGGAGTCAAGGTCATTATGAAATCCCCACGACAGTCAAACTCTATCTGGAAAATTTAAAACGCTAAATATCTATTTATATGCAAGAATATGAGCTTATGTTATCTTCCTTACGATGACTTGAGGAAATTGTTTTGTACAAAAATCACATGAGCTTTGCAGTTTAGTACTAACGGTAGAGGTCATGCATAACATTCCTGAATAAAAGTTGCTTAAATAATATTACAAATCGGCAGGCTAAATATCCCCTAAAATCCCATATTGGTCCCAAGGATCATGTTTTAGGTATACTAACAACATTTCAAATAATCTAATTTGGAGTAGAATATTAATTAGTAGCCAACACGTAAATAAAGGTTGCAATAGCACTGGCAGCCTCATTTGTTGCGAACAAAAGTGAAACGTTGTCCAAGTCTTAAATGTAATTGAAATGCAAATGCACTTGAGGAAACTCATTGCCAGGCACTAATGTAAGGAATGAAACTTCTGTCAAACTATTGCATCTAAAATAAAGAATGAGGGGGAATTGCTTGATCGATGAATAAAATCCCTAATGTGGATGAATGAATCTCTTTCGAGCGGGGAAGCTGCGCACATTTACTTATTTATTTGACAACGCCGAACACGAACGCTGAACATGAACAGATAACCAAATTAGTCAAGTGATTTTTAAGCAAAGTACATTGCAATGATATAACGCACTTATTCATGAAAAGGAAAAAAAGAAAGAAAAAACAAAAAGATAAGTGCCTTCAAGGTCAATTATATACCTGGTAACTAACATACTTACAGGGAATTAAGAGTCTGTAATGAACCTTAAACTACAGAATATACAGTACAGTTTCATATGTTACAATTAATTTGACTGGCAAGGCATATTTCAGTAGATCAATTCAAAGTGTGAAAGTCATTCTTTAGAGTCTTTACACAAATTGGGAAAAGTTTCTTTTTCTTTTGATTGTGTTTCTTGAAACTTATAACACCACATTCAGTCGCTCACAAATATTGTGAAGTCTGATATGGTCACCCTCCTAAAATAATCCTGCAAATCATTTTGCATGTTTTTTTTTTTTCAGAAACCACACAAAACTGAATCAAATACTACTTTTTATATGTTTTAGAAATACACAGAATACATGTATCCATACTGACCTGGCACTCCACACATGCTTTGCTTCCATCTAGTGGCAAGACTTGTGGAGGCACATCCGTATCTCATGCATTATCAGGACTTGGTACCTGCCACCACTTCCAAAATTATCTATTTAAAAAACAACAACATGCCATTACATTGCTTGACGAGCCGGAAAACCTTCCAGCACTGGACCCCATCAACAATTGATGGGGTATTGTCAAGACTGAATCAGATCCAGACTGATAGGCTGCATGATGGGCTCTTTGTAGTTTACGGATTCATGAAAAAAGGGGTCTCCAACCAAGAACTGACTGTTTATGAATGAGCATAACTTTTAGAAGAGCAGCAAATCTATAAATATTTTCACATAGTATTCTATTTTTAGATGGTGAATCATGACTCTGATTATGAAAATAAAATCTTGAAAGATTACCATTTGTGGAATCAATCTATGTAATACAAGTTTCAGTTTGGATTAAACTACTCAGTCTTCTGCAATATAATTTATTGAGACGCACCTAAGTACCATCGTCAACTGTTTCTCCGTTACAAAAATAAACAAGAAAGGTCCCATGAATGCAAACCCTTGACTTGATTTATGACATTTTTTATTGACTCACTCCATGAGGTGATTGTAAAAAAAGCACTGAAACCCAGAATCAACACACAAACATTTAAATAAAGACATTCATTTGAGATGACCTTAACGATGCACAGTAAACTCTCCACAATTCCAGTTGTAATTAAAGCTCAGTGTAAGTACAGCAATCTTGCCGGGGATATAAACAAACATTGACCATGTCGTCTGGGAGCCAGAATCACAAATTATAGCATATTCTAATGAGCCTGAAACGCCCCCCCCCCCCCCCCCCACACACTTCTCTTTATTCTTTAGTTGCCAAAGAGCTGCTGTGTGCATTGTGGCACTTTTGACATTACATCCTCATTCTGTAAGCTTCAAATAATCAGTGGGTGCATATAAAGGAAGAAATCTGGACAGAAATATAAATGAATACAATATAAAATGGCACTATTGCACATTGTTCACCTGACACAAAGTAAACTTTGAATAAAGCAGAACCAGTATAAAAAAGTCAAGGTGTTCCTTATATTTCTTTACATTCAAAGAGTCTGTCCCTTCACGAGGGGCAAATGCACAGAACTTCTCATATTCTGTCCAGTGAACTGAATCAACTGTTTATTATGCTGCAGACAATGTGGCATTCAAGTAAGGAACAATCCTTTTCACAGAATTAGTTTGCCTCCCAGTGTTTGCTAGTGCAGATTGTCTGAACTTCCTCATGATGGAACAGACCCCAGAGCAAATTCTTCACACAATCATGGAGGCAGTTAAAAAAAAAAGAAAAAAGGGTAGTGCATGTGACGCAAGTCTGTCTCTCACATGCTACGGAATACGTGAGCGCTTTGTATTTCCGTGTGGTGTTCACTTCACAGAAGCTCTGCCTCGTCATTGTCGTCCTCTGAACCCGAGGGACCCTGACGAACTTCTTCATACCACTTGTTGGTTAGAGTCTTCATCTGGATCCGTCCGTGCATCAGGTCCTGTTAAATACGTGCTCCAAGTTAGCTAAGGTGAACACATACGTCATTTAACAATTCTGTCAAATTCCAGGAGGCTTTTATTCATGTAGTTAAACACTCTGATTTTTTCATTCCTTAATATGGTCAAAATGTGTGAAGATATCTATTGTCTTTAATGATACACCAGTGGAAATCGAGAATTATTTTAAGTTCTTGGATATACAAAAGAGAGTGGCTGTATCAATTTACAAAAATTGTCTTGTTAAACAAATGTTAATGTCCAAACTTTGTTTTTGTATTTTAGTACTGGCACTTATTCTACTGAATGCGGAGTATACACAAGCTTGAAAAATCCATCATTCAGCAATATGCAGAGTACTTAAATTGGCTTAAAGGATTGCCAGCCAAGTGATGGAGCGGCCTCCAGTGTGGCGGAGGATTTCAGTCCGTCTCTCGCCATCTCTTACCTCCTGGGTGAGCCTTCGGGTGAAGAAGGGGTTAAGGTACTTAGCATCAAGCCACATGAAGCCCTTCAGATCCTGTCGCTGGTGTATGTGAGCCTCATATTCCTCCTCTGTCAGTTCTGATAGATGCTCCGACTCAATGGTATTCCCCTGGAGATAGCAAGAAGAAAGTGAGGGTCAGATAATCGGAGAGAAAAGGGTTGACTAACTAGCCACAGATGAAAGGGATGAAGGAAAAGAAGATGGACCATAGAATTAGAAAAAAAGTCCAAATGACACGAGTAGTTTTGAGATCACACTGAAGGATTGAGTGAAGAGACTGCAAAGGGGATTTTAATAGTAGAGAGCAATGCAAGGCTGATTCCCATAAGAAACACATCAAATAAGAAAATTCTGCACACATCAAATAAGAAAATTCTGCACACAAAGAAATCACGTTTCTCTGTGGTTTAACTGTGTGACTCAGTCATGAGAGTGGTTTATATTGTGAAAATCTTGTGCCCTTCATAAACCATCTCCAACCCTTTCATGCTTTTCGCTCTCAAGAGAAACCACACAGTCTGATGGCAGAAGATGAAGGCAATGGCACAGCTTGGACCAGTGTGTGTTACCATTTTTTGCGTCTTGCTCAGATTGATGTCCTTCTTATTCTTGCGCCGTGACTGGCTATCTTCAATATCCATGATGCGGATGAGTGGCATGGTGCCACCCCCGAGGAGAAGGATAGTAAAGAGCACGATGATGATAGTGGTGGTGCCGATCAGTTGCCGCTTCTCGATTGGCTCCAGGCCAAGATGCAGGCTCAGAGCATACGGGATAGCACCTCTCAAACCTCAAAAATGCAACAACAAAACAACAAACATTACAGTAACTAAATTGCCCAAAAGGTGAGAATGTGAATAGTCAACTTTCTACAAACAGAATTTTTTGAGCCAGCATTTTTACTAGTGTAAAAATAAACGTTTGGTGTTCAATTGCGGGTTTTTTTTTGTTTTGAAGTGGTCCATATCTGATAAACACCATGCACTGAAAACCGCTTTATCAGCCATCTTGTGCAAACACGCAAGTGTAGATGACTTCCTGTTTCTCTTTCAAAAATTACTGTTGACCGTCTTATCTCACCACTGAACCACATGATAAACATCATCTTGGGTGTGATCTTGTGATCTCTGCAAAAGTTAAGGAGGAATGACAGAGGGAAAATGTTGACGGCACGACCCAGAAGAACCAGCACCTAGAATGAGATGAGAAAGTCTTCATGGTGACGGGAGGCATAAGCCACTGCCCACGAGTGCCAACATAAGAAAATCACTTACAATGCACCAAATAACAAAAGATATTTCAAATTTGTGAGGGAAGCTGAAGATGGATAGACCGAGGAAAGCAAAGACGCAGGTCTCTGAAAGGAAACAAAAAAAACATCGTTAACGGCTATAATAGTGATGGGGTAATTATGGGAAACGGTGGGAATTAACTGACCGCACATAAAGGCCACTGAGCGTAGTGTCTGCTGCATGAGGATCTGGGTGACAGGAGACAGATTGTGATGGGTGTAATGAGACATCACGATTCCAGCAAACAGGATGGACATAATTCCTGTGGATGAAGATGAGATATTACAATCATACATGGGGGAAAAAAATCAATCAGTCAACCTACAAGTATGTACCTACCAGACAGTGAAATACCCTCTGCCAGGCCGTAGGGAAGGTAAGCAAAAATGATCATCATTCCAAACTCTAGAGAGGGAGTCTTCCTCAAGTCAAAGTGTTTTAGGAACTGGTTTGCAAGTTAAGGAACATAGAAAAGACTGCTGCAAAATAGATGTTCACTAAACAGTACAGTAGCATACCCAACATAAGTGGATACAAGAGCAGAGATGAGTCCTGTGAGGGTCCCCAAGGCAGCAGAACCAAAGAACATTTTGAGGAAATATGACACTGCTTGCAGAAATGTCTCCCAGCCTGTGCTTGTGTCGGAGCGGGAAAAGAAGCCCTCTGCAGTGCTAAAGAAACACCAGACAGAGAACAAAATGTTAACCAAGACTAGTTGTACCTTTGACTAACCCTAGAGGGCAGACAAATTCCATCTTTCAAATGCAAAGCCGAGTGTTTGTAATAGCGACCAAAGTTTTGGCACCAAAATCTGACGACGTATGACAAATTGGAAGAAAATGGATTCTTACTTTGTGAGGACGATAGAGACCGCATCATTAAGGATGCTTTCACCAAACACCAACATGTTCAGGACGGGGTCCACGTTGAGCGCATTAAAGATGGCGATGGTAGCGACGGGGTCTACAGCGGAGATGAGTGAGCCAAAGGCAAAACTACAACACAAGAAAGGTTCATTGTTTGTTGATGAAACTTTCCAAATGATGTGGAAACATTCTTGGTTAGCTAGTTATCTAAAATGCTCCACTAGTTTCTGTTTCCACAACCTTGTAAAACAAAGAGCTAAGAACCTCTGCACTGATTAACCAGTTTGCAGAGGTGACCCCCGAAACCTGTTCACTCTCACCCCCACCCTGCTTTCTCTAAATAAATATTCCCTTCCAAGAGGCGAAAATTAGACTGCTTCCAAGCACCTGAGCACCACACAGGGGTGCTGATGGCTTTCCCCGCTTGCAAGTGTAAAATGTGCAAACTGTCTCTCGTGTGGTTCTTGCATAAAAGGTAGAGTAGGCAAAATTCTATCAAGCTGAACTTTATTTGTGGTCAATCAGAGGCACTTTAAGTAGCGGCCGGTGTGTGCTGACTCCACTTTAACATGAGTTTGAATGTGAGTGGTTATTTCTTAACACAGCCACATACCCAGTTGTAAGAGGACATGCATAATTCATAATTCCAGTCTAAAATTTATGTTGCTGTGATAGAACCGCTTATTTAGCATAATATTGATGTTATTAGTGTTGTTTTTTTAAATTAATAAACATTGAAAAAAATCAAAACATGCTCTACTGTCCCATCAACGTCTAAAATAAAAAGCAACTATCCTCGCTGGTTAAATGAACAGTGTTTGAACCTGCTATTATTCTCATTTTAATGAAGAAACAGCAGAAAATGAATATTTAACAGCAACAAAAACAAGTGTAACATGGTGTGTAAGGGCTGGCTGGAACAACTCTTTATACTCCACTGCATTATTACAATAAACAAAGTTGTGAAACAGGAAGGTCTCACCTATCTGTCATGGTCATCTTGTAGATCACATCTGCCTGTGGATGAGAGAGAGAAAAAAAACAAAAAACGCAAGGCTATTGAACTCAGAGCGCTGGAAATCTATATGACAGAATGTAGTCTGAGCATATCTTACTTGTCCGAGGAAGTAGATGCCTCCTCCTACGATGAAGGCAGAGATAGCCGTACCAATCACTGCAAACAGGGTGATGGAGCCAATGTTCTGGAAGAAGTTACCCTGAACACACATGGAGGGAGGCAATCCGTTAGATCTCAGTGGGGAGGCACTTCAGTATGTCACTTGTATCAATCACACCTTATTCAGCTGTACATCACCTTATGTAAAGAGTATCCTGATTCAAAGATGATGGGCGGCAGGAGCAAAAGAAAGAACATATTGGGTCGGAACATTTCCTCCTCCTATTTGAAAACAAAAAAAAGAAAAGGCCCTATTTAACATTTCACAGTAAAAGAGCAACAACAAGAAAAGCAAAATTATAAAGACAGTGAATAAGCAAACAAAGTGCTCCCCAAAAGCCACAATAGTAGCTCTAGGGAAATTCAACATGCAAATGAGCTTGAACAGTTTTTAACATCCTGAAATTCAAAACTACCAAAATCAAAAGGAGATTCATCGGAAAGAAGGATATTTTAGGAAGTTGTTTCAATTGGATCTGTTACTTTACTGAACTGGTGCACATTTGCCTGCGTAAATCCAAATAGTGATGCTAATACAAACCAGAAAATGAATCTAAAGCATGCTTCATATTAATACTAAATCCACCACACATATTTCTTATTCATTACAATAGTGGCAACAATCATCAGCTGACTTTATACTTAGCTGTGGACAAGGGAATTTGAGGAGGAGAAGCCAAGAAACAGTGCTTTATCTGACAGGACATATTAGCATGTTTGCTTCTAGATAGCTGGATAACACGCGCATGCATGCACGCACACACGCACGCACACAATGCCAGCAAATTCATGCATGCAGAGAACTACAGACTCGAACACACATGCTATAAAAAGACACGTGAATTACCCCTAAGAATAATCCACGCGCACACACACAGTCTCTGCGACCTTAGCTTTCTGATCATTGCAGTGCTATAATGAAATCATTGTTGCTAAATGGGCCAGCCTAGGTCAGGCGTGGGCATCATGTGCTCGTGCAGTGCTCCCTTCTTGTCCCTGGGTCTGTGCATACTAGACCATGTGCTCTCGCAAGAACACATTTACTGTATATGCACTATGAACACGCATGCACGCACAAGCAAGTGGATGTGACGCACATGCATCGTCTGCCCATGCATAACATTCGGTTGAAGGTGGATGCAAAAATCTATAAATGAAGCAAGAAGGAGCCGAGCAACAAACTGTGCAGCAGAATGTCCATGATTCCTTTTAGTGCACGTTAAACTCAATACATGGTGTGCATTAGAAAGCAAAAGAAGGATAGATCTATTTCGGGGTAGTGGCTGACTGGACATTTGGATCAGTTTTCTGTAAGAAAGATCAAAGAGGGCCGGTCCATATTTAGTCCATCTAGTCAACAATCTCTCCCTTTGTGTATAGGCAGCAGTCTTGACAGCTTGTTCGAGCCTCTCTGCCCCAATGACCCCATGAGCAGATGGAGGCGAACACAGTCTGCAGTCATCAGCTCCAGGCACAGCGTACCCATGATGAACAGAGATGGAAAACTGACCCCTTGTGGTGAAAGGAGAAAATAGTTCTGCTGCAGTTTTTGATACCTGAGCAACTACACATGGTGCAAGGTAGATCGTATTGATTCAAAGTAGATCTTATTCAATTGTTATGCTACTAGGTTACTAACTCAAACAGCTTTTTTTTTCCTTTAGGCTTATATGAAAAAGCGGCCACCTAATAAAAAAAAAACAAAAAAAAACAACAACAACGGCAAAAGTTCGACACGAATTTACACTCCCCCAACTTCAGTTTAAAACTAGGTCAACTAGGTCAAGCTATGGGATTCCATACAGAGCATACATGTTGCGGAAACAGACTTCCTTATGAGAGAAAAAGAGCCCATTCAGAAATTCTTGAATGTTCCCGCTCAACTACACTTTTGCCTTACAGGGAAAGTGACAAGGCAAACATAATTCACATCTGAGCCCTTACATGCAGCAGCTTGACAGACATACTTCTGTATGCATGCACAGGTTTAATAGCAAAATAAAAGAATGTGTGCAGGAGTGAGCAGGCACATACGCATAGACATTATGCAACAAATGAAATATAAATGAAAAAAAAGCTTATTCTCTACCCCAGTAAGACTTTGCAATAAATAATAAAATGCACTACATTCATTCATTTATATGATTAAAAAGTTTATTTCTCCATCTCTTTTTAGCCTATGAACCTTTTATTCACCTCGTACTATAATGAATAATCTGGTACATAAATATGTAACTATATCTAATTGTACAGGTTGATGTATTACGATTTGCTTCTAATTTGCCTTGACTTATGCTCTTCTGTCTGCAGCCAGGTCGGCTATGTGAATGAGAAACAATTCTCATTATTCTACCTGGATAAAGAAAATTTTAATGCAGGGTCAGTAATTACGAGACTGACCTACGTGTGAAATCGTGAGGGAGTGAAGTGGTTCAAATTAAAGATGTTGCAGACAGAAGCGATAATTACATTTGAAAAGAAGCAAATAAAAAAATATATATGGAAACTTCGATGAATTTCTGTGTGGTTCCCCTGTGACCGCACATGATGAGGAAAAAGGGCCCCGAAACCATAATTAAAACCGTTCTGTCCGCGTTGCTCTATTTTCTTGGTGTGAAGAGATTGAATAACATAAAAAAATATCCACTGCCCTTTGAGGCTTAAAACACAGCACAACAGTCACATAGAAAAACCCATGAGTCAATGACAAAGAGGCAAACTAGGAGACGGGAAATTGTATTCACTAATGTAGCTCAATGTACTGGTTGTTTTTGTGTTCTAAAAGTTGCTGCCAGAGATACTTTCTAGCAGCATTCTAGTTTTCCGGACCTCAAGGCAAATGAGTGTATTCATAATACAAAAGAGTGCAAAAGAGACTTTTTTTTGTCTGTCTGTGGGGAAAGAAGTGCAGATGGGGGAGTTTGCAGTAAAGGGCAAAGAAAGCAGATTGGTGGGGAAAGGCAAGGGCAAAGCCTGGAAAGGCAAGATGCGACTGCCTCGGGGGTCTTGCTGGTTTGTGGCTGAAGCCTTGATAGGTTTGTAAAATGGGGCAACTTTTGAAACATGCTTGCTGAGAAAGCAAGAGAGAGAGAACGAGGGAGGCAACGCCTGCTTTTAGGATAACTATAGTTTAAACCTTCAGTTAAAAAAATAAAAGTCATTAAAATTTTGAATTGAAGGAACACATTGCTTCTGTTGAATATAACGGTGAAAAAAGCATTTACATAGCAAGTTTTTTTTTGTCAGAGTTCATTTGAGGTTTTCTTGTCATTATCAAATTTTGAGAACCCGGATGGAGCGGTGTTCGCCCTACGCCACTCAGTGGGATGTGGTCTGGCATAATTGCTCGCTCGTGAATACGTTAGCCTAACATGACTTGTTAACGTGATTGGCTACGTTAAAATGGCTCGGCAGAGAAGCTTAAACATTTGCTCCTTTGACAACGACTTGATGGCCGAATTAACGGAGCAAATAGAAGACAAGAAGACATACAACAATATGTTGAAAAAGAAAGACGATGTTCAGCACCGTCTGAACTCATCGATCGAAGTGAAAAAAAACAAAACAAGAGTAGCCGCTCAATAAAAGCTTGCAGGAAAAACTTACAAACAAACGCTGCAGCATTTCTCTCACTAACATGTCTGACAAATGAGATAATCTTCATGTTCAGCTCCAAAACTGCTTCCTCAGTAAATGCATCATAAAATTCAAGAGGATTAAGTCGGTCTAATAATTTTCTTCTTCATTATTTGATAACTATACACCTAAAAAAAAAAATCAGCCAGGGGTAAAATTAAACTCTCCAAACAATTTGAACTGGTGTTTAAGTTTCTAGTGCAACAGGATTAAATAGAACATGGTTTAAGCGCAAAAAATTAAACTGAGATTTCCAAAGAGGTTTAATTGTAATTTGTCTGTAATCCATCCAAACCATTTTATCCAGACAAGGTTTTTTGCCAAGCCTGACGTGTTTTCCTCCGGGCACTCTGGTTTCCTCCCACTCCCCCAAAACATGCATGGTAGGCTGATTGAGCACTCCAAATTGCCCCTGGTGTGAGTGCCAGTGTGACGGGTGTTCATCTCTGTGTGCCCTGCGATTGGCTGGCAACCGGTTCAGGGTGTATGCTGCCTACCGTCCAATGACTGCTGCAATAGGCTCCGGCACGCCCGCGACCCCCGTGGGGACAAGAATAACCTCTTTACATGTGTCAACAAACAGAGCTACTTATTCGTATCCTGATTGAACCCATGACACACATTGATTTTAAAATTCCTTTTAAGAGCATGTTCTGGTATCTGAAGGGTTTCTGTGGTCTGAAGAAACCCAAATATTGGCAAGATTTGGCTTTTAATAAGGGTTATTGGCCGCTTGTAAACATAGTCCCACGTTCTGAAAAGCAAATGGGCACCATGGGCTCATGTTACTGGGGTCAATGACTACACAGAACCCTGAGCGGCCCAAGGTAGAATATTGACGCACCCACTTACCAACACACACGCGCGCACGCAAGCACGCACACGCACACACAAAACAAAAACACAACAGGTCCCCTTGTATACAAAACACTGGCATAACCTGTCCCCTCACTCCCCTTTTTTCTCCATATTTCTCTCTCTTGTTCATTCATTCTTTCACTCGATGGTACAGAGGGAGGAATGTTAATTAAAGGCTGCAAGCTCCAGAAGAAAAACAACGGGGGGGTACAATCAGGGCTCCATGGGAGCACGAATGAACCATGCACAGTGTGAGCAGGTATTGCGAGCGGAAATAGAAGATTTATGACAAACATTCGAGACAAGGCTAAGGGAGCAAAATATTAAAGGCAAAGCAAAAAAATAAATAAATAAATGGGCAGAACATGCAAATGCTAAACCAACAACATTCATACATACAAGAATGGGTCACTGTACCTTCCAGTTGGCCAATTCTTGGAACTCAATGATCTTAATGAATCCTCCCATTAGAATCCCTAGATGGAATATGAAAACAAGAGAGCAAAATAATGTACCACTTTTATTATATAAGAACATTTCAATCCAATTTCAAGCTGTCTGGTTAGAGGTTAAAGAATAAACACTAGCAAAACACTTTAGTTAATGAATATATTACACAGTTCTCCAAATAGTGCTCCCTTTGTTATAATTTACTCATTGAAAGTACCCATGGACTTTAGTGCTCATCACAAAGCTCAGCGAAAACACATTAACTAAAACGGTGAGAAAAGAAAATAGTTTAGGGAGCACTTCAAGAGCAAGATACTCGGGAAACTACAAGTGTAAGCATCAAACCGGCACCCTTGATGGATTGGGATGGTGAGGAGGGCAGTGGATGAGAGAGAAGAGATAAAGAAGAAAGAGCAGTGTCTCCCTGATATGTTCACACGTTGTTATCTCTCTTCAGCAGTGTCCTGCTCTAGACATGCCGAGATATCAATGCAGTCAGGGGGCGAGGGACAAAAAGGGATAGAGATAGATACAGTCCTCTCCAAAGGTTTTGGAAAGGTAAGGTCAATTCCTTTGTTTCTGTTGTTCCATACACAAAACACATTTTGGTTTCGGATCAAAAGATGAACACGACATTACACAATAGAAGTGAAGGGAAAACATTCTGTCAGTGTCAATGGAAACTCACCAAGTGACACAACCGCAACACTCTCTGGAAGAAAATGTAGCTTGAACTTAATAAGCAGATGAACCAAGATGATGCAGATACCTGTTGTGACAAGATGGAGCAAAGATAAAGACCATCTGTCGCAATGATTTGGTAAGAAATAAACATTTGCAAGCAAGTAAGTTCAACATCATCGACTTGCCAATCGTTACCAGGTGTTTTCAAGTTTGACATTTGGTCATTTACCATCCTGGGTATTTCAAACTGGTGATTCGAATATTTGCCAAGAGGGAGTTGTTGGGCATCTGCTTTGCCGTTCACAGGGCAGCCACACCTGAATACATATCCTGCTGCTACATTCTACCACTAGAAGGAATTGCAATTCAAAGAATGCACTCAGCGACTCACGTTTAGCAGCAAAAGGAACATGTCCTACGTTTACAGAGACTGATGTGTAATGCAAACAGTGTTGACGGTGCACTGCTTCCCCCTCCTGAGACGCCGCCGGATGGTGGACCTGCATTTCCTTTTTTAATGTATATATTTATATTTTTTAATTTATTGTTTTTATTTGTTATTGCTACCTATACTACTACTACATAAACCTACAGCAGAGATGAAGACAATGAAAGCCAACCTACCAATGACTAGAAGGCTAAAGAATATGGTCAACCCATTGGACTGTTCTTCTTCTTGCGCCTGGACCCCCGTTTGCGCAGGTAGAATGGCCTTGGGATTTGGGGGTGCTGGCATTGTTGGCTTGGTTGACAATGCTGTGGAGTGGACTGAATCATTTGCGTGGATTTCTGTGTCATTTGTCTTGCTACAAGGAAAAAAAGCAGAGTAGTATGAGGGAGTGGAGTGTAACACAAAATTCATTTCGAAAAGAAATCGTTCTTAAAAAAAACAAGATTCACTTTGAAAAGACCCTTTCTTAAAAAATGTAATTCAGAATAGTTTTACGGCAACATACTTTTACATGAGTATTTTTAGTTAAAAAGAATCAGTAGTCTTTGCTCCAACGAGATACGTTTTGCTTGCTACTTATATTTTTAGCTACAGGTATTCATTACTGCTTGTGCGGACTATTTTGGGTCGTCAGAGAGACTTATGTAATACGACTGTTTCACAAATCTAATGTAACTACTAGTAACAAAAAAACCCAGGGCCAGGCACCCACATGAACAGCGTACAGTCTACAGGGGCCTACAGAAACTAAGGTTTTCAAGGTGACTTGTCTACAAGGAAGAAATCTATATTTGCCTTGCAGGTAAGTTCCATCTTATGCGTGACCCCAATGCAAATGAAGCAGTATACAAAATAGATGGATGGACTATGAAAAGAACAGCTACACTGGCCTCCATATTTATTGGCACTACTATGAAGCTGGAAGGTATGAAGCTGCCTCATCTGGGTTTTTTGGCCAGCACTGCTACCTTTGTTGGACGCAGGTGACCACCTGGCCGACCAACAGTGGGCCGCACCCTCTTCTTACGGCCGCAGTCTCAGTGTGAGATATGCACCCATGCCCTTCCTTGTCGGACCCTGGATGGGGCCGACCTCCGTCGCACACCATCTGCATCTACCCCGCCAGAGTACCCTGGGTCCTCGAGACCTGTTTTTGTGAGGCTCGCCACCCACAGCCCATCGGCTGACCGCTGTGGATCGAATCGCCTCTGTGCTGTTTCATGGACCTTCTGGGTCTTTGGGTGTGTGTGTGTGGGGGGGGGGGGCGGGGGGGTTCACCCAGCAGGCCTGCAGTTAGGGGGGGGGGGGGGGGTGGGGGGCTCACTACTGCCACAAGCGCTTCCTTCCGTGACGTCATCAAACAAGACACGAAAGGGAGGGGGGCGTGGCCCTATTCCTCATGAGAAAAGTGGGCGTTTTTAAGGGCATTCAATGTTTCAATCTTGATCCAAAATAAAATGGAAAATGCTAACTTTTTTTCATTTTCCTGATAAAAAAAACAAAACATAAATATGCCTAGTTAGTGAAAAATCAACCATCCTCGCGTTTACTCTCCCTTTAACACGTGATGTGTTTTCTGCAAATGATGCAAGAGTTCAAATTTATTGGGACAGTTTCTTACCAATTACATTGACAAACCTCCGATTGGTTTCGTCTAGCCCAGTACTATTTCATATTGAGACTGACAGGCTTCTCCACCAATCACTTATGTTCTAATGAACCATGAACTCACACTAACCTGACAGCCGCGATGTCTTCGGGTCTATCGGGTAAATCGCGAGCCTCTTCAATGTCATGCTTGGTTGATGAAAGCTTGCTGTCAGACAGAGAATAATCCTTGTGAAGAGCGTCCATTCCCTTGTCATTTCTCTCATACACGTCCGAAGACTTTACCGCCTCTGTTCGACCTGACAAGGACGGGCAAAGAAATAAAACTGACAACAACGAACACAGAACGTGAACTCTATTGGTTCCCATTATTGTCAACATTAGTTCAAACAATAAAACGAATGTTTATCCCTAAAAAGACTAACAACCCCATGTCGACAGCTCCATGTTTGTTTTTAACGTCATAATCTAATTCCCGAGTATATGCTTGTGGGAGTTGTAGTTTCTAATTTGAAACGCATGCGCAGAAACTACAGAAGCATGTATTTTAATTCGCTGTTAGCTCTTAAAATACGTATTAGGATGGTTTTCCTAAATATTAATTGAGGGTCGACTTCAGTAGTTAAGAGTTTAGTTTTTCATGTTATAAAAACATGTTCCAAATCATAGATTTTATTAAATGGACACCATTTCCCAGAAGCCTTTGCAACGGCGCTAGTTGTCAAGTCCCACCCTTAAAAACTAGTGCGCCCAATGTAATAAACCGATTGCTTCATGTAGGCAGGAACACTCACGAATGCTGCCACCAAATGGAGAGAAAACTTGGGGCTTTATGTAAACGAGCGTCTTAAATAACGCAAAAGATTAGGTGTTTTGTCATGTAGTACCTTAGTTGAGTATTGGCGTACGGGCTGCTTAGAGATCCCCTATGTATTTGACATCTTACCCGTCCCAGAAGGCAATAACCAAAAAATAGAAAAATAATAATCATTGTGTCTGTTTCAAGTGAATGCATCCCCCTACACACACCCACCACAGAATCCCCCCTCCCCTCCCCTCCCCTCTGTGCACGGTGGAGGATACGCTAAAAGCACGTTGCAGTGTTGCTCGGCGTCTACGCCCACTGAGGTGCTGCTGCTCATTTTCCTGCGGGAAAAAGCTCATTACAGGAAGGAAAGCAAGCACGGTAAAGCAGGCAGGGAGGCTGGCTGGCTGGCTGGGAGGCAGAGAGAGCTCAGGAGCGGCCGAGTTCCATCATCGACGTACAGCGTGACAAATAATGGCCCAGCACTGAAAAACGACAAGGCCGCCGGGTTGCTTCGCTCTGTCACCGCCAAAGTCCGTTGTTCCCGTGCGTGTGTGTGCGCGTGTTGTGTGTATGGGTTTTTATGATTTCCACCTCGGACTTTAGACGCATTTAGAGCTGAAACAACCCTTGTCGGGAATGGAATTCGTATGACTGGACTGATTACCGGAGGACCTCTCCTGTTGTCAACCTGCCGTGGAAATCGACGTGTGCTCTTGGCCGCCTGCTGCCTCGGCGAAGCCGCAGAGAGCGACACCACCACACCGCTCGGATCGTTAAAAGCCTACCACTGTCCGAACCTTCCAGCACCTGGACACATCGGAACCGCTCTGTCTGCTGGCTGTGTGTAGATAACGCAAACGTGCCACCGTGTGCTTTTTTTTTGCTGCCTGTATAATGCCGACACATTTGCGTTTCCGAAGAAGGTCATACCTTGGGCTTTTATTCCTTTTTTCGCTCTCAACCTCGGCACTGTATTTCATCTACTCCGCTCCTGGTATCGGTAAGTCTAAATATGTTCTTATTTTTTAATTTGATGATATCCTGTAGGGTGGATTCGGCTGGTTAAATCATGTGTGTCGTTGGGAGTGGAGACATGCGCCTATATGGGCTGAGCTTCATCAGCTCCCAATCTCGATGATGATGATCCTCCACTGGATGGAAATCAAACCCATCATGATAATGACAAATTATAATAACGCATACCTCACTGTGATTACATTGATAATATAAATATGTAATATGTCTCGTCACCGTGGGATAGAGAAAACGTAATTTCGGTTTCTTTGTGTGTCTTGACATGTGAAGAGATTGACAATAAAGATGACTTTGACTTAAATACTGGCTACTGTAATCCGGCTGGTGTTAGCAGGCCTAACTATGATCACAGAGCTCCAAATGCTTTTGGCTTCAATTGGGAGGCTCGCTAAACAATCTAATTCGACCATGTGTGTATTAGGCAAATACCGAACGCGACTCACGGCATATTGGTGTTCAAAAGGTTATACCATGACTCATTGGCCTAAGCGATGTTTTTCCGCACAAGTTTGATACAGATATTACCGACAGTCAAGAGATTCATCTAACCAATTTTATCATTTGCAGGAACCGTGAAATCACGTGCATCATACGTACAACAACCCCCACCCCCCCCCCCCCCCCCCCCACCCTCGCTTGCATTTTTTCAATGTGTGTAAGCGCCTGTCAGCTCGGGCTGTACGGTATTGGGGAAAACACGTGATATGCAAATAGGAATATCGATATTGAGATATTTAACATGTAGCTAAAGAAATATTTTTATTATCTTATGACAGGGACAGTTTTTGATGTGGCGGATTAAACAAGCTCAGTGTATTTTTAGCTCATAAATTGTAATGTTCAACTATTGAATGGCTATGTGCATTTAAGATTGCGTCTGGCAGGTCAAATTTATATAAAATCATGCAATTACACAAAAATTGTTGCATGTCTTTGCGATATGCACAATATATCGAAAAATATCGCGATAGATTTCTTTTTTTCATTAATTGTGCAGCCTGAGAACTGCATCTCCCTACTCTTAGACCATGGTCCAGACCTTATCTTATGCAATATCAAGGGATGATCCCAGTTCCTGTTTTGAGGAATTATTAGTCTGTTGAAACTCAATGAACTGATGCATATCAGACACGCACAACAATACTCACTTGGTTGGATATGAATGATTAAATTTTATTGAACATATAAAAACATTTAATATTTGTACATTTCTAGCACTATCGAACATACTATGGGGGTTATTCTTTATAAATTTGCTAGTTTCATATTTATTGATTGGCTTTTGCTAAATCACTCAAAACACGAATAACATCATTATTGCATCCATTTGTTATATGTATAATTTTGTCTGATATTTTTATGTGTTATAAAATAATCTGAATATTTTTTTTTTTTAATTAATATAGAATTTAATATTTTCCATGTTTCTGGTTTATTGCTCTTGTTTTGCTCCAGTAGTGCATGGTAATAGTCTCTCTCGCCAGTACGTAATTCTGATATTTACAAGTTTATTTTTGAGTTCTTCATTTGTGCTGGACATGTTGCTGTTTTGGTGTACTTGTGTGGGCATGAACTATATGAGTAGTATATCATTTGATCGATGTCAATTCTCTATTCCGTGCTGATTTTATTGAGGCACAAGTTCCTTTCAGTTTTAGTGACATTATTAGTGACATTATCAAGTCTTGTATTGTTTAAGTCCCGGATCATTTTGAAAATAACCTTAAGAATGTTCTTGTTGTTGGTTTAGAAGAATCTCTGTGTTGCTGTTGTTGTTTGTTTGTTTGTTTGTTTACCTATGTTGGTGTCGACCTCAGGCTTTAGTTCAGAGTTTTGTTTTGGTGGCATGATTTTAATG
The DNA here is from genome assembly GCF_033458585.1 of Syngnathus typhle. Classification (NCBI taxonomy): domain Eukaryota; kingdom Metazoa; phylum Chordata; class Actinopteri; order Syngnathiformes; family Syngnathidae; genus Syngnathus; species Syngnathus typhle. The sequence continues at coordinate 8,356,348 of NC_083739.1, forward strand.
GAGATTCGGCAAAGTCACTGGGCCTCCGGTACTCGCAGCTAGCGTTCGTCGCTCTCGCTGGTCACTGGGCTTTGGGAAAGTGCTCGCCGCTTGCCTTAGCCTCTCTCGCTGGTCACTGAGCCTCTGAGAAGCTAGCGTTAGCCACTCTTGTTGGTCGCTGGGCCTTGAGGAGGCACTCGACGTCCCTCGCCACTCGCGTTAGTTTCCCTCACTTGTCGCTTGGCCTCTGGGAAGCACTCGCCATCGCTCACTGCTAACGTTAGCTGCTGTCGCTGATTATTGGGCCTCAGGAAAGCGTGCACCGCTTGTGTCAGCCTCTCTCGCTGGTCACTGGGTGCTCTGGGAAGCGCTCGCCACTCACGTTAACCATTCTTGCTGGTCGCTAGGCCTCGGGAAAGCGCTCGCCGCTTTCTCCTATTTAGAATTCACCCAAGAGCTGACTGAGCTGCTATGTAGTCTCTCACGTTATTGGTCTCTGAATTGGCCTGTAACCTTCCCCATTCTCCTCTTTAATGTAGAAACACAGATGCCACACTTGACACTTCTGTAGAAGTTCTTCTCTAAAATGCTTTCACAATGTACCAGTGGCAGAAACACTAGAAAGACACAATGTACATGCGAGAGCCTTATACTGCTTGAGTCAGCATCGCTTGGATATCCGGTTGTGCTGGCTGAACGAGGCACTCTTGCTAAAGCTGTGCTGCTTTAGTTGGCTATCATTCATCTGAATCAGGCATGCTCAGCTCGGGTCCTGGAGAGCCGCGCTCCTGCCTGTTTCAAATGACTTCCTCCTGCAACAAACCGGATTCAAATGATCCGCTCATTAATGAGCTGTAAAGAAGCCTGAAAACAATCCTGCTCACGCATTTACAATGTCCAATATTCTTCCCATCTGCAATGGTTGATGGTCATCAATTTTTTAAATCGATCTAAAAACACAGTGCTTAAAGTCACCGCAAAGTTAAAATGCGTTCAGAAAGGTGTTCTCTGCAACGCTGCCAAATCTGATTTAAAAAATGAACCTCCAACTGCGTTCACGTCAGCGTTCATCAGGGTCCGTTCAAGGTCGCAAATGTTCATTAGACGTTAGTCAACAGTTTTAGTGCTTTTTTTTGCGACAAATGTCTGCAGATCATTTGGCGAACGATTGCGACCTTGAACGAACCCTGATGAGAACGCAACAGTGACTGCTTTTCTCTCTTACTCATCAAAATTGCGATAGATCCATTGTCGCTTTTTACCTGCTGTGGATAACGCAATCGATAGTCTAATCAATTCTCATATGGAAGACGCATTAGTAACAGGAACAGCCTGTGTAAGTCCCATTTTTATAGGCAATTCCGTCCTCTTGGGTTTTGAGTGCAGGACTAAAATGGTCACGTGGAGTGCTGGGGGTTAGAGCAAAACTGAACAAAGACCAGCAGCACCATACGATTAATTATACATGGTAACCAGGAGCGATAGTGCTTCTCCGACTGTTACTAAAAGCTACATGAGTTTTTTTACACCCAGGATGGCAGGCGGAGGCCCATCAAGAAAATTAGTTACTTTGAAGTAAGATCATCTTTCTTTAGGTTAGACAAGCTTACTGGAAAGGCTCTCGTATTTTCATTGTGTCTATCTAGTGTACTCATTGGGTGAGGTCTTAACCATGTGCAGTCAATAGGTCCTTTTGAAAGAAAACATTTCAAATCACAGCAGATGAATATTATTTCTTAATTCAAATATCAACAATTGATGCCCTCGTGTGCTACATATATTGTGAAGCTGTTACTAGAGACCAGGGTTAGGGTAAGGGTTAGGCAAGACAAGGGGTTAAACAAGGGGTGAAAGTCAACAGTAATCATGCCATTATCGTACGTAAAATATCAGTGGGGTTGTTGTCAACGTCCTGCCAGTGAAGGCGTGAAACGCCAAGATACCCTCAACCAAAGAATGTCATAGCAAGGACACTGAAAATGCTTCATAATGGGTTTGCTCAACCCAAAAACAGTGGCCGGAAATCACCACTCGTGAAATAAATGAACTACTCGGTGGAAGTGTGGAATGGGCAGTTGATCTCGCCCTCCGCCTGTTGTGATGGAAAAGCAACGGAAGCTGTCGAATGTGGTGCCAGGTCAAGCGGAGTGGGGTACTGTGCATGCTACCAAATTTTGCTCATCCAGCAGAACTGACTTCTGTGAATTTTCCAGCAATATAATGTGAACAATTGGGGAGGGACTGATAGTGTGTCAGAGGACATTGCAAAGGAATTTATGAGAAATGGATAACAATGTAAGGAAGACAAAAGCCAAGAAAGAGCTCTGCTTCAGTTCGGATTGTACAAGAGGGAGTTGATTCCAGCAAACCCGAGTGGGGCTTCCTGTTAGTCAGGTGGTTTCAGTGCCCCACTTTCACAGCTTAGTTCTATTGTCTCTCCCTTTTACGGGCTTCCCTTGTCTTTCCATTTGTCTGTCGCCACACACTCTCATACACTGCGCCCTCTCCGCTCCGCCTCTGCGTTGCCCCAGAGCGTGGATGCTAACTGATGCAGGCCGGTGATGCGGGCCGCAGCTGGGTTCGATTGCAGCTGTTTATTTAATTGAAACATGAGAGAATCCCATTGGTGCAAAAGCGAGGGAAGACACAAATTCTATTTATAGGCTCGAACACCGATGCGTGCACACACACCTCCACATCCGGGGAAAGCGGAGCAGAGGAGACAGGCCAGGTGGCTCCCTTTTTGTCTCTGGCGAACAGGCTGCACTTTCCATTGAGTGGCAGTGTGTAGGTGACACTCCCATCTGAATTTGTTATTGTAAAAATGCTGGTGGCCAGGGACACCATTTTAGCACCCTTAAAATACCAATGGGGATAATCGTTACCAGGGCTGAACGATTTTGAGAAACTAATCTCATTGCCAACCCCCCACTACCTCCTGCAATATTGCGTTTGTGCTTTAATATGATTTTATTTCAAGGTGGTTTTTCCATGTCATTTTGTAACAAACACAAGCAATACATTCATGTATGTATTACAATACGCAATATCAGATTCTTAACCTTTTTTCAATAACGTACCCCCTGTGAAATGTTTATCATCCAACTAGCCTTAAGCCAGTGCAAATATTTTTTTAAGGGGAAAAAATGACTTCAAACTGAGTGCGGTACCATCAGGCTCTGATTTATGGAACCTTTGGACTCTTTGTAGTGTTGGGGTTGAAAATAATTGGAAATCAAAATTATAACTGAAGAAGATTAATTATCTGAATTACAAATAAAGATTTATGTACAAAAAAAAGATTGTCATCAAGTGTCCTCCTTTAGGTTTAGATCTGTTCTAAAATCAAATCATTAACTTATTTGCAATAAAAGCATACATTTGTGGAAAAAAAAATCTTAACTAAATTTGTATTTTATTTAAAATAATTAACAATAATTTTGTGGTGTTGCGGTTCAAAATGGACCACTAAAGATTTATGGTAGGATAAAGACAGAAAGTCAATTATTTTTCAGAAAAACAACTTTATTTTAACCAGAATTGGAAAGGCAAATTTAAAACTAAACCATAATCTGAACATTGAAGAACAATATCATGTCTAGCCAGGTTTTAATTGTTGTGTGCGTTTGTGTACTTGCATGAATCACAATATGTGACGCTTGCCTACAGTGTACATTTGTTGAATGTGTGGAAAATGCTGCTGGTTTTCCTGTCCTTGTTGGAGGCCCACCGCTTTCTCTTTCCTCTCCCCTGGTTGCCTGGTTCCTATCCCAACTAGCTAACAACAAACAATCTTCTCCTTTCCACGATGGTCATCTCAAACGTAATCTTCTGAAGAGGTTTTGGAAAGAATGTAGCCAATAAGAATTTGTCAGGCCTGGAAAAAAACGACTTCATTTATTGAACCTTAAGTAGCAGTAGCAATCATTTGGCAGGCCTAACAAACGGATCATAGATGAAGCAACCGAAGTTGGGTTCAAAGTTTACTGATGTTTATGGTATATTGCAGTGATTTATCAAGCCCTATCAGCATGGACTGCTGTGGTAACAATAGGTTTGTAGGTTGTGCCGACACTATCCTAAAAATCCAAATTACAGGCAGATTTGCTGTTTTTGTGGCATATTTCATTTTAGGTTACCAATTTTTATTTTTAACTGGTTAAACACACAAAACATATTGGTACCTTTAGTTATGCACATACGGTATGTGATTGTTTAATCTACCTATAACTGACTGACTGTCCTGTTGAAAGTAATACCTTCCCAATGTCCTCAAAACCATTTGAATCCTAATTTGGGTAAGAACTGGCACTGGCGGTGGAGTGGTTGTTTACTAAAAGAGTACAAGCCAATAAAGATCAGACAGATATGTTCCAGGCTGCTCAGTTTTCACACCGCAATAGAAGAAAATGGAACAAGACCAGAAGTATTTAGACATGGTCTTGATGCGTTAGAATGACCTGGCCTTAGTTGATGAGGGTAAATGATTAACTTAGAACTTTGGTTCTTTATTAGATTGATGAGTAACACCGTTAAGGACATAAACCCCCAAAACCATTACCAGTGTAGAGTCTTGACCTCTAATCATAGCCTTGTAAAGTTGCTTAAATTGTCAAGTTTTATAGCCATGTTAAGTTATTACTGCCTTGTGGAAACTATGGTGAAATGGTGTGTTTGCATTATACATTTCATACTAGGAGTGTTTATGATCAGATTTCTATAGCAAAACCTGTGCTCATATGATGGCACACTGATGACTTACTGCATTTATCAAGCAGAACATATTCAGCCCAGAGGCCTCTGGCTATCCCTCTCTCGTCTGCCTCACAAGGTTCTTTTGCAAATGACAATGGTCACAGGAATGTCAAAATAGAGATAATGTACGGAATGCGTAATCAAAAGTCTTACCGAAGCCTTTTTAAAAATAAAAATATTTCAAATGGCACCCCTAATAACAAATACAACATGGCTTTAAAGGACAACATAGTGAGTTTAATGGATGCCATTTTAATCACTCTAATTCTTGTGGCTGGAGCATGAAAGGCTAGTGTTTGACATTTTCACTACAGTTGCTATGGTTCCCGCAGGGCTTATTCGCAACGAAGACTAACTCTTATTTCTTGTCACTGCAACCATAGAAACCTGCTATCCTTGCTCCCATGATGACCTGGGCAAACATCCCAAAGGATACTGCGGTAGCAGCCATTTGTGCCTAACACCCAGCCTCTTGTTTAGGAGGGCAAACTGGACTTTTTAGACCTTCACTTCACCTGCTCTTTGTCAAAGTGGAGCTAAATTGTTGTTTTTGCGACCGGCTAAACGACAGCATGCTGGAGTAGTACACTTCTAAATGTATGTGCGCAGACCAAGGACACGTGACTCGAAATTTCATTGTTAATACAGTTTTGAGTTAAACATCAATAGCGCACGGGTTCATTGCACTCCGAGTCAGTCCGAGGCATGAGCAATCCTCTTAAAGCCTTTCACCGACCGTGCACGTGCATGGACGCGCAACCGGAAGGATATATGAGGTACATAACTGTCCGGTGACACTGGAAACTTGCGCTTCACTCACACCAAATGGGGACCACCGGCGCCATAGAATGTATTCAGATATCCGGCCCTTAAAGGATTCGAAAACCACAATTACCAATGTGAAGTGCTCGCACGTAAACAGTATTTTCCATTGTTTGCTTTAAGCGAAATGGACTCGTGTGATGGGTTATTGTCGTGCAAAATGATTAAGTTCCTCTTTATCTATATCACCGGTGTGAAACTCAAAAGGCCCAGGGGCCAGATACGGCCCGCCACATCGTTTTATGTGGCCCGCGAAGACAATTTGTGCGTCAGATTCGTGTCATTACTAGAATTGCAAATTGTCTTCACTTATAGTATTTTTTTCTTTAAATATTTGACCAGTTTTTACTCGTCTGATTTGAAAACGTTTGTTTTGTAGCTTTTACCGTATATAATATGAGGTGCTCATACATTTATTTGGGTTGAGAGTCATAATGGCCCTCCGAAAGAAGCTACGACTACAATGCGGCCCTTGAAAAAAAATGAGTTTGACACCCCTGATCGATATATTTCTCACAGAATCTTGAAGGTTTTGTGCTAACTCTGAGTGCTATGTCAAACTGTTCAGAAGTCCTCCTACCTTAACGAAGGCCCCAGTTTCAACCAACAAAGAATAGTCTCCATTGAAAGTATGGAGTTATATTGGGGATAATCAGATTTATTTTTGCCAAACATCTTTTGAACAATGTATAGAAGTTCCCTCATCCATTTAGGAAATTTCAAGGATCTACAAAACGTAGCTGGCCAACCCCATAGCCCAGACATGTGAAAGGTTGGGGGATTTCTGTCACATGTTTTAATCAGCCAGTACTTGCCAGGAATTCCTGCCGCTTCGTCAGTGTTGCTGTTGGCCTCTTAGCAGTTCTCTGACAAGATTTCTTTCGCATCTTTTCATCAACTTTGGAGAGACGCCTGGCTCTTGGTAGTGTTACTGTTGTGCCATATTTTCCCCACTTGACGATGACTGTCTTTGCTGTGTTCCACGGGTATATTAATAAAGTATATTATATGCTTTGGAAATTGATTTATACTGAAATAATGTCAAAAACAGCAAAGAAGGACTGAACTTTGGAAAGTGTCAATCAGGAGCCCTTTAAATAGTGCGAGGTAACTTCCATTTAACACAAGTTGGAATGTGATTGGTTAATTGCAAACAGCAATTTCTAAACTTATCATATTTGTAAACAAGCCTCCAAACAATAACTCCTTGTTTTCCAAACTAAAAACATGGTTTTTGTGAAAAAGGTTGCGAGGCAGTTCACATCCGTAAACCGACACTCTGTGAGGCTATTTGGACATTCTGGAAAGGAATTCAAACGGAAGCAATTCAACAATAAAATACCAAGCTGCTACCAAATGAGGTCATTGTTAAAATGTTACTTAACCTGTTAAGATACATATTTTTGAGCTTTCCGTTTCAGCAAATACAACCTGCCAATGGTACAAATTCGACAGATGACTATTTCAAGTTCTATCAAACTTCTAAAACGTCTTGAAACGCTGCAGTGTATAATAATTGGGAATAAAATCTTATATTTTTGAAAACAACTACTGCTATCATTGGGAGGCTTGTTTAAAAACACTCTCTAAATGTTGATACTCGGAAAAATAAATTTTAAGAATATAGAATTTATATATATATATATATATATATCCACTGGATAACTTCTAACCTTTTTGCCTATTTAACTAAATTTAAAAAAGATCTCTCGCCCTCTATAAACACAGTTGTATGTACGTACATCTATTTTTACTCAATTCCGTTAAGAATCGTTTGATACATTCGTTCTCGTAATCCCCTTGTGCAAAATGTGCCTACGACTATGAAACTTCCTCCAGTTTCATCACGGGTTTTACAACCCAAATTCCCCAACTCTGTGCAAAGGCAACCTTGCAGCATCTTTTAGTTCCTCATAGTAGTAGTGTCTGTAAGATGACACTCGTCCAACCCCTATTATCAAGATCTCTTACCACAGACAGATGGTGTGGCCGAGTGCACTAGAGGTGATCCAGTAAAGAGGCGGGCCGCTGTTTGTACTGGTCTACGTGTAGAGTTGAGGGGGGCGTGCAAGGGTGGGCTGAAAGCTCTTATGTTCACGTTCTAATCATTTATGTAACCTAATCATCCCGAGGAGAATCCCAGTCTTTGTTGACTTGGCCTGGAGCTTCCTTTGTTACTGAGACTGTTACCATGGTAACAGTGGTCTCGTGTTTGAGGTCAAACTGACCCGTAAATGAGCTGGCATATATCCCAGGTGATGAGGCCAGTAATGTATAAACCCAATGCATGGGATGATAGCAATGTGATAACTGTATGTCGAGCTGATTAAAAAAACACAACTCCATATGTACAAGTCACTTCTGAGCTCTCTGCTGAGGCTGCATCATTGAGCTAGTTGTGCAACAAAACATATAAAAGATTACCCTCCCTCCCCCCCCCCATATCTACTCTGCCTGCCACTTTCCAATTGCATGGACTGTTTGGAGAAGGTGTGGAGACTTGACACCCAATCATCCAAATTAGAGAGCTGGGAAATGCATGAATGGATCTGGCAATGTAACAAGATCAACACCTTGTATTGGCCATGGCAGCAAACACAAACAATTAGTTGAGTTCTTGGAAGATTCATGTATAAGATACCCTGGAGACCGCTTAGAAAATTCTAGAATCATAATAGAATAATAGACAAAGCTGATTTTCATCCGCATTATGGTCAAATTCACATTCAGTGGTTGGTCATTAGCTCCTGTATTATTTTTATACATGCATCCTCCCCTACGAACACTTCTAATGCGCAGTGTAAAAAATACTTTTTTTACCTGCTGTACTCCGATTCTGTGTCCACAGCAGAAATGTAACTGAGATTAGCCGATCAATTGAATGATCCCTTTAGGACAAGTTTATGAAGATGTTAAAAAATGAAAGAACAGGAGCAAAGCTTGGGAAATTAAGCCCTCCCACAATTGCAATGTGCTGTATATGTAAAAGAAACAATTGTATTTGTTCATACTTGACTAAATACTTGATTTTTTAGTGAGGCTGATACAAACTGTTAATTAAGTTCTATGGATATTTTTGGATCTTTAAAAGACTCCAATATATGGTATTTTAATATTGACAACATATAGAATGAATAAAGAAATTTAGGTTGCGGATATAAACAATTTTGACCACAAAATAGAATAGATCTTTATTGTCATTGTCACACATGTGGCAAACAAGCAGTAAAATACAAGAGCATTACCTGCATGTGTCAGACGACATTCTTTACGTTGTCTGTTTACACAGTGTGTACCGTGGGTCTTTCCTGAGCATTTCCTGTACCGTAGCAGCAGTCCAGCTATTACCATAATGTGGAGAATGTTCTGGGTACCCACCCGCCAAATACAAAAGCCAGCGGAAATGAGCCGACAGATGGGAGATGCAGAGCCCCTGCAAGAATGAATCATTATTTGGTGGCCCCAGTCCTGCCAGAAATCTGTCACCATCCTGTAAGATGGCAAACAGGTTTTTTTTTTTCCAACAGTCAAAACAAGAACATTCCATGGAGTAGTACGTGCAATGAAAGTGTCATGTCTGCAATTGATCATGTGCCAATTGGATTTATTTCCGCCTAAACAAGTGTTCAAGTGTCAGCTTTGTGCCAACAATTGAATACACAGTATACATACTTGACCACAAACTATTAGTCTCCCTTTAGATAAAGACATTAGTAACCAAGTTATCAATAATTATGGGAGACTTACATACAGTACATGTATCTAAACATTTTGTAAATGTGTGCCATGAACATCTGTGACTATTGACAGACAGGACACGGAAGTCCAAAAATAGTCTATACAAACAAAAATTCAAAGGAATAACAGAGTACAGAGCTGGATGCAGAATACAAAAAATAAAGCAGGGCTACATACGTCCAAATGAAAATGGAAGAAAGCTTGACAGTCTGACGACGTCTTTCGAAGCAACTCCAGCTTAAATAGTGTTGCCACGCTCACTGTTCACCTTTCATGACCTTTGTTTTGAAGATTTTGTCAGCACATCATTGGAGAAAAAAAAACATTTGAATAACGCACTATTATACTGTTCTAAACAAAATGATTGTTTAAAAACTTGTGTAGAGCAACAAGGCGTTTTGATATATTTGTATTTTCAATTGGTGCAGAAATAATATCGAGTACAGCAACTTGTCGGTTCCGTTAACCTCGCTTTTCGTCCCCCCCCCGCCCCCATCTCTTGGTGCAGGCTATTTTTTGCTCATTGATGCAGTCAATAGCGACAGCTGAAAAGACTTGAGTTTGTGCTCGGAAAAGAGAGTGCATTTCTCCATCTCGCTCTCTAACGCACACACAAATAGTTGCAATCTGTCTACCTTATTCCATTTTTCACGCTCCCTCCCTCTGATCTGTTTTTTACCATTTGCTTACAGCAGAGGAAAAAAACAAAGGGTCCTGGCACCACTGCAGTGTCCATGTGCAAGCTTTCAGCGCATCTGGTCTCTGTGCCGTGTAACGTCTCAGCAGACATGATGACTCAGGGGAGGGGTCGCAAATGCACACAGTAAGCTGATAAGCACACGTGGACTGTGGTGCAGCAGAGTATTCGGGGGCTGAGCAGATACGGTGTCCCTGCTCTCATGGGTGCTTGTTATTGATCACACTGCAGTCTATATTTTAATTGCACTTTACATCACAACATACTACAGGAGGGGTGCCCAAGTTTGGTACTCGAGAACCCCTTTTCTTAGCTTGTTTGAAGTGTCCCTCCTCTAACATTCAAATCATCAGAATCGTTATCAGGCTTCTGCAAAGCCTACTTGAACCAGCACCCTTAAAACTGTTTCGTTGAAAATTGACTGAACCAGGAAGTTGAGTCAGTTTGATCCAACTTTGGGTTGTTTTGCAAAAAAAGGTCATCCAATTGTTGGGTTATTCTGTATAAAAAATAGATTTGGGGGAGAACAACCTAGCTGGTGCAGTATTTAACACAATTTGAGTTATTTTCAATCCAACATGTTTCAGGGTGTGGTGTGTTGGAGGAGGAAAACATAAAATGGGCTGGGTAGAGCCTCTCAATGGGCTCCCCTGACACACAGTATCCAAACTTCTTTGGTTCTGATCTGAGTTGAGTCACTGACATCATATAGCGCTCGTATCTCAAGTTTGCGATCTCAAGTGAATGCAAAGCAAATCGGAAAAACCCGTAAAACTTGTAGTTTGTATCGCAACTCTAATGCCTAGTCTTGCTGCAGTTTCACTTTGTGATTATGACGTACTGTCAGTGAGTCATGAAGTATATTTCGCCATACGAAACTGGGAACTCCACAAACGTGCTTGCATTTTTCCTGGCAAAGTCACTGAACGTGCTTAGAGCTGTGATGACCCTGAAACTACTCATTTAAACACACAAGTAATGCACGTGATAGTGTCAGAAGCTTACTAGAACATGACGCTCAGCACTTTCATGGGTCCGGTACTTTGCTCAACTCAGTGGAAGCACCAAGGAAGGTGACAAATCAGGTTAAATAGCAATGCGACAATGTTCAAACATTTAATTCACTAGTCCAAAAGCCAAATGCTGAAGTGGAGAAGGTAACTAAATGAATAATGAGATTAAAAATCTGTACTTGTAATGAAGAGCATTTGTCAAACATGGTGATATAAAATAGTTTTCAATTGTTCTGCTTGATTAGACAAAGCCCTGGACCGTACTACTAGAGACTTTGTGATTGTTGATTTTAAAGACAATGGGAGAGAACAAGGGCGAGATGCTTTAGATAAATGAAAATTGTATTAATGAATGAATGTGACCAGCCAAGAGAAAATGGCAAGCAAAAAAAAAAAAAAAAAGGGGGGGCATGAGTATATTTTGGAGGCTCTCAGGAAGCAGGCCTGATGCCAGAGACTGTGATAAGTGCTGATGTCATATCTGGACTTTCAAACCTGTTAAAGGGACATCTGCTCAGAGTATCCGTCTCTTTGTTTTAATTTCCTCTATCGCCTGTATATATTGGACCGCCAATGTTTATGTAATTGCGGTGCTTTTGAATCCCTTCGCCATTGGGCCGGCTATGTTTTTTTTCTCATCAATGACTGTTTACGTGCAGTCAATCAGTTAAGATCAAAATTACGGTTTCTCAAACATTAGGAATAACGCGTTTACATGCCTGAACAGATGAATAGATGTCATTTCCGCTTCTACCATAAATGAAACACATTATATTCGTTTCACTCACCACAGAAATAACGAAGTAGGTTTCGTCCTCGCTCCAAAAGTATGCTTTTCTGCTGCGTCTATGAGCATGACTGTTTCCACCGAGTTGAAGTTGCCGTCGACTGAAAATGACATCGCAGTTGTCAGGTCTCAGGTCACGATCAATCACGGCTCGCCAGTTTTCTGAAGCTGAATGGATAATCTTTTATGCTTTATTCATATTCTACAAATGTGATATTAATCAGAATGCCGTGTTTGAACAAGTGGGAGCACATACAACACAATATAGTGTATATTTTTTTGGGTTGACTTCCCCTTTGAAAGAAGAGCCCTTCTATATGTATATACAGGTGAAAACCAGAGGCAACTGGGGAAACATTGCTTTTAAAATATGTTATACTAATCAACCTTTTTTTTTAATTTTGTTAGGGTAACAAGGGTCAGACTTACAAGTTGGTCTTATTTAGAATTTTCTTGGATTCCCAAAATTCAGAAAAATGTCATTTCAAGTTTAAGCTACGACTCTTGAGACTTGAATAGTCTCCCTTGCTCAATCACAATTTCACAGTTACAACTCATTTTAGTTGTGTTTTTCTTTCATTAAAATAACTCCAAAAGTTGACTTCTTTAGCCATTGTAGCATACTAGTATTCAGTTCCTTATTAACCACTACACACTTCCTCTTTGCTTGGGCGTTCAGTGTTGGTACTGAATTATGGATTGAGGCATTTAAAAGATCATTGAAGAGAAATTCAGTTTCCAGCCGATAGTCTTAAATGTGTTAATCCAACATTTGAGGACTGAGGTTTGTTAGAAGTCTGGTTTGAATTTTTTACCGTAGTTTAGTTAACGTACTTGACTGTGTGCCCAGTGCTGAAGGGTCTCAGAAGGACTCTCATGATCTCTTTATGACTGGCATGTGACTACTATTACGACTACTTCCTTTATATCATGTTAACCACATGAAGAAAGAATTACTTATAGACTTCCTTTGTGACTGGTGTCTTGTGATTATTGCGTGATCAATGGGGTCAATTCAAATTTTCTGATTTATCTCTATTCTCTATCCATAATAATTTGAAATACTGGCAGTCTTCTGTTTTCCTGTGAAACCCAGTGAAGAAGTACAAAAAAATATATATATAGAAATAATTTTTAATTGGCAGATTTTGACACATCCTAAATTTCAAGTAAACACAGTAAGTGGCATTAGTTTTCCTGGTCATATTTATATGTTTCTTTTAATATTTTTTGCTCTATTTTTTCCCCTCTGAACTCATTACATTTCAAGACTTGTTCCCCCTCTGGCTGACTTGAACCCTTAATGCCATTTCATGCACATGTCTCCCAAAGTAAGCGCACAATGCCTCCCTGGGGAATGCTTTATCTGCACAGTAAATGCTTACATAACCTTTACGTTACTTGTGACAGTGGTTGTGGGTGGGGACGGTGAACTTGGTACTTTTCAAATTTAGCAGGCGCCAAAGGCCAGAATCAAGGTAACATAACAGGACTATATTATATGATATCATCTGATTGGCCAACAGATACAGTATGGGCATTTTTTAACGATGCAGCAAGGAACTGTTCGGTAAACGTCCATTTTCTGGTTTTAAGCAAGTGAAATAGCTGGATGATGCTAAGTCATGAAAAATTGGACAATTAACAGATCTGATTGGCTGAATCATACCTGAAAGTATTTATGCTGAATAGATGTTCGGTCATCATAACTTGCCAGTCAATCATTGATTGCTTCAGCAAAATTGGAGACTATGTGCATTTTTACATTGATCCATGTGTGTGTGCGCGCACGCTTGTGTGTAGTGTGTGTGTGTGTGTGTGTGTGTGTGTGTGTGTGTGTGTGTACATCGATTCACTCCAGCCTCAGACTTTCTCGACATCACTTACAGAAGGTTAAAGGAGGCAATAACATGCTCGTCTCCTTTCAGGAAGATTAATAATAGTTCATTTCTGACTAATGGTGGCATATTTCATGTGCTTGTTTAAAAAGAAGCTTTGTCAGAAATGCAGAACAACATATCCTAAACATCCTCTGGAGATCAATACATTAGGAGTTTTGTGCTCATGTGTTGCGTAGTCAACGATTTACTTTCCCGTAAGATATTGAAATAGGATGTGGCCAATATAAAGTTTAGGTTTGACTCTGATGTAACACCCATTCAGTGTTCACTGGGAATAGTGACAGTCATGTTGCTTTACTTCCTGGGTGTCCGTGGACATCACTGATATCCAGCGGCGGTAAAAATGGCCCGTTTTTCAGAGTGACAGCTTTAATCCCTGAAACCTGGGAGTGCATGTATAGAGAGTGTGCTTGTGTCACCGCATGTTTGCATGCAGGGAGGAAAAAGTGCCTTTCAGCTCTTATCAGTGAGCCAGCAGAGTGGGGCCGATCACCTAGCACTGCTGAGCTATCAATGTGGAGTTAATTGCCTTTCAGTGGAAAAATAAAGGTGGGGTTGCAGGGCAGCGAGTGGGGGGAGGGGTCATTTTGTTTTCCTGGTAGTTTGGCTTTTTTCGGTCTTTGATGAACCCTTGTTCCAGCGCAAATCGCAGTGCCGTAAACCAGCGGCCAATCCTTTTAGATTATTCAATGTGGGTACAAACAGATTTACTACAACGTGTTGGAAATGACATTACGCAAGCAGCGAAGGAGAGAGAGATGAAGGCGATAAAAGTGATAAAGAAGGGATGGGCAGACAGGTGGAGTGGTGCTTTGGCATGTGGACTGTGTGTTCTGTCCAAGCTATAGCACGCAAGGTCGTTCAAGGTCTACTTTTATGCGAGATAGGATTGTGTAGTCAATCATCATGTAGCACAGTGGGACGACGGTTTTTCAAGATGACTTCAACAAACTTTGACAAAAAGGGAATCCTCTGAAAGTATTGAATATAGTATATATTTTCATGAATAGCTAGTTTCGCATACATAAAACAGTAAAGGCTTTATGTATTGATTGATGTCGGCAGTTAGCTAACTCTTTTGTTGTTGTTGTTCCTCACTTTGCGATCTCATTTCTTTTCTCATTCTTTACTCCTGCAACATCAGTTTCTTTGATTTATTTTTTTTCTTCATCAAGATGGAACTGATTGGGACCCTGGGTTTCCCACACAGTGTGCCAAAATCAGACATGTTCACACTAGTTTCGTACCTCGCTAGAAGTTCTTTCTTTGATTCTATCGTACTGTGTGTGTAAATTTCTTCATTGAAGGGAACGCAGCACTTTGTTTGGCCCGATTATATCTTATTTAGCAGTTGTATTCGATAAACAAGAGCAATAACAGTGGAATACATTACAGAATGCCTTGGAAAAGCACGCAGAATGATGCTCACTGAACGAGAAACAAGGTTCAGACTGAGTCGCGAACACATTGGAGGCTTTGTGCAGGCGCTCAATTCCAGGAAATGAGTGGCTGGGTTACATAGTGTTTGTATAAGAACTGAGCCAATTTACAAAATCTGAACTGAATTGAAAAATTGAATTGTACAAAAACACGGAAACCGAGATGCCATTGCATAATGCAATTTGATCACGTCCCTTCAATTAAGTCAAGAATCTATGTTGAGTACAGTAGTAAGCATGCGCATCCGTTTACCAGTACTGTCTGGCACAAGCGACTTTCTGTTGTCGACTGCCGCATTTTCTTCCTCTGAATGCAAGGTCTTTTGTGTCTAATTGCATTTGTCACTGTTTGTAGCCTCCGATGCCTTGCACTCTCCATTACTTCATTCCATGGTGATGTGTCTCTGCTGCTTTGCTCTAAATTGAATCAAATGTTGACACTATCTGTCTGCAGTAAGAGAATTTCCCGCAATCTCAACCGACCCTTGAAAGAATACAGTCACTGTCCTTCTGGAGAGGAGCAGCCACAATTTTTCAAGGCAACGTTACACTGACCAGGCCTTTTGCTTTGCTTACAGTGTAGCTGCAGTCACTAGAAATGGACATTAAAACCTATTTGTAGTTTATTTGACGATTGAGAATTATGGCAGATTTGTGGAATTGATCAATTACCGTATTTTCCGCACTATAAGACGCACCAGATTATAAGGCGCACCTTCAGTGAATGGCCCATCTTAAAACTTGGTCCATATATAAGGTGCACCGGATTATAAGGCCCACCTTCAATGAATGGCCCATTTTAAAACGTTGTCCATATATAAAATATATACATTTGGCCCGCGGGCCGGACATTGCACACGCCTGCTGTAGTGGCTCAGTATTGGTCCATATATAAGGCGCACCTGATTATAAGGCGCACTGTCTGCTTTTGGGAAAATTGGAGGTTTTTAGGTGCGCCTTATAGTGCGGAAAATACGGTAATCACAACATGCAAAATCTTAACGATTTCGCCAATCTCCAATTTTACCCATCAAGACTTTAATGCGCGAGCGCCGGAAGTACACAACATTTAAATGTTACACGCACAGTATTCATACAATGTTGTATATCCGTATTCACAATTTTCAAACTTGAGTAAAATGCCAAGTGTCCATCCCTAGCATTCACATATATCTAGCAGCGGGAGAACTATCTCCTTTTGCTTCACAAGCATGGGAAGGACAAGAAGGTTGGTGCCTGCAGGACTGGGTCACATGCCAGAAGTCTCTGAGCAATTTTCCATCATATGGCTCCACAGTGTCATCAGCGAGAGAGATTGCACGCATCCATGTCAGAGAGACCACCATTATCAGACATTTTAACGGTGATGCTCAAGGAGTTTGTCATGAATGATTTCGTTTTCATAGGAGTTCTTTGATACCCGTTGAATGCTGCTAGCTTCTGCTAAATTCACTGTGTAACCATGAGTGTCTAGTCCTGTAAGCTAGGTACTTTGTGCTGAACAAGATGAATGTGATGGAAACGGTAATACAATTACCGATGACAAATCACATCCAGTGGATTTATAGCTCAGCGGTATTACTCACACGCGCATGCACAAATACATGGACTCGCATTCATTGAGGGGTGTGCATCATGTTGGGATTGCTTGGTCCGGATTAGTGGTGGAGGGATTGTGCTGAATCGCAGGTTCACAGAGGAAGCAATTCAGCAGTGTTGTGCTAGCATGTTTTTCCCCAGTGAAACAACAAATAAAAGAAGTCAAAATATGAGTCAAAGAGTTGTGGCCAAGAGGTCTCAGCTCCCACTTGTTATGAGCCTGTTTTTGAGAAAGTCATGTAGTACCTAGTCATAAGATGCTGATGATCTGATATTGGAATTCAGATGACGGAGACGAAAAGTTCTTACTTTGCTGTTCCACTGAATCTTTAACAATTTGCCAGGGTAGTTTTCACTCAGTCTGGTGACTTTCCAGTCACGGTAACATCATGTATTCAACCTGTCATAAAGAGTCAAGAGAGGAAGGTGTCCCCGTTGTAAATGATTTACTGCTCGTTGATCTACCTGTAAGACTAAAGACCTGCCTTCCTGTTTTTTCCACCACTTGGCACGATGATCTCGTGCTTGCAGTATTTACAGTGAAAATGTACAAAAAAATGTTTTGTCTTTTCTCTAGTTAGTTTTTTTCCCATTATAAATCATCATTGGTGACTCACAGTCAGATGAATTGTGTTGCCTAACAAGGGACCACATTGCAATACATTACGAAAGGGGCCGGTCAATTTGTGTAGAGTTCAGTTTCCTCCTTATTGTGCCCCCGTTGTAAATGATTTACTCCTTGTTGATCCACCTGTAAGACTAAAGACCTGCCTTCCTGTTTTTTCCACCACTTGGCACGATGATTTCACGCTTGCAGTATTTACAGTGAAAATGTACAAAAAAATGTTTAGTCTTTTCTCTAGTTAGTTTTTTTCCCATTATAAATCATCATTGGTGACTCACAGTCAGATGAACTGTGTTGTCTAACAAGGGACCACATTGCAATACATTACGAAAGGAGCCGGTCAATTTGTGTTGAGTTCAGTTTCCTCCTTATTGTGACCGAATGAGTTCCTAACTTGAATGAGTTTTTCTTTTCTCTACCTGCCAAAATGTTAACAAATGAAAACATCAAATACTGTATGTATATAGTTTCTGATGTCTGTGGGACGGCAGCATCATTTCTTGGAAAATGTGATAAGACTAAACACATGGACTGGAAACTCAAACCTAAAGTTTGTCTTTGTCTCTTTCCAAAGTGAACGAGTACGTGTTCATGGTCCAAGCTAGAGGGATCCGGATCAGAGAAAATGTGAAGAATATCGGTGCTCAGGTCCTGGAGCAGGTGGTGAGGGGTGCCTACAGCAATGGCACAGGTATTTGACAAATCTCTCTCCCCTGAAGCCCATCAGGAGTGGACGACCCATGCACGAATAATTGTGTAAAGACAAGGATTGACAATTTTGCCTTTTTCCAGATTACTCTTATGACTTCAACATGAGCGAGAGTGATGCTCCTCCCACTGCATACCTCCCTGAGGGCTTCACGTACCTCCCCTCACAAGTTTGCCCTGAGAAGCTGCCCTCCATGAGTAAGTTCATTGTTGAGTTTGTTTTATTTTTCCTCAAACACACATTGTTCGGGTTATCTTTTCTTGCCACTTAGCCCAATCCGTTCTTTTTGGTGTTTTTTGAGTGTTATGAATATCAATTTCCTTATCAGCTCTCATTACTCTCTCTAGAAAATACCTCTTGAACACTGTAACATTTTTTCTCTATTGAGTCGCCATTATAGTGTTTTAATGTCAGGTTTGATTGATGATTAATACAAATGTTGTCATTGCATGGAATAACTTAATGTGCCTGATTATGCTTCAGAGGGCTCAAGCGTTTCAATCACTTTGCTCTCACTCCTTCCTACGTGCTCATTCACTAACCACCTTTTGTAATCATTAACGTTTTTCGTTTTTCTTTCCACTGTTTCATATTATACAAAACGTTTTTTTGTTTGTTTGTTTTTTGCCTGCAAACACAGAGGGTAGGTTAGAGGTGAATATGACTGAAGTGTCACTGGAGGATGTGGAGAGATCACTGCTGCAAGAAGAAAGAACTTTGGCCTCAGGAGGCCACTGGAAGCCCAAAGACTGTTTACCTCGCTGGAAGGTATGTCACCACACTCTGCGGGGGAGCATTCACCAAAATGCATGCATAAAATAGTCGGCCCTTGATGAGCACACTTGATTTTCTCTGAATGATAATTTCATCTGAAGCCAAACAAGTTGACATGCAGAAGAATGACATGTGCGTGTGAATATTTTTTGTTCATCCCCGTCATCGGTTTCTCTGCGATTTCTCGATCAATCAGTTTTCTCGTTGCTTTAGTGGGTTTTTCCATTGATGAAACAAAGAGGTCTACTATTTGCTTGTAACCAGCAATCCTGCATGCCATACGTCTGTTCTATTCATTAATTTGCCCCGAGCGTGTACGAAAAACAAATCTTTACATTCACTCTCCAATTGAACAAGCTTGGCTCTCTCAACTAACAAGCCAACAAGTGCTTTTTGTTCATGTGGCTTTTGTTTGCTTTATATTCATTTTCAAAGGAAGCTCAAAATGCAGTTCTAAATAGTACCTACCTGCAAACCCATGTCCAAACAATAACGCAGTTTTCGACCGAGACTGCCTTGCTTCATATGCACAAATGAGATTTCAAATGTTTCTCTTGTTGCAAGCACACCTGCATGTTAAGTCATGTCTCTTTGGTTGCCTTAGGTGGCAATCCTAGTCCCATTCAGGAACCGACACGAGCACCTTCCTATCCTCCTGAGACATCTGGTGCCAGTGCTGCAGAAACAGAGGCTCCAGTTTGGATTTTATGTCATAGAGCAGGTATTTTTCAGCTTTACTACCAAACATTTAGCAATGCGATAAGACTTCTCAAAATGATGCATACTTTGCCTAATGACACAGAGGAATTTGAAAATTGGAAGATCGATTCTGGAGAAATTTTGTTTTTAGAAAAATAATGGCCTTTCCTATAGTGTTATATCGCTCTATCAAATTTGGTCCAAATTGCCTTCAATATAGAGTAAAAGAGTTTAACCTAATTACTTGTCATCATTGACCATCTTCTCATCAACCTTTTGTCATGCTAGTTACGGCGGCATACACAAGAAGCCCGCCAACCTGTTTTCTGGGTTCAGTCATTTGACCTTTATGGCTAAATGCATTTTGTGGGGGATTTCAAAGGCCTTCATTTAAATTTCACGAGGATGACAGCCACTAGTCAGGTTGCTATAAATCCTCCCACAATGACCATGCACATATGCTCCTTGGCCACTTAAATATTTAACAATCCCCCATTCAGGCCGGCACAGAGCCCTTCAACCGAGCCATGTTGTTCAATGTGGGCTACAAGGAGGCCATGAAGGATCTGGACTGGGACTGTCTGGTCTTCCATGATGTGGACCACCTCATGGAGAATGACAGGAACTACTATGGCTGCACAGACATGCCCAGACACTTTGCGGTCAAGCTTGACAAGTACTCATACATGTGAGTCCCAGATACGGTCTCCTCAGGGGGGGGGTGGGGGTCTCGAGTAAGTGCGGCTCATGTTTGATACTCATTTAATATACGTTTAATTGTTCCTCAAAGGCTTCCGTATAATGAGTTCTTTGGCGGTGTGAGCGGCCTGAGAGTGGGACAGTTCAATAAGATTAATGGATTTCCTAATGCGTTCTGGGGCTGGGGAGGAGAGGATGATGACCTTTGGAACAGGTAAGAACAGAGAGACACACAGACCATGTCCTATCAGAGTCTACAATTGCGGCAACCTGTCAATCTAAAATTAAGTATGTCCAAGAGCTGAACGTACCACCTAATCTGCTTATGGAGTGTTTTTTTTTTTTTCCTCCTCTCCATTTACCTTTGTCACACAGATTTGTCTTTCCACTGGCTTTGATCAGATGTAGCTGTACACACACAGCGCTGGTCTTTTATCACCGATTTCAATCGTGTACTCTACTTGTTTGTCTGTATTATGTTTCAAGCTGCGTGCATAGTCTTGACAGGCATACTATGAACATATGGTAATTAGTGTCACCAACGGAGCATTTATGCATCAATGAGCACCAAATGTGTTTGTAGAGTGCTGTTTGCCAATTACACCGTAAGCAGACCACACGGAGATCTGGGGCGGTACATGTCCATTCCACACCACCATCGCGGAGAGGTCCAGTTCCTGGGGAGGTCAGTGCCGTTGCATGCTAAACTCTGGCATGGTACCCTCTAATTGGAACGAAGCTTAGGCTCATGTGAGCCAGTCACATGAGAAGCCCGAGCAATGACTTGAAGGGAATTCCAACTTGTCGGTTCAAGACTTTGCATGTGACATATTTCAAATCGCTCGGGACAGTCATCCTCACTGGGAAATTTCAAGTTGCATTCATTTCATTCAAATTGTTTGTAAATGTTATTTGTCCACCAATCCGTTTTACCCTAGCAATACATTGCCTTGAAATATGAGTTTAATTCGGTCCATACACTACACTAATATCTCAGATCATCTTTCTCCATTGAAATGAATGGAAATGCCATTAATCCGTTCCAACCCACCCCGAAAAAACGTTTTTTAAAAGGGGAAGTAAACCCCCCCTTTTTTTTTCTTCAAGAATACAATAAAATAATAAAACTGCACGTAAGAAATAAACTTAATGCAATCTTCTTCAGTTTATGCATCATGATTAATTTATTGACGCTCCTTATGGTGTGCACGACTTGGCCACCGAGGGCCAGTATAATACAGTCATTCCACCACAAACCAAGAAGAGCTTCACCACTGCTGTAAGTACCTCAGTAAGCTATATAAACTTTAGTTTATTTTTTCATACAATAAAGAATATTTGCCCCCCCATTCTTTTCTCTCTAGCACGTCAGTGTTTTATAATAATAATAATATTTACAAGTAATATAATCATATTTATTAATATAATTGTAATATATTTATGGTGAGGTTTAGTCGCAGGTGGAATGTTTTTTCTGAATCATAGCTATAAATTACAATGCATGGCAGAATCTGTATTGCACAAACTTTTATAAGTCAAACTCAAAAGCAAAAAAAAAAAAAGGAATTATCTCAAGGTGTGCTGGAACAAAAGTCGACATTTCTGGAAATCATTTTCGAAAATATCTTCAGGGACACATAAAGCCATTTCAAAGTTGTCTAGTGAGATTTTGTCAAATGACAGCCCCTACCTCGAAAATCTTGGGTCGCTGGTGTTTCAAGGCGTCGCTATAGTAGTCGAAGAAAAATATATTGAAACCCACCAACCTGATCAATTGTCTGATTGCTCTCGCAGGTATAGTCTTCTTCGCCATTCAAAGGAGAGGCAGAAAGTGGATGGCCTGAACAACTTAAACTACTCCCCCCTAGTGTCCAAGAGGCCTCTTTACACCAACATCACGGTCAGCTTGAGCAGAAATCTTGCACCTGTAGCCGACTACTGATGTAGGCAGAGCTGGACTGAGAACCACCCGGGAATCAAAAGTCTTCTGGGACATCAGCCATATCTCACCAGTTGCGGCACTGCTGAAAAGTCTTTTAGTTTGTTCGTGCTTTGTTTCTTTTGTGGGTATGCAAAAAAGAAAAAAAATACGAAGACTCAAAATACGCATTGGCTAAATCATACAAGAAAATAAGGATAAACGCTGCACTTGTTTGTGCCACAGTCTACCACTTCACTCATCTGGGATTATCTAGTCTTCAGTGTCCACATGCCTTTTGCACCATTTTGGCCTTCAACACCCATCAAGTCATTAATTTCCTTCATTGAATCTGCGATTAACTCATCCCTGCACTTCAGTTTACATTAGTTCTATAAAGTAGGCCATGAGACACACTTGCCACTCTTGCACGTGCGCAGCAGTTTGACTTAAAACGTGATGACGTGGTCTATTATTTTGCTTTTGCACTTCTTACTCCTTACATGAATGCAGTAGTCCTGTGAAAACATTTGCATGCACAAACACACACACACACACACATATGCGAGCGCGCGTTCACACACACACATACACACACCTCTTACCACATGGAAGCTTGCAGCTGGTTCTGCAAAAGATATGCCAAAATCTACCAATGAAGAGAACTATGAAGTGTTTTCAATCATCTATACGTGAGATAGTTTACGCTAAATTTAGAGTATATAAATACCTTGCTAATTTCTTACAGCTATATTTTACCCTGTGAACGTACCATTTGAAGACTGTGATATTTGTGTTTGCGTTGTCGCTTTGGGTGTACGTGGCTGCCAGCGAGGGAGTGGCTGTAGGTGGGAAAGCGTCGCTTGTCCTGTTAGCAATAAGCTGTAATATCACAGAGATGACTTTGGACCCGATTGCCTCATGATACAGATGCAATAGCCCGGGTGCTAGCGTATACTCGCATTGGACTACGGAGGCGGAAAGACTGCGTATGCAAAGGTTGCGGTCAGCGCACCTTTGGCTAAGTCAACACGCCACCCGATGGAAAAAGGGCGTCTTCTCAGAACCTCTGCATGACCGCGTGCTTGTCTGGGAGTGTGTTAGCGAGCGAGAGCCTATGCAAATGGCTCGGATGGATCAAGTTGTCGTGACATCAGAGTCGGAGTGACAGGATTGTCTTCAGACCCCATTTTGTTTGCCGGGCGTAATCACAGGCGTTTTTTCTTTGTGATCGCCTCAGTTTTCACGATCTAACTAGATCACACTTGATTGCTGTCACTGTCCAGATGGTGTTTACAGAAGCTTTTGATTTATTTGTCTGATTGCATAGTCCCCCCCCCACTGTAAAATTTAGTAATGTATTGATGCCTGCCTTCAGTAATATTATTTTAAAAGTAAAGTCCTCTTTCGTGCAGATCTGAATATTTAAGGCATCAGCTTGTATACCGTCGATGACCAACCCTGTCAGGTTGTGTTGTCGAGCAGCTTGCGAGTCGAACATCCCTGATGTTCTACGAGTACACAGCTGTCAAGTAATTGCCCTTTTTTTATTTAAGTGTGCTCTGAATCGACCATCTCAATCTAAACATTAAAAAAAAAAAACCACACACACACACGCACAGATACGCTCTCACTGGCTGCCGTCTCGTCACGAAGCTACTCCATTTCACTCATATCACCTTGTATGCATTTAAGATGTATGTGGGTTATTTTGTGGGAGGAGGGTGGGCGATGAATTATTGTTGTTCCCACAGTGAGGCTGGACCTCTTTTTATTTATTTGATCCCTTATGGATTATTTTCTGTAATTGTTTTTGTTATTCTAATTTCTGCCGTTTGATGTGTGCTGATTATGACAAGATGTATGACAGGCCGTGTTAGACGCACTGAATCTTGTAGTCATGTGTATTTGTGTGGGGGTTGTGTGGTTCGGATCCTGTGTTTAAACCTGGGAGCAGCTTTATTTCATCCAGACGCAAGGTCTGACCAAGTCGACCGGGACCCGTTTAAGATGGTGTGTGTTGATTTGTTCAGCAGACACGTCTGAGGACGCCATTTTGTGTGACAACCGCTGGAAGAGCAAGAAAGCCAATTACGTGTAAGCTCCTCATGGCTTTCATTGAGCACCTCCTTTTAGAGTGTTAATGGCGCTGACCTGCTTGATAGCTTCTCTCTCAGAAGTTCCCCATGCGCTCTTTCGAAACTATTCCAAGAACATGGATGGGGCTTCAATTTCCAACAGTCAGATCATTCCTATTAACTAATCCCAGTTGTAAAACTACAACTCTTCCTTCATCTAAAAATGAAGGGAAAAAAAAAATCTATTTGGCAGTTCAGTCAGATTTCACACAGGAAATAATATCATCTCTCGAGTAAGTAAATATCTTCTGCGGTATATCCTAAAACAATGTGAAATGATAAATCAAAATGACTCATGAAGTGGCTGAATGAACTTTTCAACGGGTTGAATGTTTACAACGAGAAAGCTTGTCCTTTATTGGATTGTCGTGTTACTCGTTTTCTTTATGAAACTTCAACTGATGGCAAGGAGCATTCGTCAATATCAAGCTTTAATTAACTACTCAAAACAATAACAAGGCTCCCTGGAAAAGTTGGGGCAAAACTAATGGCATAACATCCTGTCAAAAATCAGGCCTTCAAAACAAAGTGCGACAGTTTAAGATGTTTCACCATGCTTAATTCGGCCCTTTGGTGGTGTATTTATTCTATTCTGTGCTTGTCTTTTTTTTTTAGCACGACTGTTCCTTAATGTTGCTCAAGAAAATGTGGTTCGACTGTATTTTTATTTTGAAAGTCTGGCTTTTGACAGGACATGTTTTCTAGATTTTGGAGAGCGGACCATGAAGGTTAATGCTACTGATTTGTTACTGAAACCTTACTTGGTGGAATACGCCTTGCTGTCAAATAACCCACACAACTTAACTTAATGAGTAGAAAATGGTCAAAAATACTTAACATATACCAGGACATAGGAAAACCGAGTTTTCACTGTGCTTGCTTGTTTTTGGGCAACATGTGGAAATGTGTCTTCTACTGTATTCAACCATCAAGAGATTGTTTGTTTTGATTCAGCGTCGTATTTACCTCCGAACCAAACTATGAAGAGATGCTCAGTGGCAGTCGTGGATAGTCACAGAATTTGTGTAAAGGACAAAAGCTTCTTCATGCGTGTTTGAGTGAAATGGTGGAACCCTCCAGAGGTGGAACTGCACTCTTACTAGAGTTGAGATTTTGTAGTTTTCTTTTCCTGCACTGATAATGATTTATAGGGGCCTGGTAGTGAAATTCGGCAGGTTCTTTATTTTCTTGACACTTATACATGAAACACTGTATATGTTTTACTTTATCATTGATTTAAATTAAAAGCTCAATGGACATATAGAAAGAACCAAATGGTTAAGGTTAGGAGCATTCACATGAGGATTTGACACGGATGGTGCTCGCTATATGAAGAGACCTGATTTGTCAGTGTAAAGTCAGTATTGGGCTTCATTTTCGATTATGTAGAACAAGCAGCTTCATCTGCCTGCTGATGAATTAAAAATGTTTTTTTTTTTTCCTCCTATGACTCTCATGCTTTTGTCCAAAACAGGAAATTGATTGTTTTTCAGTTGGTGATAGGAGCATGCTGGCCAGTCAAGTACCTCTTCTTTTATTTTTTTTCATTCTTCTCATATATATATATATATATATATATATATATATATATATATATATATATATATATATATATATATATATATATATATATATTGTAACTGGTCTCAGTTCAGGCAGACGGAGCCTGCTGCTCATGATACCATAACCTCACCTGTTCTGATCCATTCTATGCTGGTTTAAATGAAGGAACCATACTTGGGCATCTGATAAAACTGGCAGCCTTAAAAGCTTCTTAATTTATTGCAGTGTTTTTCACTCAATTTTTTTTTTTTTTTTTTTTTTTTTTTTTTTTTACAAGCAAAATATTTAAATTTCGATAAGTGCATATCAAGTTATCCATTGTAAATATTGTTGTGTGTAGTGTTTTAGAAAATCTATAAGGTCTTAAATTTACTACAGATGGTAGCATAAAGAACAAGGATTTGGAGTGGGTTTGGCTGGTACGGGTGCCATTCAAGTGAAGCTTACATAGTGACTACATCAATGTCTTTGCATCTCTGCTTCCCAGCACATCCCTTTTTTTTTTTTAACCTCAAAAAAAGTTCAGTATCCTCTCCTCCCCAAATTTTGATTCCTCTCACATTTGCAGATGTGTTCTACATTCAAGTGGCCTCCCTCACTTAAGATGCTGGTATTGACGTAATGTGTCACGGCAGAAGTGGGCACCTGCCTTTGTATTTTCTTTCTGCTCGTGACATCTCCAAGGGTGACGGCAGTTGGAGTGTAAATGTGTGGGCGTCACTGTAAGGCTGCAAAGACGTCTGCCAAAAACACCATGTGCTTTAAATGCGACAAAAATACTGGCACCCAAACCAGCGACGCAATCTGCTCCAAAATATCCAAGGATTCATTTTCTATGAATTTGAACCAATAATGACAAGAAACAGACTCCACTGAATTATTAATGAGTAAATTATTGACTTGATATTGTCCCTGACTGTAAAGCGGGACATGGTCCCTGAATTAGAGTCACTTTAAACCACTTGTCAAAAGTTGATGTCAGCCTTACGTGGATCTGTTTGTGTATTGGCATATTTATCTTTTGATTATAGAAATTTGTATGATGGGGATTTTCTTTTATACCATCGTTATTGTCGAAGTACACCAATAAAAAAAACTTGTAAAGATGCAGCGGCTCTGTCTTTATGTTCCGCACCGCTCATCGTTTACTGGCAAGGGCCGAGGCACCCCGATGTGGTTGGTGACTCCATTTTTAAGTACCGTAATTTTCGGACTATAAATAGCACCGGACACCGGAGTATAAGTCGCACCAGCCATAAAATGCCCAAAAAAGTGAAAAAAAACCATATATATGTATATAAGTCGCTCCTGAGTATAAGTCGCACCCCCACCCAAACGATGAAAAAAAACGCGATTTATAGTCCGAAAATTACGGTATTCCTCATATTTTGGTTACTTTTCACAGCAAACGTGAGCATGTACGCTGGTTGGCCACTGAAGAGTTTACATTGGGGCTTAAGCAAATCACAGGCCATACAGTAAAAGGGCTCAATTGTTAGTCTTGGCTAGTGACAAGTTCAAGTCTGGTTGCTGCTCTAAAATGACCTTGTTTGGATTTTAATGTTATTTCTCTGAAGGAGCCTGAAAACTAAAAGCCTGTAGTGCAACAAGCAGAGAGAAAGATCTAGTAGTCCATTGGGGGGATCAAACTACACAGAATATAGCCATGACTGCTTCCCTCTTTCTTTTCCTTCTCATTTAGTCTACCCGACAACATATCCCACTCATTGGAAACTTGACATTTGCGAAAATCATCCAGTGCATGCCCAAGATTGATGCAGGGTAGCTGGAGTATCCACATTAATGGTGTCCTGGCAATAAAACTCTTTGGTATGCTGAGACCACTGCCACTTGGCCATCACTCACGCACGCAGGCGAGCTTTTCAACTCTCTTGGCATGTATCTTTATTATGGCTGTGCAAGAAATGGTGGTGATATGAATGATTCAAGTGAGCATGTAAAAGCGATCAGTGAATCATACATTTCTAACGGGAATCAACAAAGGGGCCTCAGTCAACTTCAGCCCTGGAAAGACCACCTCCCTAATAAGCCCAGCTCGGCACCTTATTCCTCATGGAGAAAAACATGCGCAACTTCCGGTAAGAGACTTTCGGTAGAATCTAGCATTTTTTCCAATCTTTTTTCTAGGCGATGGCTGGATGGGTAAGCTTGCATGTTTCTTTTTACGATCTAACTGACGAGACCATAACTCATTGAATTCTTTAGCGGCTTCGGTGTGGATTGGGTTGTTACGAACATCCGACATGCAGCAAATCACGTGTCATTTTATAATCTGGGCTTTAACAAATCGACCAACGCAGGTAGGGTTGCCTAAGCCTTGAAAAATGAACAAGGAACACCTCATCGACAGGAACAGACGACCTTATTGGCTTCACTTAAATTCCCTTTGCTGGCCACTTTAATGTCATCCTCCTCCTCACTACATTAGTTCAAAGTGGCATTTTTTGTGCGTATGAACAGACACAAGCATAGATCTCTGTTGATAATGCATCCAAGTGGCATGCCACTGACTGGTTTTGATGTCATTGAAGGCGCCTCTGCTGCTTGTGTGTCTGACGTGGTACACATCACTCTACAGAGAGCCTTAAAGCAAAATCTGCATCGGGAAACAGATTGGGAACAATTGGATTTGTGGCCTTCACTGGTGCAGAATTAGATCAGTGTCTCTCTTCACCTGTGCTTCCTCTTCTGTTAGTTTGGGAGCTTATAGTTGTTTGTGCGTCTCTCCTCAGTGCTTGTACACACGCACACACAGATGTATGCCCTTTAGCTTGTGACAATTTTTAGCTTTGTGTGTACCTTTTATATGAAGCTCTGACATCATGCACTGAAGGGGCCATTCGCTCATATCTGGTTAAATCAGAGGTTTGAGTAAGGGAACAGTGCCTTACAGGAAATTGTGTGTGTGTGTGCGTGTGTGTGCGTGCGTGAAACTGATGAAAATATTTTGTCGCATGCATCTACTGACTGCAAATGGGCTTCTTCGTCTCTTTCTTGGCTTTCTTCACCTTCTTCATTGCCTTCGTCTTTGTCATTTTCTTCTTTTTGTTCTTCATCTTCTTTACTAATTTATCTGTATTTTGCAACATCGAAGTGTGCAATAATAACCGACCCAGATTTTAGCGTTGGCCTATAGAAAAACGCATTATAAATCCAATGCATTATTATTACTACTATTTAGGGAATTTCTTAATTTATTTTTCAGGAAATACGTTACCCCCACACAGAAATGACAGATCCACTCAGAATCCCTTCACCGACGTTGCCACAAGTAACGAATAGAGATTATAGGAGCAAGTCCACACCCAAGGCTATATCATCTATACAGTATGTACATTCCATTATCCATAATTTTTCATAGACCGTATCCGTATATTCCTGTGAATATTGTTAAATGATGTCTACTTGTGTTGCTCCACCGTTTGTGTACAAATATCCTAAATGGTTCTAAACTGCCACTATTAATTCTGACTGTTAGCATGTAACTGCTGTTTTCGGTTGTATATATAGGGCGGCGTTGCTGTGCTACATTGGTTAGTTACCCAACACCTGGGTGACCATTGTTGCACACCGGTTAGCATGTCCGCCTCACACTTCTGAGATTGTGGGTTAAATTCTGGCTCCGGCCTTCCTGTTTGGAGTTTGCATGTTCACCAGTTCCTGCGTGGGTTTTCTGCGGATACTCCAGTTTCCTCCCAAATTCCAAAAACATGCATGGTAGGCTGATTGACCATTCCAAATTTTCTGTGATTGTGTGTGTGTGTGAATAGTTGTGTGAAGACTACTGGGATAGGGTCCAGCACACCCACGACCCTCGTGAGGATAAAGTGATACGGAAGATGAATAAATGAATGCTCACTAATTGAATTCAGTGAATTCGCAAATCTGAACTTGCGAGTCAAAGCAAAAAAAAGTTAACATAAAATGCATACGGTTTCATTCAAGCTACCTCGAGGTTTATGTCGTTGTTTTTCCACTTTTAGTGTGATTTTTCATCAGGTCACAAAAAATACAGGGTTGCACAGCACCTCTAGTGACACTTTTAACGCCACCTCCTGTGCGAGGAGGCAGAAACGTGTAAACGTTGCACAGCTTTGTTGTGACTCTGGCCTGCTTTCCCTTGTAAAAACATGTGCTTAGTCTTTCTCTTGCTTGCAGTGACTGTCTGACTGACTGACTGCCCATCCTTATCTCTTCTGGCGGGCCTGCCCTTGTCACATCTCTGCCAATCAGTGCCAGTGTTCCTCCTCAGCAAGCCATTCTGTCTGCACACTTTCTCTCCGTACTCGCTGTGAAAGCTGCACTCATTCATTGTGTGTGTGTGTGTATGCGTGTGTTTGTAAACTGCTTGTAGTTAAAAAGGCGGTTAAAAAGTTTGAATAAGAATTTGTATTGTGATACACTGTAAAACAATCGAAACTTGTTTTCAATTTTAAACGTTTAAATACACATAGATGTCCCGGTTCATGTAGATTGGGTATCTTTTTCATGATGCTGTTCCAAAATTGACATCATAAAATCAAGCTATGACACATTGCAATTGAACAATAGCCTCTCGCCACTGAGAGGCTTCAAACGGGAAGTTGCCACTGAATGCCACTGAGCTGAGTGTGTAGATGTCTTTGGAAATTCGGACTCCTTGTGAGAGACTAGCAAATTGTGCAACAAGTCCTAACAACACTGAGCTGTTGAAATGCACATTGAAAAGTTCAGGGAAGGTCAAAGTAAAGTGACCTGTAAAGTTGGATTTGAATATTAGGTTCATCCTGAAATTATAATACTTATATTAAAATACTGATAACGTTTTGTAATTTCTAATCCAGTGTTCAGTTTTGTTCACGCCCTTCTCTATTCAAGAGAACTTCTCAGAGACAATGTCCTGACGCTAAACAGAAGACCAGCTGACTATGCACTTGTGTTGGCAGGTCAAACGCTCTCCCCCAATTGTTCATTTTATGGCTCCACCTAACCTCTGACTCTTCTAACACTCTTATATCCTCCATGCCTTTACCTCATGACCCACACCGTCATGTGACCGCACCCTGTGACTACAGTCTTGTGAGCGGCATGTTTGGCAAAGCGATCTGATTTTCGCACAAGGAAACGTCATGTTTGTATTCAATAAACTGAATGACTTTCTCTGGGCAGATGTTCGTCCAATTGCGTTGTTAAATGTCAACTGAATCATCTTCTTACATCTACCTAATAAGATGGGTAATAAGAAATGTTTGAACATTAGCAAAACCACAAAGAAGCTGACCTCCATAACCATAAAATCTAATCGTCCACATTTATCCTTCACTTGAGAGCTGATCATCCAGATTTGTCCTTTACTGTTCTTAACCGGAGGACTAGCATTAGTAATACACTACCGTTTATCATGGGGGTTATATCCCATAAACAGATGGAGGAATAATATCTGTAATGTGTCTACTTTCTAGCAATATGTATGTTTCACAAGTCATCCATCTTTGCATTCGCTCACGTGACACTAACGCCAATCGCACGCTATTGGCTCACCATTTTTACCACCTCCTTCAGTCGGTCGACTGTCTTTTCGATTTTTGCCACAAAAGATTGGACTTACTTCATTCATTCCAATATTATTGATTAGTCAATGATGGATTTTGTACTTTAGTGATACTGAAAATGTGTTACGACGCGAGTACCAGTGGTGGTTCACAGGCTTCCTCTCCTGATACCGCCCACACCTGGTTTTAGCCTGTTCTAAACTTTTTATTCACCATATGCTATGATTTCAAGTAGTTTATGTGAATATATAAGAATATTACATTGTATTGATTGTATCCAAATTCTTTTTTTTAATTTGCTTTGTTTTACTCGGCTGTCTGCAGCCAGGTTGGCATTGCGAAAATATGCTTTTAAATTCCATAGCTTAGCTGGATAAATGCGGGTGAAATAAAATGAATAAATATAATTCATATTTTGTTATGACCCAAGTGTCAAAATCAGCAACAATTCCTGTGGAGGTAAATTGGAGTTTTGGATTGGCCTAGCCAGAGCGGAGATGAAAATGTGACCTGAAGGGCTGTGCACAGGAGATGGAGGTCATCAGAGTGTGACTTGTTTGAAGCATTTTTGCAAGAAAGAGTGAAAGGAAATGCGCTCCGACACACTTTTAGTTGCACACAGTCCTGCTGTAGCCATATAATATAAATTTGTAAAAAATATATATAATGTGTGCTCTCTGTATATACAACTTTAATTGCATTTTGCATTATATATTAATTATGCATATATTTTTTTTACAATCTGTACCGGTAGTACTATTGACCGGCTGTATCTCTGTAGCCATGTTTGTTAACTGTTCTGTGCATTGAACCTATTCCTGAGAACCATTGTCCACCAGCCAGCCGTATTCAATCCAAATCTTGGCTCATTATCCTGGTCATGGAACTGCCTGGAAATTGAGCTTCGTGTTTTTGTTTTGTGAGTGGAAACAACATCCAAGGTCACTAAACCAGGTGTTAAGACTGGCTCTGTACTTTGATAAGCAACACAACTCTCATACGATACACTGGTGCCTTGAAACGAGTACAGTATGTTCCATGACTATGTTTGTG
Source organism: Syngnathus typhle (assembly GCF_033458585.1). NCBI lineage: Eukaryota > Metazoa > Chordata > Actinopteri > Syngnathiformes > Syngnathidae > Syngnathus > Syngnathus typhle. The sequence goes on from NC_083739.1 coordinate 8,388,808, forward strand.
ACTCGACGGACGGACGGACCAACGTAAAGTATCTCGTATCTAATGTGCCAGTCGGGCCCCTCGTATTTCAAGTCACCATGCTACTACTAATATGCATTATAGCGGTCTATATTGTGGTACATTCAAATGTACATTCATAAATACCGATCAATGAATACCCTGTTTCCTTTCATGCAAAGAGATAATGCAAGATTATTTAGTCTTAATATTGCTCCTTAATAAAATCATAATAAGACATGGCAAAACAATCCCATAACAAAACCTTAAAATCTAATATGAACCGAATTTCTGCTTTGTCCCTCAACTGTTGGCCTTGGGGATGGATAAAATTATAATGAGCTAAATAGCGTAACTACAGCCCACATTTTGCTTGCTGTTATTACCCTCATTAATCAGACAATAACACTTACACGCTCCAATGTTCGCAAAGCTGCACAACGCTGGGGAGTTTGGGATTTTATTTCTCAGACATTAATGAGTTGTCTCCCATCTTTATAGTACATTGCAGAAGTTCGCTAAAGCCTTGAAGCAATCAAAAACAAATTCATACAACTGCCACTGGAAAAATGGATATTTTTAACGTGTACAATCAGATGTTTACAGATATGTAAATAGCAACCACACTAATATAAAGACCACACAATTGCCAACACGGGTGCAATTTATTAATCCCAGGTTGCCCATTTTGTTTAGCATTATCACACGTCTCATACAAACATATGATAAGAGTTTTAACAATATGCACTTCATATAAGTTAAAATGACGGGAAACGTTGTAGCCAAATGCCGTGGAGATTAAAACATGGTCCAGCGCCACAGAAATAGGTATGTCTTGGAAATGTGTGTGCTTCTCCTCGTAAGCAGGTCATCTGGAGACACTGCGGTGGCGGACTTACAAAAAATTGCTCTCACCTCTCCGATTATTTTGCATGTATGGGGAGAGGCAGAAGACATTGATTCTTTTAAAGCCATTTGTGGTTCAGATGCTACTGGTCTACCGTTGGGTTTGCTCCCTGCTTTGGCACATTGTCTCTGACTTCCCCTTTCACCTCAGCAAGCTGCTCTGAATGGGCGTCGACCGCACCGTTCACCTGAGCTAGGTAGGAGTCCGAGTGTCTCTCAAGTTCTGCCCTGATCCTCTCCAAGTGCTCAGCCAGCTCCCCTAAACTTCCGCACTGGCCTTCCACATGGCTCACTCTGCTATCAACGTCTTTCACCTCCTTCTGAACTTCTTTCGCTGTGGTCCGGCAGCCTTGAAGCCCGCCCGTGAGCTGTCTCTTCAAGGCCACGAGTTCTCCCTTCAGCTGGGCTAGGCGCCTCTCCCCGGCCCCTAGGAGAGAGGCTTGGTGGCCCACTAGTTTGGTGATTCCCTGCACCTGATTGACGAGCTGCTGTTCCCGCTCTTCCCATGTGGAATTGGCATGGCCCACTTCACTTGCAATCAAACGAATAGAGTCCTTTAGTCCCTTGAGAGTGCGGTTCACGGAGTTGATGTTGACCTTCAGAAGGGTGATCTCGCCATAGACGGACTGGCCTGCCTCTTCCTGGGCTATCCGCAAGAGTAGGTTCTTCAGTGTACTGTTCAGGCGGTCCAGCTGGTCTGAATGAAAGTCCAGACGATTGGTCATCTTATTCTCCATGTCCTCACACTCCACTTCACTAACTCTGACACGCCCTGCTGGAGGAGTAGAAGGTGAGCAGGAGGTGCAGAGGAGCTCCAGGTCGACTAGGCGTTTTTCAATGCCATCCAGATTTCCATGTAATCTTCTCCTCACAGACTCGATATCTGTTTCCCGTGGTGGCACCACCTGGCCCTCCAACAGCGCTGGTGTCGTGGCATTGCTCAGCTCCTCCACAGCCACAATCACCCTTTCCTCCAGGATCTTCAACTTGTCCTCCAGCATGTTCTTGAAGCCATCTAGGCCACCGGGCAGCCTCGACACACCATCCGCTTCACTCACCGTAGAATTTAGGCGGCCTTCCAGGTCCACCAAGCGGGTCTCAATCAGCGTCTCTACGTGGATGTTCTGCTCCCTGAGTGCTGATTGAAGCTGTCGCTGTGATTCTGTGAGCCCTTTAACGGACTCCTCCAGGAGCAGCACACGCTGAGAGAGGCTGTTCACCTGCAATGATCAATCACTGTTTGTCAAAAACCTTTTGAATTTGAATCTAATATTTTTGTCTTGTCAAGAAAACAAATAAGGAATGGATATATTCTTTAATTATCAGGCGTAACTCCAGTAAGGTATGTCCTGCACATCCTGCACATAAAATCAAGGACATTCATATCAAACATTAATTTGGAATTTCTTTTTCATTACCTGTCCACAGCAGCTCTCTGTGAGCGTTAGGCCTTGGATCTGAGCCTGCAAAGAGCCCAACTCTGCCCTCAGTCCAGTTTCTCTCCCATCAAGGGACTGCTGCATCTGCTCTTGGCCATCCATGTGCTCCCTATGACACTGTCTCTGCACAGCCCCGATCTTCTCCTCGCACTGGTTCTCAAGGCGAGAGAGTCGCTGTTCAAATCCATCCAGGATCTCAGCCTGCATCCCAGCCAGCTTGTCCTGGAGGATGCCGTCCAGGTGAATTGAACCGGGGCCAGGGATGGGCCTGCCTCTTGCTCCTTCCAGCAGGCTCTTGAGCTGCCCGTCATGGCCCAAGACCATTCCCTAAAGAGGCATACGTTTCAATGAGATCGAGGAAAGGTATAGTATTGATAAACTATTCAACACGTCGCACGAACCTGAATCTCCTCTAAAATGTGAGTCTTGGCTCGTAGCTCATCTTTGACTTCTGTCACCCTCCCAGCAAGATCTCCAAATCCGTTGAAGCTTTCCTCCCCTCCCAGTACGCCCGGAGTCCCTATTGGGAGCAGCCCAAATCCCATGGCTGAGTCCGGCCTGCGTGGCGTGCCGGGCAGCAGCGACACCAGGATCTTGTTGGTGTCTTCCCGAAGAGACGTGCGCAGTCGCTCCTCGAGGCCGGCCACCGCCCCATTGAGAGTGTTGAGACCCAAAGTGAGGCGCCGTAGATTGTCCTCCATGTGGTCCAAACGTTCGCCGCTCACTCCAGAAATCCCAAATTTGTTACCTGTATTTCCATTCATGAAAGAACAGTAGAAGAAAGTGGGTCAGATGTGAAAGCACTAACGTTATTTAATCCTGTTTCATTCTCACCAGTGTTTGGTTTTCCATTTCCGACAGGCAGCTGTCCACTGGGTATCGGTCTGTGATCATGTAGGTCGGGGTAAGGTTTGCCTGGCTCCAGCTGTGCTCCTCCAGGTTTCTGGTCAACGGGGACTCTGGGACCCTGGGGAACCCCCGTAATCCCAGGGCGATGGGGCAAAGCTGCTCCCTTGAAAGGAGGTGTCACGTCAGGCAGTGAGGTGGGTCCATCATAACAGTTGTCTCCAGAGTAACCCGGGCAACATCTCCACTCCAGCTCAGTCACCGTTTTATAACCCACTTTGTATGTTGGTTTGTGGAATGTCCTGTACCTAAAACGAGAAACAAGCTCACCTTCAGGCATTATTTATGTTGTCATGTGGTTTCAGATTACTAATTCAGTCTTTGTTTCAACTAATTATTGCAAGCGAGTCAGGGGAGGACAGAAAGACGAGAAGGGCATGGCAAAGATAACAGGATGTAGTCACTGTCTGTGGGATTAAACACGGATTAAGGGGGAGATCAAGAGATTAGTCAGAAGTGTAATGTAAATGATGTGGTTTTAGGACTAAGAGATTGAACCAGAGTCCTTATTGGAAGCTAGTGTTACCTTTTGTTAAGATTGCATTTCTTTTTTATCGTTCAATTTGGATTCAATATTGTCTCATCACAAACTTGCACACACGTACCCCCCCCCCCCCCCACACACACACACACACACTGATGTGAGTCATCTTTTTGGGAGGGAAAACCCACTCCTTTAATTTCCCCTGTGAGATACAGAATGTTATTACAAATGAGCCTTTTTGGGCAAATAAAAGTCTTACTCACGAACAATATGCATGCGGAGTCAGATACCGCTTTGCCTCCTAATTTATTCAATGTTGGTGTATATTATTTACAAACACTATATATATTATATTTTACATACATATATATTATATATAATATATATGTGTATATATATATATATATATATATATTATATATTATATATAATATATATGTGTATATATATATATATATATATATACACATGTATATACGTGTATGTATGTGTATATATATATATATATAGATATGTATATCTATATATCTATATAGATATATAGATATCTATATAGATACTGTACGAGGGACGAGTTGTATATAATTGAGACTAGCATTCAATAGTCCGTAAACTGTACAGTAGTCAATATTCTTCTGCCTTCTGAATAGGTTTTTGACACCAGAGGGCAGCCTTGATACAGTACAAACCCAAGCTTTTTTTGTCACTCTTTCATGTTAGGTAATGGATGTAATGTTACTCAGCACATTTTTCTTTGACAGGGACATTTGCGTGTCAACGTACATGATAACAGGACACTTCTGCCCCCAGATGCATTTGATTGTGTACTCAGCCTTGACGTATGTGGCGACTCCATCCTGCATCGTGCACGTGACGTTCCTCTGGACCACATAGGCACAGTGGTTTCTGCAGGGAGAGGAAAGGGAAATTGGAATTTAATATTCCATAATACGATAAATCCAAAAGTCATTTTTCCTTTCCATCTTTATGTGATGACATTATGTCTTCCTCGGTACATCTACAGTTCAGCTCTTAGACTAGTTAGATTTGTCCCATCACGAAGTCATTACCCGTAAAGTACTTCCAATAGTTTTTGTATCCTGCTGGACCAAAAACCTTCTCTCCTTCCCTCGTCATTGCCAGAAGAGCGATTCCAACACCCAGATGATCCTTTGTGCAGCATCGGAAATTATTTTCTGCAATCTTCAGACTCTCATGTGAACACTTTCTCTCAGTCAATGGGGAGTATTTAGCAATACATGTGGCCCTTAATATTGCTCTGCAGCTGTTACAGAGCAGGAAGGCCGTGTTTTTGGAGGAGCAGAGAGGAACACGGGGGCCGAGCAGGCCCAACATGTTCTGAGTTAACAGGTTAAGAGGGTGAACAGGCAGGATTGCCTTTTACAATCTGCGAGAACATTTTCCCTGCTAATCACTAACTGTGCTGACAGTGTTTGTGTGTCCTCAATTATCTCATGTGCAGAAAAAGGGGGCCTGGAGGGACAGCTGACATTGACCCATATCAATGACAAAACAATGCTTTATATGATGCAAAGACACTGCCTTAGATCTCATCCAACACAATTTTATAGTGATGGCCAGGAGTACAGTCATCGGAAGTATGTCCATGCAAATAAATCAGCTGTCCGTGTAGATTTACAGCAACAAGAAACATCGTGATGTATGTGTGTGTGGTTGCGGGTTGACAAAATACCTCCCTGGGCTTACCGCTGATTAGGAGCAGGCGCAACAACTCTTTGAATGTTTTCACGCATCTGTCAAAGTGTTTCGCATCTGTGGGTGGTATTTTATTGTTGTGTCTTGTATAGAGGCCTTTACAACTTGATCATGCTGGAAGCGGGATCCCTCTCCAGGAATCTTTGTCAACTCTGGGTTTGGGAAGCCCTTTGAGGGGACTTTATGATTAGAGATGTTTAAATAAACTTGTCTTGCCCTAACATTTGCAGAAAGAGAGACATCCTACTTTTATTATTTGCACATGCACAAACAGGTGTAAGCACACAATGTATTTTCCTATCTCAGGATATACATGCTTTATTTCTACAAATAGCAAATCATTCTTAATGTTCTTATTTTGTCTGCTTCGGTGAAGAGGGAGAATAGATGACCTCCCTTATCCGGAATGATCCAAGATTAGATGTATATGAGGACGGATATAAGCTAATTCACTCTGGGAGCTATTTTCATACAAGAGTTCAAAACTAATATAGCTCAAGGAGACTGCTGTTCAAAAGTATATATGACATTTGGGTTTGTGATCACGGGTGACAAATGAGAATGAGAGGCCGCATATGATTATTCGATAAGTGTAAAAAACTAAGGCATGGAGAAACTCTCAATTTATTGTCTGGGTCTGGCAATGTGCTGTGTAAGATGGGGGGGGCTTCAGGACGCTTGTAGAAAAAAGCTGTCAGTTCACCTAATAAACACTAAAAATAACTGCTGCTGTTTAGAAATGATCTAAACTGTCTAGCGGGATCTTATTCCACTTCTCTCTTTGCCAGTAGTGACTGAACACACAAGAGATCCATTTGGGGAAAGCAGAAGTAATTGATAATTTACTGTGTCTTTCAAGGAACACGTCAGATGAACAATCCGTCAGATGTAAAAGGGTCACTAGACTTTTGGAATTTGGCAGCTACTTCTTTTTCACAATTTATTATGCAATTGTTTAAGTGACAAAGTTGCTTAAATTATTTGGGGGGGAAATCTTATTCATTATTTAGTCCCACTACATTAGACAAAGTAAAACAAAAGCTTAACAGTGAGCTGCTGTTCTCACTGCACTGTGACTCAGCAAACTGCACAAATATTAGTTATTTTCATTGAGGATAAATAATATATGCACGTGAGTATTTTTATATTGTCTGTCTACATGTTGTGTTGTGCACCCTTTTCGTTCAAACATTTGCCGCCACAAAGGTGATGTCTCACTCTGCTAGCATCGAGCTAGCAGCTCTCAAGTCAAAGCAAAGAATCAATTGGACAACTTGAAGATTTCATAAATCGGGTCACTTAAGGCCCCACTGTGGTCTGCAAGTCTACCGATTTACAGCAACACACAAGCCTTCAAGACTTGACTTTTCACTATTTTAGAAATGTGCCTGTACCTCTTATTATATTAAAAACACCAGGTCCGTACGCTATCAGAACCACCCAACTGACCTCATGGTAAAAGTAATTCTCAAGTGAGGGAAACTGTCCTCCCAACCATGGCAGGCCATACTGGCTCCAACTCCAATCAACAAAAAAACACTCCTTGCCTCCCTCTGCCACGCCAGGAGAAACACGTTTCCCGGTTTCCCTCGTCTCCGAGGCCTATGCAAAAATATTGTCCTTCGTCACTTGTCTTTTTTTTTCACCACGAGCCCCATCCCACTGTAAATATTTCCAGTCTAGCGTTACACTTGTAAGCTGGCTCCCATGGGGAGAACTGAATTCCTAGCTTGAATTTTCACGTGCAGTGTTTTTGGCAAATATTGCTACTGGACCTCCTCCCCCTGCATGCCCCAAAACCACCCACCTTCCAAAGACCGCCCACCCCCCCCTTTCCACACATTTCTGTAGTCCCTCCTAAAAATCTGAAGACAATCCTGTTTTGATTAGGGACACATGCACTTTGTCCCGACTTTACCAATGTTTGTCATTTTGCTCGTCTGATGACTTGAGGTATTCTTGTCCTCGTTTTCTTTCTGCCGTTCTCTGAGCTGCTTCTTTCTTTGTGTTTTGACAGCTTGGCACCAAAGAGCCCACCTTCCTCATTATTGCCTCACCTCTCACCTGCAGGGTTCTTGACTCTGTGAATGAACCCTGACGCTTTATAACAGGAGTGGTCTGGATTGAAAAATAAATAAATCATTAATGGTTCCTTAAACAATTAATAAGGAGCTGACTCTTGAGGTTCTTGATTCGAGTTAACACATTTCACCCACCCAGTTTAAAGGCCAAGAGGATCATTTAGTCAACTGATTATACATCAAGTCACTTGGGTGTCTTACATTTTTGGTTACATGCTCATAGAAATTGAAGGTCGGTTTGTACACCTTGTAACATCAAGGTTGTCCAGTGTATATTTATTTTCTTCTTTTTTCCATACGGTTTTTGGTCTACATAATAGCAGTTGATATGAGTCAGCAAAGCTTTTCTCTGTTTGAGCTTTCTGCTACTTTACAACATATGATGCTTAAACCACACACCATTGACTTTTTTCTTTATTATCCTCAGGCATTTGGCAAAGCAGATAATCTCCTTAGAGTAAGAATACTTCTCTGTGTTACTAGAAAAAAAAGAGGTTACAAATTGGACTTGCTAATGAGGATTACTGCTTTTGTGTTGACTGTGGGAGTGTAACCAAAACCGGTGGAATGTCATGCTTTGAATTCTTCATTTGGTCATGAATCAAGCAGGACTTGAACTTTTGGAGATTGAAACTATAGTATTGCACAAAATATACGTATGATTTACTTGTATGAGTATACAGTTAATTTCTTTGACAAAAAATATATATATTGGAACGATTTGCTCATTGTTATGCAAATTGCCAAAAAATATATAGAATATAGAAAGACAGAGGGTTTAGGGGGCCTGGAGGGACAGCTGACATTGACCCATATCAATGACAAAACAATGCTTTATATGATGCCTGTTTAGGAAGTAACCTATTGCTTGCGCCAAAAATGATGCAGTAGACGAAGCGGTTAGTTCAGACAATAATCAGCGCCAGACATTTTCAAAGTTGTTTTTATCTGCACTTTCCCACATATATTTGTAAAACTAGCCTCGTAGTGCTTCAGATAAATAAATAACTAGGCCACTTCTTTCATGTCGGTCACAGACTAAATTCAAAGATACAGTAAGCGGGTGAGGCGCTTAAGCCTAACAACTGCAGGGAGGGGGAAACATTCACCCAGCTCCGTTCAAAGGTAACAAAAACTTTCCTGGCCACATCAATGCAACGCACAGATCTGCACTTTAGCCCTTGTTTATTTATGTTAAGCTGAGCTATGATCCGCAGATTCAAATTTAAAGGAAACATATGTGCCATTACTAGGAACTCAGCCTATGGGCAACTTTCCCACACTCTTACTGCTTTAAATAGCCTATTTGTCCCAGTGGCTTGAAACAAACAATGATGAATCAGCAATCTAGTGTCATGTCGGCGTACGGGCATGACAGCCTGTCCATCATCAGTTGTAAATTAACCGCAAAGCTCATTCAAATTCTAAAGATGTTATCAACACAGAGGGTGATGAAAGCAGAACATTTGATAAAATATAGCTGCGAGGTGACCTGGGAATTTTACTAACCAGCCTTTGTGACCTCTCGCTGGAAACTGACTCCATTCTTGCTCTCCAGTGGACACTCAACACAAACTTACATCTTCAACCAATAACCCTTGACCTTAACCACCTTTGTGTTGACCCCCCGAGTTCTACCCTCTGGTCTCTGTCCCATACATCAATGAAAAGCCCTTGGCTAGATTTCTGATGGGGTGTGGCATCTGCTGGAATCCTAATAGATCTACACGGCCCACAAACCAGGCAGGGGACAATGTTCCACCTGTTGTTTATTTAGTCCTCCGCTGGTGTGTTGTCTTGATGACAGATGAGCGGGATGTACTGCATACTTTTTTTTTCTTAGCCTCACTCTTCCTGTCAGTAGTAAGTGGCTGTAATGATCTTTTTTAACTTTACAGGGTCAGACATATTTAAATATATGTGACCATGCTCTTTTAATGGAACAATGTAACCAAGTAGTAACACACAATTGCATTGCCATACAATTTGACACGGGTTATTTTTTAATACTCTATCCCTTCCATTAGGAGCAACATGGCTGATTTATTTCTAGCAGTGGTATTATTCCGTTGTGTCCTCGGGTCCAACTATGGTCAAGGTGGGTTAACACCTCTTTTATAACGGCTATAGTTAGACTTGCAAGCACATGTACAGGATTGTCACCCTCACGGCAAGCAATTACTGACTATTATAGATCATAAAAAAGTATCTATAAATTTAGGTTCCTCTGTCAATCAAAAGTGGGTAGTGTCAAAAGGTACAAGGTAAGAAATGTTCGCCTTGCAGGCTCAATTAATGAGTCTATTTTGATCAGAGTTGAGTAATATTATTTTATGCTCTAGTGCAGGGGTCACGGAGACTGTGTAGTCAGTTCCAAATGATCACATGAGTAGCCTGCAGGCCTTTTCTAAAATTGGCTTATCACTGATGGGACATTTTGTGAGGATTTTGGGGGAAGTGATCATCTCAAAAGGTAAAAACTGACAAGAGATATGATAAAGTGTTGCATATTGATCTTTTCTGTTTCTTATCTTTTGTCAGAAATCATTAACGTGATCAGTGTCTTCACACGACAAATCAAGTCGTAACAGAATAATATTAAAATTAATTTGATTCTTTTTTAATTTTGGAAGTGTGTGTCAGACTGCGAGCCAATCAGTACCCAAACAGCTTCAAGAAGTTCATGACTCCTGCTGTAGATGATTATAATGATAAGTCGAATTGCTATATTAAAATTATAGCTCTATTTGAAATTTTTTAGGTCTGATCCCAGGATCCTCGGACGTGGAATGTCATCTCTCTGGCAGCAAAGGCAGGTTGAGATTTGAGAGCACACTATCCAATTTAGGTAAATTTGGGGTGAATATACAATAATATCCTACTTTTTTATCTCGTAATTGTTACTATAAAGTATATACCGTTTTAGTGTTTTTTCTTGTAGCAAGGGAATTTCAAGCATGTCCATGTTCTTTACGACAAGAAAAGTACGGGCAAATATCTGTCTTGTGACCACTTAGGGAAGATTTGCGACCTTGAACGAACCCTGACGAGAATGTAACACTTGCCAGCCCTCAGTGAGTTGGGGCTGTAAATTAATATTCAAGTCCTGATCCCTTTGAGCAGCAATCAATTTCGAGTGTTTTGGGGAATGCTACATTCTCATCAGAGTTTGGTCAAGGTTGCAAATGTTGGCCAAACGTTCACCCAGAGTTTTGGTGATTCTTTTCAGGCGATCGTCAGTCAACTGTTTGGCGAACATTTCCAGTGACGTTTGGACTCCACCAAGGTTGCCCTTTGTCACCAGTTCTGTTCATAATTAATTCATTTATGGACAGAATTTCTAGGCGCAACTGAAGTCTTGTCAATTCGGTTTGACAGTGTTATGGCTCTCTTTTTTGCAGAAGATATGGTTCTGCTGACATCATCGAATCTGCATCAATCTGTCATGGCGAAGAAGTAGCTGAGCTGAAACGGCAAGTTCTTGATTTCTCGAGTTCGAAACCACAACCTGTGGGTTGTGACTGAAAGAACAATACTGAACTGGGTTTCTCTCCCCTAGAGATGGGGTCAGATGCTTGGTCATCTGGAAGGGCTCAGTCGCATGGAGAGGAGCTTGATGAGGTGCCATTGGAATCTGGTTGGAATGCCTCATGGAGACCTCCATGGTGAGGTGTTCTGGGCACATCCCAATGTGAGGAAGACCCAGGACATTGAAGAGATTATACCTCTCAACTGCCTCATGGATGTCCTTGAAGGAGCTGGATGAAGTGGCTGGGAAGAGGAAAGTCTGGAGGTAAGGCTTCCCTGCTTAGATTGCTGGCTCGGTGACTGAACCAGATAAGCAGAAGAAAATGGATGGATAGCTGCATGGATGGATGGAAATTGTTCAAACGCTAAAAGCATATAGAGAATAATTGTGTTTTTGGGGATGTTGGTATCACTGTTATTTAAGCTCTTTTGCATTTGGATTTTATTGTAGTATTTGACATTTCGTAAGATCTACTGAATCATAATTGTTGGCTAATTGTTATTTAAGGACTTGTCAGGAGGCAAGTACACTACGTATATTCACGGCTTTTTGGTTAATTGAGTTTGTTTTTTATATTTGGTGACTGCAAGTTGTTTAGCACTTCAATACTGTACATTGATGGATTTCTCCAAGTTGAAATATGGCTTATTCTGAAAGGTACAGATGAAGCCTAAGCATAATGACAATTAGATGCTGCTGACTTCAGGTTGCGGGATGCTGCATTGTCCCAATTTGCAAGAGGTGAGTGCACAAGGCAGGACGAAGGCAATATTTTGAGGCAGTTTGAGTAAAGCAGCAGGTAGCTGAGGAGCTGTCCAAAGCCATAAGCATTCTCAGGGGAAGCCAAGCAAAAGAGACAGGAAGGGGGAGGAAAACAAAGCCAAACATAAGCTATCTCTATCCAACAAAACATATATCACAGATCTGTTCCAGCTCACAACTGCATGACGTTCAAATTGACGTAATGGTTCTCTGCTCATGTGCTGCAACCGCCCAAAACACATCAGGCCGGAATACAAGGCATGTGACAAGAATGAATTTTCTTCACCTCATTTAAAAGATGCAAGGCAACAATTGTAATCTGCACTCTCCTGATGTTTCTATTGATTGCTTGCACCCCTCCTTTCTGGCACAGGGGTGCTCAGCTGTACTTTAAGGAGTCCATCCAATGGAGTCTCCCCAGACACCCACCCACCCAACGCACACACACACACGCAGAGTGAAGAATCACTTCAGATGTTATCAGCTCATGTGCCAGCAAGACCAAAACATGGACTTTCTTTGCCATTGTTGCTCTTAAATATTGCTTCCTCCCTCCCATGTTCATCTGGTATTAGGTATGAAGTATTAAAAATATAAAGGAGGACAAAAAAGAGCATCAATTCAAGGATAAATGGCAAAGCTCTACTTTTCCAAAGAAATACTCAATGTTCTAGTGTAAAGATGAATGACAATGACACCCATGTGTAAAGGCGAGCACTTACTTGTGTCTGGTCATAGGCTTGCTTGGAGTGTGCTGAGGAGTGAGTCCAGCCTTGAACATGTTGTATCTGTGTCCATAAAAAGGATTGACATGACCTCCATAGAAAGTTCCTTTGCTGTCCACTACAAAGATTAACACTCCCAGGAGACAGACAGGCGTGAGCACCTGGTGCAACTTGACATTCATTGTTTTAGCTTGCCTTACTATTAATCCCACAGTCTGGAAAAGAAGGTTGGTTGCAGAAGAAATGAAGGCTGACGAGTAAGAGCTTTTTAGGCTCCTCGGGGTGCTGTGCTGAAGTTCCTTAGACTTTTTGCAGTCTTTTTCAGTGCGCCCCGAAGGAGACGTGGAATCCAAACAGATGTCACTCGAGCAGCATCTCGCCTGTGTCGCTTTCCGCTCGTACACTAACCCCACCGTGCACACATTGGACGGATTGCGGAGGAAGGAGGCTTGTGGGGCTCAAGAGGGAGGAGGGAGAACAGCACAAAGGTGTGCTGGAGGAGGGCAGAGGAGAGAGATAGTGAGGGTGTCTCCAGAAAATGTTTGAGCTACACACATATATGCACACACACACGTGCGTATGTGTGTGTGTGTGTGGGGGGGGGGGGGCTCGCAGTTGAGGCTCAGCCCTCCTTGAACACGGCACGATGCATGAATGAATGTGGGTGTGCGCAAGAGGCAGCGTCTGAAGGGGGAAGGTAGACAGGCAGACCTCATTTGCATAACCCACCCCAAGTCCATCTTGGCTTCACCACACCAGCAAGAGGAGGAGGAATTGATGTTTTTCTGTTTTATTCCATAGTTCTGTATTTACTGTATTGAACTTTCAGTGATGGTCCATTTCAACTCATTGGTCACAATTGTGATCAACAATGTGATGGATTTATCAATGCATGTACAAAAGTTCCTCTATCCATACCCAACAACAAAGGGTTTGAAATAAACAAAAAACATGGTAGCCTACCAAAAAAAAAAAAAAAAAAGTCATAGCGCTAAGTGACATCAGAAGTCCTAATCCGGGTTAGGGTTATAAACAAAGGTTGAATCGGGGCAACTGTACTTCTTGTTTTTGAATTCAGTAATTAAATACACCATTTGGAAAGCAGATTTGAATAAACCAAAATTTATAGAAAGGCAAATGCATGTCATAACACATGAAATACTTTGTAAAACCAATTTTAAAAATCCATCTGTAATAATCATAATCTTTAATCAGTGCGGTTATGTTTCAACCCAAATTTAGTTTGTACACTTTAAGCAGATCTGTCCTGAGTTTCAGCTTTAATCTTTGAGTGACTATATACCAAGGTGTACTTTCAGCAAAGCTCATTGGCCCATGAAGGAGCTCGATTCCACGGCCGAGTTCCTCAATCACGACTGTAAAGACTCTGTTTCCAATTGACGTCATGGTCTCATTATGGCGCTAGTCTTTGCCAGGATATCTGGCTTCATTTGTGCACAGTGGCAGGAAGTAGAGACATGCCGTGGCAAGACAGGGAGCTCTGAAAATGTGACATCATTTGAAATATGAACATGCGAGTAATGACAAATGAAAGTAAATGAAAATCACTTTGGAAAAGAAAATTATATTTATCAAAATCCTCCCAAAAAAACAGATTTGTTTGAGCATCTACATTTGCACAGCTACAGCATGTCATTCAAAAAAGCCAAACTTTGAACTTTCACTGATGGAGGAAACGCTGAAGATATTGCAAAAGAAGTCCAAGCCTGATTTAAAATAGGAAAAAAAAGCAAACTCTGAGAGGGTCAGAAGCAGGTGGCTGGAATGGCCTATTTGTTTGCACAGTTGGTTTAGCGGGTCGTTCTCACCTGGCTGCGGGTTGCGCTCCATTTAACCTGCTCTCTTTACTCTCCATTTACAGGTCAGCGTGAAAGGAAAACACAACATCAAAAGGGCACATCACATAAGTGGGTGAGTTTCCCAAAGTATTTCATAAAAGCACTTAAAAACACAACTGGGGGATGAACCACTGAAAAGATTTTGGAGGCTTTACATCCTTTCATCCACATTATGGGATTCCGTCGACTCCGATGCAGTTCATTTCCTCGGATTATGCTTTTTAAACTTCAAGAGCATATATGTGGAGCTTCTGGTCGTGTCTCGCGTCCTACTGAAGATTCATTCTGACATTCGAGAAGCTGTGACAGTACCAGCACACAAGAAATGATTCCTTTGTAAAGTTTTCTTTTTTAGAAAACATTTTATAAGGAAATAACAAGGTTGCGGCCTACACTATGACACGGATGTGGTGTCCAGATGTGAAGGAAAGTATTCCAATATGGGAGTTAAATAATACAGCACATCAACTCGTCACTCAATAAATATTGCAAAAATGTCCTTTTGTTGATAGGTTGCTGCCGCCAAAGTGTTTTTTGTTTAAACCTTGTGCGTTAATGGCACATAAATTGTTGACCTAACCCAACCATGACCCTTCATTGTTCACGGAGTGGGATTCTTGTTGGACTTTAACGGCAGAACATCCTCATTTTTAATGTAGGGCTCCTTTGAGTACAGTAACTTAACAAGTACTATGTTAATGCCAAATTAAATTTACTTCTTAACAAGCGTTTGGCAGTGGTGTGGCCTTTTGAGACGGATGATCCCAACGTCACTGACTCCACAATCGGAACATCAGTCGGGAATAATGAGCCGATTAGTGTTGAGAGATCGTGATGAGTAATGGAAGGCTACTATTTGAAGCTGTCACCAAAATAAGTGCCGAGCCACTGTCACGGGAAGAAATAAAATAAGGTTGAACCACGGGATTTTTGCAAAGGTCAAAAGTTTCTTCCTGTCATGAAAACAGCTCCTTGTTTCCACAATGGGACCAGGAGGATATGAACTCATATAAATGTAGGTGTGGGAATGGAATGGCATTTAAGAGTGAGTGCACAGACACACACACACGCACACAGACACACACACACACCAATGACCACTTCATCTGTCTTGGTCCACATACGTTCTCCAGGATATCTCCATGTTGTTATCAGGTATGTGCCAGTGTTTACTGCGTCTGCTGCTCTTCAAATAGGAGCGTACGCAGGTCAAGCGCACAACAAAGAGAAGGTTGTGCGTCTGTTATATCTGCGAGGTGCCTCGTTCAGTCCTCGTGGCCTCAGCAGCATAAAGACTTGGCAACTGTTGCTGCTCTAGTGTGACGCGGAAACAATCCAGAAAACTTCCGGACATTCATAAATATAAAATCAGAATACTTGCTATTGTCTTCCAGTGAAAAAAACAGTCTGAATATTGCATTTAAATCAGGGACTTTGATTCTCAAAGCTAAGTGTGGTACACAGAAAACCACAAAATTAAATACAAATGAATGTATAACATTTTAAAGATAAAATACAATCAAAGAAATGCAATAGATAGATACTCCATTCATTCATTTCTTCATTCATTAAATTATAACTCAATTGAAACACGATATATACACACAAAGACAAATGCACAAATGAAAGTTGCAAAAGTCCTGCAAAAAAAATAAATAAAAATACAGAGTCTAGTCTTGTTATTGAATTACATATCACTTTTAGACTTGTAACAAAAGCGGCCATTGTAAGACATAGTACCAAATTGACATCATCATTCCTCCACGTTAATCTCTATATCAACGGAAATTCAATACAGATTGAAAATGTTAAGCAGTCGCCGTGTATTAACAGACTTGATCTAACTACATGAGCAAAATAACAGCGCTGTTCTCCAACAGCAGCCGCTTTATGCGGCCTATATGATTTAGGGGTCATATGAAGCATGAGCTCATAGCCACTTATTCACGCTTTGCCAAATGCGGTTGGTGCAACACGAAATTACATTGGCGCTGTAATCAATGCTGGCGCTCGGCATCCAACGCACAGGCATCGCTCTCCTCAAGTGGCTTCAATAGTCTGCATCCATACACTCTCCACATCTGCTTTACATCTCAGCAAAACCACCAGCAACAGCACCCACAGCAGATCAGTCATTACACACACACACGCACACGCAAGCGTACACGCGCACACACACACAACACACACAAAACCTTTATTTGATTTTCTGGAATCCCATAGTGGTGGCTTAAGATATGAGTTTAATTAACTCCGTG
The DNA here is from genome assembly GCF_033458585.1 of Syngnathus typhle. NCBI lineage: Eukaryota > Metazoa > Chordata > Actinopteri > Syngnathiformes > Syngnathidae > Syngnathus > Syngnathus typhle. The sequence goes on from NC_083739.1 coordinate 8,405,491, forward strand.
ACGACGCTCAAAAAACACCCATATCTCAAATCATTTTGTGAAATGCCAATAAATGGTGTTTTTGTTTAATTAGGAAAAATATCACGCAATAATATTGTACTTTATGAAAGTATAACATAATAACATTGTGGAATAGAGTGCAAAGAACTTAAAAGTTTGTGAATGATGATTATGATTATGTATGATTGAATGCTGCAATCCAATTCATTGGACCGCTCCTTCTGATGTGCCCAACGTGGCCACCGGGGGGCAGTATAATCTACTCATGCCGATGCAAACGAGGATTAGCACTTTTTCTACTAGTACACAGAGAAACTCAGTAAAAGGTAGGGAATCTACACCTGTGAGTGTTTTTGTATTTCACTGCCATCAGACAGTGCTCACATCTTAAATTACCAGTTGCAAGTCAAAATGAAAAAAAAAAAAAAAAGATCATAACAGCTCGTAGATCGGCATCTCCTCATGCATCGCTCTTACCTAGTGAAACACAGAAGCACAATATTTACTCTCCCCAGCAACATTTCTGACATCTTAACCTGATGTTGAGGTTTAAAAGTGTGTGCGCGTGTGTTCCGGGCATCTGCACAGTGGGATTGCAGGTTAAATTACTCAGGCGGCGTTTTATTGTCAATACCACAAATCTGGTGGGCAGCAGCATACAGAAAATACGAGGTGTGCTGAGATGAACTCACGCTCACAGTGAAGGCCTTGTTTCCTCGACAAATGTGTTTCCAGTTGTGAGGCAATTAAAGGAAAGTTTACTGGCCAGCGACGCAGCGTTCTCTGGCAATGACTCAGTGCTGCAGGTTTGCCCATCACGGAGATGGGCACAGTTAAGTATAAACACAAGAATACAGACTACTTATGTGCACATGCACATTTACAGGCAGAGGAAAACAGGTGCAGAGTGCTTACAACCAAAATTTGTTTCATGAAATTGCATTCATTTATCGTCAACATTTCTCCTGGTTGTGCTGCTTCCAGCACTTTGATGTGAATGTTACATTTGAGCTTCTTTTTGCTCCCGTCAAGGTATTCCGCCTGTTCTCTCCAGAATCAGTAGCACTCAAACTATTATGCCAACATGCCAGTTGCTGACAACCTCCTGCATGGACACTGAGTGTGGACCAAAGATGTGAGTGGTTCCTTTCAATGTTCTGTTGTATTTTGGTGCTTAATGAAGCATTAACAGAAACATTCATCTGCTGCAGCTGCACATCCGAACAGAATTAGACATGAAGTCATTCAGTCTAAAACAGAAGGCCGTTGTTCGTTAAACATGCACAAAGCTTTTGGCAGCCAATGGGTTTGAGAAGAAGAGTGTGCAACCGCACGGAGGTGTGAAATGAAGACCTGCAGGCGACAGATTGCAACCACACGGTGAGTAAACCACACGGTGAGTAAACCACACAGTGCTGCTCGATTCACATGGCCACGGAAGATGCTGAGGTCAAACCAGTCAGTCAGTAATTCTTTTTCCATGTCAGATCAGATTTACATATGAAAAACAAATCATACTGGTTCTATGATTTTCTCCAAAAGGCTCTGTGAGAGAAACACTTTGCAACGGCGAAACAACAATAGTCCGTCCGTTGTCACGTCTCGTCCCCAGCCGTTTTACTATGTGTCTGTTGTCATGGTTTCTGTCTTGTGTGATCGCCCCTCCCCTCCTGTGTGCCCATGATTAGTGTGATCAGTCTCATCTGCCTCTTGTTACTTGTTGTGTATTTAAGTCCTGCCTGCCCCTCACTGCCGGTCGGATCATTGTTGTCGTCATGTCTTAATGTCTGCACGTCCTTTGTTTCACGTCCTTGTCGGTTAGTCCGCTTGTTGTTTTGTTAAGTCATGTCAGTTTGCCGAGTCTGTTAGTTTGTTTTCTTTAATAAACCCTGGTCCAAGCTGCACTTGGTCGACCTGGTCCGTTCCACCCGCAACATCCATTTTTCTAAAGAGGTTCATGTCTGCCATTTCTATCATTTGCTACCAGGTCTTTCTTGAATTCTCTGTTGTTTCTCATTATCTTTGAAATTCATTGAACTGTGGCACAAAATTCTATTGCCATTTCCTACGTCCCGGTAAGATTGGACACATGGCCTTTTTCATTCTTTGTTTGAGTTTTTTTTGTGCGTGCGATGTTTCTCATCTTCGGCTTTGTCAAACGGTTACTTGTTTTACTCTTTGGTAGCTTATTGCAGTTTCACGCATTAAAATCCTTTTGTAAACAAAAGACCAGCAGCATCAAAATGGTTAGATTTTTAAAAAACAAATAATCAAAAAGACTATTATGAAAGCTAGGGCAAACAAAAACAAGGTTTCCATTAGTTTCAGTATAATCCTGTATAGATAAAAACTGGATGTGTGCTCCAGGCTGCAGCAAGACGTGTCCCGTGATGGCGTCGAGTGTGTGAACTGACATAAGTGCCTCCATGTGTGAAAGAAGTGGTCGACACCTTTACTTCATTTGCCCTGGAACTTTTCCAGCAACAGAAAACGACACACATGATGAAGGATTATTGATATTTGGAGAGACTTGAAAGGGGGTTCCTCAGTATTTGGCCTGCTCGGTCGGGGTCAACGGGTTTAAGGGTTTTTCACGTGGCTTCATGTGCAGAGTGGAAGAAGACTTGGCGATGGCATCCATTTTTTTGGGATGTTCACGCCTGACTGAAATAACTTTGCCCCTCTCTTCAACGACTGTTCGTACAAGCGTTCCACTTTATTTCAGTGGAAGTTATCACCCTAAAAAAGAACATAAATCAATCTAAATACAGGTACTTTCTCGGTAAATCAGCCTTATCTGTGGTTAGCGTAAAGCACAATAGCAGCCTTGTGGGCTTGTTTGTTTTCTTTCCTGCCGCAAACAAAAGAAACAGGTCAATCACCCTTACAACTTTGTGTGCTGCTTGTGTTTGTATTTGTATTTGTGTGTCCTTATTTGTGTAAATGACATTGTATGATTTTCCCACACACACCGGGAGGTCGATAGTGCTTCACAAGGCCAACTGGAGGACGGGTCTATTGACGCAACTATAGGCTGAGAAAAAATTCCACCATCTGTTAATAGCCGCAGTTGTCTGTGTTATCATTTTCTCAAACTTTCGGACATGGTCCAACATAACGCCCACAAATAATTACTCATAATAAGATGTCCAGAGAATCATTGACCGGTGCCAACCATTTTTCCCGTGTTGGCAAACTGAGAAGTTTCAGTCAATAACAACCCAACACCACCCAGCCAATTATGTCCGGTCCGCATGTAAAAACACTGTTCGGTTCCCGACCCCGAGCTGTTTAGGGTTAACCCAGACCAAAACATGGTCGAGAGTGGGATTTATTGCAGAGGGACTCCCGAGATCCTCTGACACACTCAACGTGATTTATGCCACGTTCAAATCAGTTTTCAGTATATGAATAACATATAAATCACAGTTGCAGTAACAAAGAGTTTAAAATGAAATTCGTTTCGTTTATTTTGGATTAATATAGATTAAGCATTTAAAGCAGCAAACGGAGGCAGAGTTGGGAAAATGAGGCTCCCTTTTGACTTTGGGCTTGTGAGGATTCTATTGCAACATGTCACAGTGAAGCCCATCGGTGGTAAATCATCCAGTGATGGAATTTCAGTTCTTGCCAACTTCACTCACATCAACAGAGAAAATGTCTTGCATAAATTCATCTTCAGGCTGTCTTCTGTCCATCACAAACCGCCACCAAAAACCCTGGCTAAATAATACATCCAATGCTTTGATTCTTGTCCAATCACAAGCAGCTCTGGTCAATAATCATAAAGGCCAGACATTAAAACACTTAGCCATTCCAAAAAAGACATGAAAGTCATTTTCACCATGTTATTTCATAGCTTTTAAAACACCATGAGGTGGAGGTGACATTTATGACTTTCCCAGAATTCACAGGAGAAAAATGCCGACCATGTTTATTTTCCACAAATCGTTTCTCAACGCCTCATTCTGTAAAACGACCTGTTTTTTTTCTCTCTAAAATTGGAAATGGTCTCAGTCATAGACTGAACATAGAACCTCCAAATGCAAATTGTGTCTCACAGTTTAAGGTCTGTCTTTTAGTCTCCAATTTCCTGTGAGCCGTACGCCGCAGGACAAAGTCGGGCTCATCTGGGCTGCATTGTCAAAGCGCTGCGGGGGCAAAAAGCGGCCAGGCTGCGCACATCAAGGCAATGAGATGGACAAAACGATGGGTCAAGCATCATCCGCTGCCAGATATGAGTTATTGTGTCTTGTTTCTGCTTTGAATGATACGCTGCTGGCTTTCTGCGTGGACACGTTTTCTCAGCAGATGCATCACAGAAGTCAGAAATTCAGTCAAATGCAATAAAAAGTCAAGACTTGTATAATGTCACGCCAACTGATACACTAATGTAACAGTTGGATTAAGCGTGGGTGGTCATGTGTATCAAGAGTGAGGCATAAGGATGACATAATAGAAAGGCGACGCTGCATTTGTGTAACAATATTACGGACACAATACACATAAATAATATGTAAAATAGAAATATTGCTCTTTTGTGACATAAGACGAATCTGTAGGCGGAATCTTCTGAGAAGCCGATAAACCATTTTTAGAAGAAGAACAAAAACATTTTCATTCTGCCTCTAGTGGTGTGTCGATAAGCTAGTTTCATTTTGATGTGCTGTAGATGCACAGTATTTACGTTTGTGGGCTTTTGATATGAAACAATGTAGGTGGCTGCGAAAAATTTACTTTTTTTTATTTGTCCCACTTTGGCTTTCCTGGCCAGTCCACAACTGATTCTGGGGCACAGCTGATTAATAATAGGGGAAAGTGCCCCAATAAAAAGCTTCTGGCAACCCCCCTTGCTGGGAGCTGTTCTTTGAGGAATGCCAAGTGTTCATGAGGTCACGTTTGCATGCCACGTGCATGATTGTGCGTCATGATTGAATGCTGCTTCTTTTGGTGGTATATTGTTGACCACGTGTGTTGGGCCATTGTTTTCAAAAGGTTTTAAAACAATAATTATCAATGCTAAACATTGGCATGTCAATGACGTTTATATTAGCATTGAACAAATAATATCTTTTTGATCTTATATAGAAATACACAACGCATAATTCTCTTTGGTTAGGGTTACTTTGACAGTAAACTTCAACTTGGATTTGCATTAAATATCTTGAAGCCTCTTTGTTCATCTGCCAAACTTGAGCTTACTGGGAAATGAGGTGAACTGAGTTCACTGCCACTGAATGTACAGTATCTTGAAAAGCTCGTTAAGTCCAGTCACTCAAATCTCGATGCACCACTCCTTTCTTTCCCACTAAGGAAGGTCATAGTGTAAAAAAAAAAAAAACATTTATGTGCATTTTAATGAAACTGGTCTGGACTTGGACAGCATGACCGACAACTGATAGTAGAACATCAGCCTAGAAGAAAAAGAGTGAGACATGCATACTGTACCATATTACAGGCTTTTTAGAGTTTATGAGATCTAAATGAATGTCTTCAACTGGAATACTTTGCTGCATGTATAGTATGTTTTTTTTTTTAATGGTTGCAGTCCTCCCAGACTCCAAAAAGCATACAGAAAGTACTTAAAGCACAACTTGCTACTTCACCAACCTAACTGAAACATCTTCTAAATGGCTCACATGTGCTGCCACATTCGGGATTGGCACTATGCCACTGGCTCATTCTCTGCTCTATTAAAAAAAAGTTTCTATAAATCAGGCCAAATGTTTCTCCGCACCACATAAATCTTGGAGAGGGGTTTCTTTCTGCTGTGGCAACTGCCCGGATTGGTCGCATATGTGGTGAGGCGTAAGGTATAAAAGAAAACCAGAACCCTAAATGTGCCAGCAGCCATTGCCATCATAAACTGCAGCAACATTGTGACCACGATTTAGAGCGTCTGCTGGGGTATGAGAAACTGAAACTGAATACAAAACATGGAAGTCAGAAGTGACATCATTGCATTTTAAGTTAAATCTGTGGCTGTGACTTCCAAATGTTAATGGCCACCATAAAGCAAGTTAGTATTTTATAGCTAAAATTGCAACTGGCAAATGAAAATTCATTGGAGCATAACACAGCTGAGAAATGGGGTACAGTATAGGCCAGGGCTGAGTGATTTTAAATACTGAAGCAGCTATTTGGACTGTGTCCCACAGGAATAAAAACAGAGAGCCACAGAACTATTTTGCACTCTATAGAAAGAAAACAAAAAAGAAACTAAAGTGTCAGATGGTAGATGGATGAGAGCTGCACGGTGGTAGCGCATCAGCCTCACAGTTCAGGGTTGCGGGTTTGATTCCAGCTCCGGCCCGCCTTGTGTGGAGTTTGCATGTTCTCCCCGTGCCTGCATGGGTTTTCCCCCGGGAACTCCGGTTTCCTCCCACATCCCAAAAACATGCACGATAGGCTGATTGACCACTCAAAATTGTCCGTAGGTGTGGTTGTGTGTGAATGGTTGTTCGTCTGTGTGCCCTGAGATTGGTTAGCGACCAGTTCAGGGTGTCCCCCACCTACTGCTGAGATAGGCTCTGGCATGCCCGTGACTCTCAAATGAATGGATGATGGAGCGCTTAAAAAGATGAACTCTTTGACCTGATCATTTTTGGCCAGCGGGTTTCAGGTCTTTTAAAAAACAACGAGATTCCCCTTAAGTTTGAAGAATAGCATTGACAGTAAGTGCATACAGTGCACAGAGGCCAAATCCTTCCCTGCTTTATTACTTTGTGGGAAATATAATTATGGAATCAGGGATTTTTTTTTGCATCACTAATTTCATATGCAGTCGTGCTTTGGCTACAATTACTCGGCTGTGCATTTACCACACAAACCAAAAGGCGTTTAATCCCTACATCTGATTCGTCTCACAATTTAACCACAAGTTAGAAGCTCATCATTAGACTCGGTAATTACCGTGGCCAGAGCAGGACACAAGTCAGACTTGTGGTTGAAACTAATTTCACAAAATCATTCATTCACCATACGCTTATGCATAAGAGTTTACTGTCAGAATAAATAGTATTCAAATCTTAATTTTGGATTCTAAAATCCCATGTCGACTCCATCTGGTGTTGATAAAACATGCAAGTCAACCCTTGACTGCTCCACGGCTTTTCTTTCATCAAAATTCCTCCCGCTTTTCTTGACTTCCTGATCTGGCGTCTTCAAAGCGGCGCACTGTGCCGCCACGCCATGCACCTGTGCCAATAAACATAAAAGCATTGCACCAGGGCGTATGGATAAAAACAGAAATCCTGTTTCTGTTTTTAAACCAAAGCATTATGCGTATTCTTCAAATGTTGACACGTGACGGGCGAAAGATGCTGATTCACGGTTTGCTCAGCGTTTATTGAAAACAGAGCTCGCTTCCCAGACACACGAACAGTCTATACCAACCTCGCTGAGAAATGTTTGTTTTTGAACTTTTAATTCGGATTTAAGTCAAAGAAACAATAAGAAAAGGTCTCTGAATGGCAGAATTGTATGGAGAGAGTGAAGAATGGAATCAGTGATGCATCTGAAGCTATCACTTACAAACCTATCCGAAGTTTCTCGTCCCCTCCCAAAACCATTCGCAACATTCCTTCACCTTCTTCCTCTCATTTTGCGATCTTTTTTTTCAATCTCTTTCATTCGTGCTTTTCGTTCTGGGTCATGCAGCAAAGAGAGGCTCCGCTTTCACAACACTGATAGTGGAATGCCATTCATAAATACTTTCTCTCTTTCGGGTCGACTTCAACAGCCCACAAAGCGCTGCATGACGACATTGAGTCGAAATGGCTGCCTCTTGAAAATCACTCTTGACTGAACCTTTCAACTTTAAGAAAAATAGATCCAAACCTCTCTGCAATGTTATTTTGAATAGATCGATGCTGACAGCTAGAAGTAGTGTTTATTTAATCACTATTTGGCAAAAGACAACGATAAATATTTTGGATTTGGATTGAGGGTGCGGATTAACCACTACTGCATACTACTCTGTTTGCTTACACGGGGATAAACTTAAAAAGTCAAACAAATGTCATATCCTCATGTAAAAGGCTTTTGTACTAGATACTAAGCCTCCAACAGCCAGTTCAAATGGTCACAGGACATCCCCGGAGCATTATCGGTATTACTCTAAGAGGGATTACTATTTGTTTGTGTGTCCACCCATGCATAAAATACACTTTCGAGGACGTAATCACACAAGCTGGCTGGTTGATATTATCATAATGCACTCTCATCGTGGGATCTGTGAGCTAACAGAACATCATGATGATAAATTAGACAAAGCACAAAGCAGCTTCTGTTACAACAATGAAACATACTCTTCTCTGTTCTCAACACACGTTTGAAAAATGATCAACAGATGTCCATACCAACAAGCAGTTCAGCACAGAATATTGTTGCCTTCTGCCGGGCTCCGTTCCTTTGCGTTTCCTCAATTCCTCTGTAGCAGCTCACTCCAGCCGCACCACAAACACATGCGAGTACTTGAAAAGCGAAACGCAATGTTTTGAGAGACAAGCTCATGCATACTCACCACGCTCATTATTTGGTTTGGGCTAAGCTATGCTCACCACAAACACAACTTTCTCTTTGTGCAGCGTTCAACTCTATCATGTGGTGCGTTGCTTTACTTTTCATGGATAATCTCTTCATATTTATGGATTATAAAAAAAACTCAACTGTTGTTTTGTTTTAATCTGTTTTGCTAGAATCTGTAGAAAACATTGAGTCTCTCTGCGCTTATTAAGAAGCAGGCTTTTCAAGTACTATGGACTCCATAGACTGCGGGCTCGGACTCTCCCAACCACAAGCAGCGCATCCTTTATCGACCTAATACTTATCACCTCATAATTAGTGCCTCACGCTTTATGATTGAAGAAACAGAAAGTGTCAAGGGGGTGCCAGGGTGAGCCCTTGCCAGGCAGTTAAATTTAGAAAATTGTGAGACTGTAAGACGCAACACACTCAGGAATGTATTGCGGGTCTCATAAAAACAATGAAAAGCAGAGATGTTAAAAAGTAGGCATGGTCCTCTGAGGGATGACAAGGTAGAGGAACCAGAACAATTCAGAGAGAAAAATACATAATCACAACTATTGCTATTATTCATTTTGGGGCCAAGCCACAAAGCAAATACGGAAAAGTTCCCAATGATAATAGTTCAAATCTTAATATAACTCGTAGTATGATCCCAAATACTGTTGCAATGTTTCCATAACATAACCCTTTAATAAAAAGACTTACAAAGGGTTTGAATTTGAAATAAAAGCATTCTCGGCGCATGTATGGTGTCGCATTCCAGCCCATAAATACACCTACGTATGACTAATTTCCTATTAACCATCTTATTATGAGTGAGTTTGAGAAAAGGCTGATTTTGGAGCAGAATAATACGAGTCAACAACCAATTTACTGTCAAAGTTTGTATATGAGATCTAACGTCGGCAATGGAGTTGAGAATCTGCTCTCAATTGCCTTACCTGGATAAATGAGAGCTAAATAAATCAAACAAATATGTCAATTTTAAATGTTCAAGGTGGTTGCTGTAGTATGTGAGTGAAATTCCAGAAGGCTTTAGCTTGCTCTTAGATTGTGTATGTGACTCAGTCGGTACCAAACCTCATGGAGTCTTGCCACTGACGACTTCAAAAGCAAAGTTTGATTTGGTTATGCTGGCAGTAGATGAGTTGTAATGGTGGGTTTGTGTATGTGTGTGGGGGGCGCGAGGGCAATGAGGACTATTAACCACTGTTGCAGCTGTGTTTGTTGAAACAAATGAGTCACTCTGGAATTGTGTTTAACCTTTTATTGGACAACAAACCTTAGTTGTTACAAATGAGCCAGCCAATCAGCAGACACAAATAATAATAACAATACTAATAATAGAAGAAGAAGAAGAATGGATAATTTAATATGAAATAAATTTACATAATCTTTATGATATAAATTATACTGAAATATGTTCTTAATAGCAAAAATAATAGCTGTGCAATGGCCTTTTAATGCACTCCAATAATAGTGTTAGTTTTTAAATGAAAGTGTCTGCACTACATCTGTAGGAGGAAGGTATAAACAGAGGGGAAAATACAGATAAAGGATTCATATTCAAATTGCTCCCAAAGTGCTCCCAAATGCAAGGAACAGAGCCAAGTGTTGCTGAATGAGCATGTAAACACATCTGACTTGGATTTCCATTAGACATCTGAATGAACTTTGGCTAGCAGCTGACGCTTTCCCCATCATGATATTTCCAATATTACATTAGCAAATTTCCCTCTAAAGGACACCAAGGGGTGGAGAGACAGAGAAAGACATTATATTGAATTCAGATTTGTTTACTTATTTGATCCTTGTTTGTTTGGAAAGTGTTTAGCCTCAGCACATTGGGTCAACATTCAGCTCCTGCCTCTTGGTCTTTCTCAGAATCGCAGCAGGATGGCAAAAGAAACATGAGCAGGTAAATGATGCAACTGCATCACCGCCCCGCACGTATTTGAGAGAGGACAGTCGGTGGAATGAGCTTGAGGACTTTTTTTAATTTCATGTCCAAGTATGAGCCACCAAGTGGACTAGTGGCTGGGAACTTGGAAGCCTTTTGGAGTGGTTTGAAAGTAAAAACCATCGTCTTGATTGGCTACTGATGATAGTGGGTGGTTTGCTTTAATCCGAGCCGGTCAAGGTCCAGCTGTCCCAGTTCCCTCAATGATGCCAGCTGGCCTCTTCAAGGCCCCGGAAGACACAGGGCGCAGAGGGACGCCAGCCACACAGCAACAAGAAACATACTATCTAATCCGATTGGTCGGTCCAATTTGTAACAGAAGATGTGTAGAATAGCCACAGGATTCATGACTGATCGTTTTTTTCCAGTGTGTAATGAAAGCAAATGAAGACAGTGATGGTTGAGAATACCATCAATTCAGAAAAGTCTATCGGGAGTACAATCCACATCAAATGTATCAGCGCTGATAATAGGGTTTTTGTTCTCACCAACAAAGCTGTATCATCATCTCTGAATCTCTCCACAGATTACCTCTATTACTGCAAATTGTCCCATCTGGCGCCTCCAAAGTCCCCCAAATCTCAGCACTTATTACTTGTGTTGGTGTGTGTGTGTGTGTGTGGGTGGAAAATTTAGTTCATGTCTGCAGGCCAACTTGCGGAAGATGTGCGTATTGTGGATTTGTCAGAGTGTATCTGAAAGGTGTAGCATAGCAGGAGAGTAAGGCGCTAAGTAATACTGTACCTGCATGAGAACAGTGTTACTCCACTGTGTTGAATATAAATGACCAGTTGTATTAAAGTCATTTTCTTTTCCTTCTGGCTTGTCTGCTAACACCAATTGTATCTTCCCTCACTACATCTTTCAAGCTTCTCTCTCTCGCTTGCCTGGCGGCTCCATCCTGATCACCCCTCTACCAATTTCCTCTGGATGTGTCCAAACCATCTATATCTGCTTTGTCCTCAAAACACCTAACCTTGGGCTGTCCCTCTGATTGGCTCCCAAAATAAACCCACAGCATCTTCATTTCGACGGCTGGACTAAGGAAGTGATTATTGATTTGTTTTGAAAACGGTTTCATGGATACCCTGAGCTCTGCATTCAGTCAGATTGATTGACATTGCAAAGTCGTGCAAATAAAGCCCCACCAACAAATGTTCACATCTGCTGACCAGATACACTTGCAAGTAAACACTCGACGATATCGAGGTGACACGTTAAATATCCCTTTTGCAATTATCCCGGCGCACATAAAGTGAAAGTGAGAACAGGCGAAAGGCCAATCCTGTGGAGCCCGCAGGGTTTCATTAAACAGATTGTGCATCGCATGTTTGAACAAAACACACCATTAAGCAATACGTTGTATTCCGCCACAAACAATCCAATTGTGCAAAACTCAGTGGAGTTACGGTTCTGTAATTAGACGCAGCCACCAAAGCAATCCACAATGCAAAGCGAACGCAAACGCAAAACTTTACCTCCATTATTCTGTGTGACATGAGCTCGTGCCAACGGTATTTTATTTCACTTTTATGTTTGAAAGGAGACAGCCAGACACTACTCACATGTCACACGAAATCTTTTGATGTATGCTTTTACATGTGTGGACCAAAACGGGGTCACTTTGTCAGTCATCCTCTCAGTCTGTAAATCTCTCTCTATTTTTATAGCACTTTGCATACATCTCGGTGCAGCTTAAAATTCTTCACTGATGACCATCCATCCATCCCTCTTCCATACCGCATAGTTTTGCGAGAGTCACGGGCGTGCTGGAGCCTATCTCAGCTATCGCAATGAAATCCATGGGCAATTCTAGGATTAGAAATTTAGGTTTAATCTTTCCTAGCTTGTTTGATGTGATGCAAACAATATACAGAAATAAAACTTCTTTAAGATTGAGGAGCAATTAAATGTCATCACTGGTATAAGCCATGTTTGTTAATTATGAGTTTTGTGAAAGGACTTGACAGATTTAGCTTCAGAAGGAAAAATGTCGACTCAAGGCTTGATGGTGTTGATGTCCTACATGTCTCGAGGGGTCTCCTAAAGTTGTCACTTAGTTTTGACTTGGTGGGTACCAGCATTCACAAGCAATGACGGTCAAAGCATCACTGAGAACAAATTGGAATTTCATGAGCACAGGAGCCATGCAGTTTGAACCGAGCAAAAGCTCAGTGGAAACTCGTCAACACAGAGGGATGGAAATACAAACACATGCATGCCCAGGAGGAGATGGAGTGGTAGGACCATATGTTTATAAGTTTGGGAACACGAGGAAACTCAAACTCAGATCACAAGTGCTGTTACTGTCTGCATCCTCACTGATAAGCCAGACACTTCTTCAGCTCACATCATTATGCTCTGACCTTTTGAATCACTGTGGACTTGTAACAAAATGCTACTTATCTGCAGATTTCCCCGAATCCTGGCCTAAAATAACAGACACTGTATTGTTAGAGGTGAGTGGTTCACATACATCAGAGTTAAACGACTTCATATTTTGGCTGTTTTCAAAAGAACAGCTAATAGGAAGTTTCTGCAATGATTTAAGCCAGACATTCTACTTTATTCCTCTTTGGCTAATTCTAAAGTCGCAGTTATTTGCGTGGGTTACATTTGTGCAGACATGCTGTTCATGCTACATTGGACCCATTGCGTTTTGGTGGTACGGTATAATTTATAAATCAAACTTGTCAACCGACTGTCCGCAGTTATTCATGATTTCTTCCTCCTGCTCGATCATTTAAAAGCTGAGTCATATGCTCAAGGTTATATAATTAAAAGATGATTTTTATTGAAGAAAACAGAATATTTCTTCCAAAATTCAGAATTCAAATTTTCTTTCAAGCCACAAATATAAACAAAAAATCTCAAATGATTTTAAATGAGAAAGAAATGGTCAGATGCTACAGAACCTGAGGAGGCAAATTTAAATTATTGCAGCATTAGAAACCGCCATCCTGCCGTCCGCTGACACCTTAGCATCACGGCTGGACCACTATTTTACTGACCTTGACGCATGTCATCTATAACAAACCAGCTCCCATTTTAAGATTCCAATCACAGGATTAGCATCAAATATGCCTTTAGAATTATGACCAAAAAACTTTGATTTTATCAATCCATGATACATTTTGTCTTGTGGTTAAGAGATTTTGTTATGGTAGAGGTTGCTTACATTAATAGTTGATAGTTCGATCACAGGAACCTGCCATTTGAACAGACAGACTTTCCAGTGATATGCTTATATTGTCATCCATATTCCATAATTGTGAAAGGGCCAAATTGTAGTAGATAAGATGCAGTTGACTCGTTCCTTTTCTTTGGGAGCAACACTTTAATCTGTCAGCAGATTAGACATCACACAAAATTGAAAACAGTCCAATGCAGTGGTATGCAGCCACTTATCTGCACACAGATACAAACACAAAATACAAAAGTGCACCTTAGTGAAAGTGGCCTGCTGCGGTGTGTTTGTTTTTCTGCGGATGGCCAATTCCGATGGGTGGACTTTCAAAGCCGTCTCTAATCCATTTGATTAGCTGAACCCAAGAACCTGAGCTGTGGACAAAGAGCTCTTTCACACATGCAGCCAATGCTTACAGCTACATGTGATCTCAGGAATCTGTACATCACAAAACATTCCTCTGCATTCCTCCTCCCTTCTCTTCTTTCCTCACTGTTTGTGTTTCCCTGAGCTGACACTCCCCACCACTGCTCATCCAACAATGTCTTTTTTACGCATTTTCCTCGCTGACACGCATTACAATGCCGTCGACGTTCTCAGCACCCAATTGTCAATCACTGTGGGATTTCAGAACAGTGAATAGCTGTGAGGACACACTACATGAATGAGAAGGGCATTCAACAGGGCAAGATCCCAGAAACGTGGTGACCCATGGTGACCTTGCCCTTGAATCTGGTGACAGTGGGTGGAGGAAAGGGGCATGCACGGGAAGAGAAACAATTTCAGATAAGCCATGTTTATGCTGCTCTCTGGAATGGAGAACTGCAACAGAATTCCCTTTACGGCTTCTCTGGGACAATTTCTGTGGTTTTCTTGTAATCCAATAACCTGATCTACCTATAAAATAAAAACCAAGATTGTTTGATAGTGCTCCATGCCACAATCATGGAAGCAAAAGCCTTGTGCATGATACCACTGATGTGTCACTTAATCAATGAGGTGGTTCCTTCCACTAGGTTTTAATGAGATCTGCCATCTTACACAATACAAGGTAAACTTTAAATTTAATATCAGCTTTAAAAATATGAAAATATTAATGAACGGAAATGCCAGTAGTCAGTTCCAGGTAGACACAAACGAAGACTACTACTATATGAAACAGTGTAAACTTTGATAATATGTTGTTTTCTCAGAAGATAAAGATTATATGCCTGTAAATATTGTTATAATGTCTGTCACGACAGAGATGTTGTCATGTATTGGTGCACATGGTTATAATGGTGAGCTCGACCCAGATCTGAATGAATGTCCTGGTGGTCCAAAAAGAGCAAGAGGAAACAGTATTTTGTGGTAAATACATTTATTTTGACACAATGTACTCCCTTCTGTGCACACTCATGTTGGAATGCACACATATACGTACGCGTGCACACACACACACACTTACACAAACACACACAATTTAAACACATCCACTTTCTCTCACGGGATTCGGCAGACATATTCTTATACCTGCTGCAATAAATTAAACAACTGGTCAAAATATTTAATGCATCAAGTATTATGTATCATTCCCAAAAGAGCAATATGAAGGTGTGGTGCACACTTTGATAGATTATCCTCGATTTAGTTGATGCCAGTGAGTATTTGTCATGCAGGTTGTGCAGCTTCAAGCAAGAGTTTTATGTGACTGTGAGGTGAAGTGGGTCTGGTCTGGGTTAAAGAGGAACCAGACTCTGAGAGCAATATTTCCCCCTGGGTTTGTCACTCTTACACTGTAGCTGCAAAAGCAACCGAGAGGTTTTCTGCACTCTATCTATTAGTCCACAGCCCAGTGAATATTATTGGCTGGAGAGAGAAAAGTAGATGAACATTAGTGGAAAAAATCTTAACATAAATAGGCCAGAGTCACCTGTTAATTTATAGTACGAATGTAACAGAAAGAATAGCCACCCACAGTCGAATGAGCAGCACAATTACAGGAGAGAGTGTGGCAAAAATGTTTACTTCTTTTAAATACCATTTAATTTTGTTATTATCAAGTGTTTTTAAGACCTTATGGAACAGATTAATGTCGTTTCCATTCATTTCAATGGGGAAGGATGATTTGAGATACAAGAGTATTACGTTGTGTGGTCATGCAACAAATTACACTCAAGGCGCCACAGTATTATTGAAAAAGATACCACTGAGGGCAATCAGAATGATTTGCTATCATTATGTTAATATGACAGGCACTCTAGCAGTGGAACGACATTCTCGTCCAACGGATAATTCCATTCCAGTTGTACTCAGCTCAACATATGGGAAGAAAAAGTCAGGTGCAGCCTGGACAAATATAAGCCCGAGGTTACACGTGGACATTAATGCAGATAGACGGATGTGTTTGCTGCTTGCTGGGTGGGGGCGATGTTGTTAATGTGGCTTGACACCTGGAGCATACCTTGATTATTAGGCTATACGGGCTCGTCATGACCATGTACAGTGTTCCAAAATTCCACGTGGGAAATGAAATGAGCAAAAAAGACTTTCACATCCCTGCAACTCTTTGGCAGATGTTGATCTGCGAAAAACTAAACACGCCCGTTTCTTCGTGGTCCATAAAACGTGATCTCACGTGAACAGTACTCATCTTTGTGGAGATGTTGGAGGTCAGACAATGTATTATTGTGCCTTGGTGTTTTTAGGAGAAAGATATTTATCATCTCTGCCAGACATGAGGTCCCACCCAGAGAACAGCGAACAAACACACATTCCCGCAGATAGCCCCTCCCACCTACACACACACACACACAAATAGTTGAATTAGGCATCATAATATCTGACACAGTGTTTTAGCTGCTGACATGCACTTCGCTCTCATATATCTCAGTTGGAAAAATCCCTGGTGGTGCCGAGAACACGATTCACAAGTAAAACAGATCTCCACCATGCTGTGTATTCATCCATGATGCTCCGTCACAATTTACTGCTTTTTTTTGTCTTTTAACATCTCATCCCTCCCTTTGGACTCGCTTTCATGTCTGTCCAAAACGCCTTTATTCACATGTTGCTTCCACATGCTTCATGAGTGACTCAAGCCTTGCTGGAATGTATGTACTTCATGTATTTGCCTCCACCTGCCAATTGTTCAGGGCCCAGTCAATATTGTCCTTTTACAGGCGATGAATATTAATGCATAGTGTCTTGAAAATGTATTTAAAAATAGAATCAGTTTTAAATATATTTGAAACATCTACAAAGCTCAGTCTTTCAATCTGCTATAGTAATGCTAACACTAATTTGCATATACTATGTTGCAGTGTTCTAAATCTAGTTTAAGGAATAGATTGCACACATATAGTGTAGACAATATAGCAATATTTAATCATACCGTATATTCAGGGTTCTTAAGTAACACAAGCCAACCTGCAAATAGCAGGTTCAAATTAATTTGTGCCGGTGTTAATCAAAAACTTACGAGCCAACTCGGGCAGTGATGCATGAGGCAATTATGGTAAAGAATGAAAAAAGTAGTTTGAATCACAAGCGAGGTCACAGAAGAAATTAAAATAATTTCCGAAGGGGCCCCTGTCCTAGCATTTACACATTTTCGCAATTTGGAGCTTAATGAAGTGTTTTTGAAATGTACACAAAAGGAAGCCAGCGTACCCAAAGAACACCCACGAATGCAAAAAGCAGAATATGCAAACTTGACACGGGCCAAAATTTGAGCTGCCGCTGCTGAAGTGTGAAACAGATGCGCTAACCACAAACGCAGCGGTGCCGCCCAGTATTGAAAGAGTTGTTATTTCTTATTTTCTAAAAGCAGGCTTTTGTGTTGTGGTTTCTAAGCAGGCTGTGTGGTCGGACTCATCTCTCAGTGTTGTAGGTCGTCGCTTGCCAAAGTACATTTGTACATCATGTTATCCTCAAAGAGAAATGTCAGCAGATAATCACAACAAATCTTCCTGACAATGTTGCCCAATCCACTGATTTTGTGTGCATGTAAACAAAACGGTTTCACACGCATCGAGAGATAAAGCGTGAGTCATTTTGCGTGTGCTTGCAACATGATGGATCCCCTGTTGACTGTTTTCGACAAACTAAAGCTAAATCTCTTCTGGATGAATTCAGTATTATTTATTGTTGTATTTGCGGTCAATGTGGGACACATTCCATTTCAAGTCTTGGATTGAATTTTTATTTGAATTGTGTTCTTGCCTTCCATTGTACAATAATTTCTGGATATTTGAAGATTTATCTCAAGCAGCAGAGCATAAGAAATCCTTTTTTTATATCATAGTTGTTGAAAGCAGTTTTTGTTTGGCCTCTGCTTTTAGTACAAGTGCAATATCTATGTGAACAGTCAGCAAGTGTCTTTACCAGTCTACTAATATCCTTTTCTTTCTGATTAAAAAAATAAAACGCAAATGCAGTACCGATTATAGTTCACGAACTGCAGTTCATTTTGGTTGTGTTGATAACCAGAAGTCCAAACAACTTTTTGGCCGTTTTTTTAAGAGCAGACCTCAAGAGCAGTATATTTAGACGACATGAAAAGTTTTCCTCAGATGGCAAACAATGGGTATTGTTATTAGAAAAATATTTCCCTATGCCCTCTAACTCCTGCTGCATACTGTGCAGTGCTATCAAACCGGACTTGGATCGGACCACGATCCACCCCCGCACATTAAACACGGAGGTATGGGAGCCCCACAATGTTAAACGGTGAACCTGTATAGGCTTTTGAGACTGCACATGCAGTAATGATACTTTATCACTTTTCTTAAACCATAAAAAAACAGCATGACAAGTATGGAATGGAAAGGTTGTTGCAGAGTGAGGACATGAGCGAGAAGAATGAGGACATACTGAAAGGCTTGCTCCCATTTACTTGAATGTACTCAAGTCAAGTTTATTTGTATGGCCCTAAATCACAAGCAGTCTCAAAGGGTTTCACATAGACAAAAATTGACAATTATTCTCAAAGCATCCCCTGATCTTAAGCTCCCAACTCATACTCAGTATGTATATATATTGCTCGTGTACATTTTGACAACAGAAACTACAGGCTTTTTCATATCTTCAGTCGTCGGCTGTGTCTCGCGCTCTTAAAATTGGCAAATGTCCTTTTACCATATTTGAAAGCTCATTTGCATTTTGATTGGCTGTAATCTGCAATGTCGCATTGGTGAAACTGCAAATGACATTTTGTAAAACTAGTGGCTACTGGAAGAATTAGTAGCTGCTCCCATATGAATTACAATGACTGCTATCACCGTGGACTATTTATATTGTTAGTGTATTTTGTTTTGCTCTCCAATCAGCCCTTTCTAACCAAGTGGTTGAGGCCAAATGCCACCCCGCAGTGAGTCTGGCTCGAGCCAAGGTTTTTCCTCTTAGACGTGTTTTTCCTTTGCTACTTTGGCCAAAAAGTTCTTGCTCATGTAGCGATGCATTGTGTCCTTTTGAACGGATGAGGAGAATAGCGCCAAACTCGGTTCATGTCGAGTTGACTTGTGCTTTCATTAGCCATTCTTGAGATAAAATACAAATGAAATGTCAGTCAAAACGGCGTGTCCTGCACATCACCCCCTAATGGCTGTTGTTCACTTTCACATGATCTCATCCTGGTCGCTTTCAGGCCACGGTGGGGAGTCTGGAATTCAAGAATCCTAAACGGATTGTCTTTCACTCATGGAAATATTTCCACTTCATTATTTTTTGTACTACTCCTCTCTCGCTCTTTCAGATCCCAAGTATATTTTTAAACGCAGTCATTACAGCACTGCTCTGATATGAACGGCCCAGATGGAGACGTGCCCTGCAGAGGAGCTGTTAGGCTCACTGTCACACAGTTCACTGACTCACAAACAACACATGACCCATGAAGCCATTTCTTTCCACCTGCCATGGACTCTAAGTGCAACATTATGCATGCGTGTCTTCTTGAATGACTCGCTAATGCATGTTGACAAGTTTGAATACCCCAAATATGCACGGGGGGCAGCAGAATTGCCATTTTCTTTTGGTGTGGGAACTCATGAAGGTTTTCTTCCAAATCAAGTTGCGGAGGTCATGTGTCTGTGTGGCCTCATGCCAGGAGGGATTCTAAATGAACCCAGCAGGCATTGCCTGGATGCTGGTACAAGTGGGCACAAGATTCGGTGGCGTGCAGACAGAATCGTGTACACGTGAGTAGATAGAGGCAGAGCATTAGAGTAGAAAAGTAAGAGTAGCACACACTGTAAATCATGTGCTGCAAGAGCACCTTTGGAACACTAAATGGAAACTATCATTGTTGCATCTGGTTAGCGGACCATTATGATGAAAGAGTTCTTTATTCCAGTGATTCCCATCCACTGTGCACACCAAAAGCAACAGGTGTGCCATGTGAAATGTTCCAAGTTCACTTCTTTGTGTTTTGTTTAGTTGTGTTAAGGGAGATTATTCTAATGTAAATGAACATACGTTGGCTCAATAAAGGTTGGGAAACACTGCTCCATTCAACTGCAGTGTGGGGGAGAAAATAACTAACAATGAATCATTTATTTTTAAGAAACCTTGTTTATTTTTGTAAGAGGCAAAACAGTCGAGTAACAGTTCTTTAAATACTACACCCTGTGGATAGCCATTAGCTCCACGGGCATATTAATCTGTGGGAAAACAAATTTGATAAGATCTTTAAAATTAGCCAAATTCACATTAACCCTATGGGGCAGCTGGATTGACCAATTTTGCCCATCCTGAAACAAACATGACCAGGCTGTGAACCAATCATCGAGAAGATTGGTCTGGCTTTTATGTGATGAAAGTTTCTCCCAGTTACTGGAGGTTTGCCCCTAATGGCAGCCCTCAATAAATCCAGGTTTAATCAGGACTGGGTTATACTATATTAAAGAAAGAGAAGAATTAACATTACCAAAGAAAACACATTTGGTCAAAACATTAAAGTGTAATATGTGTTCTTAAAGGTTATATATTATTTCAAAAAATGCATAACAGTCTCTGATCAGTGGTAGTCTCATGCACTACAACATTTTTTTTAGGGTGGCTTCCGTTTGTTAAACTGAATTCAAGCTAAACACATATTACACCAGTGCCATTGAAAAGAGCATTCCCATTTATTATCTAAACTGTCTAAGAACTTAGTTTCATGTCATGACGGTCCAACAAAAAACAGATGTGAACCTGGCTAACTATTAAATTCCCTGCATTGTTTATTCATCCTACTTGCATCCATGCCAAAATCTCCAGAAATTTTACTTTCCAGTGTTAGAACCAGACAGATTTTTAATGTTCACACTAGATTTTCAAGTTCAGTTTGGCCTTTGCGATGCCACATTTCCTGCTTAGAATACTACGCTTTTCACTCTGAGTGTCCCGTCCTTGCTGATGTAAAAGCACATGCCGACCGGGCTGTTACATAAGGTCTGTAACAACGTGAAAATGTCATCAACAGAACCACATGATCTTGATATCAAACGACTGGCCGAGCAAATTATAACACAATATCTGCTCCTCCTGCTCGCCCTTTGGGATCTTAACATGAAGGGCGAACAGCTGAGAAGACCCATGTGACATACTAAAAGTGTATGCAAGCACGCGATGGGTGCAACTTTAAAAGACTGAAGCTGGAGAAACAAGTCAAATGTTCATTCCACAGACAGAAATTATATTTAAAGTTTAGAATACAGTCCACAGGACCATCTAACACATTACGCTTGCAGGGACTCTCAAAGCTTGTGGTATTTAGTAGTAACCCAATAAAGACTATGGTCTTTAAGATTTGGGGGTAGGATCTCATTACCAATCATCCTTGTCCTTCTGAGGACCATGGTTTCAGATTTGGAGGTGATGATCCTCATCCCAACTGCTTCAAGATCAATGATACAGTGAAAACTATGGAGAAAGTCATACAGTGCATTGTCCCTTTGTAATTCTTCTTTCTGATTCCATAAACTTGATTTATTTAGTTTGACTTCACATACTGAATTCTTCTGACTGGATCCAAATGACTAAATGTACCTTGTGTAAGTCAAGTATCATAAACAACTCGGTACTGGAAGTTTCCTTTTGCTCTGCCAGAAGAAGGGGAGTCCGTGCTTAGTAATGAGCTTGCACACACTCACAAACACACAGGCACACACACATACTTGCAAATGCTTGTTGTCCTCAATGGTATATTAAAGGCCAAGGTACCAAGAGTTCTGGTCATAACGAAGCACATTCTGCATCAAAATAAAAGAATTTTACTCAGTAGAATCATTCAAACACATTTAGCAGTGAAGCGTAATGGAAAACAGATGGATTTGCTCCAACTGAACTTAATTGATGGCGGAATGGAAATTATTTTAACCTTCCCAATCAGCACTTAGAGAGGCTTCTCCTCTCCTCTCCTCTCATGGGAGCCCCTTTCCAACTGAGGTGTAATGCACATTATAAATCATGCAGTGGTTAAATGTATTGTGAATTGTACCAAATGAAACCAAATGACCTGGCTGTAACTTAATTGAGCAGACTGTACTTATACAGTGAATTATCAAGCACACTTGGGAACAGCAATCAGAGGCCACTTTAGTCTTGTAGCTCAAAGCCTGTGCAACTTACAAACTTAGAAGTGAATGGATTCATTTTCCCATTCGTTCCCTACGTCTAAACCTGTATGATAATGTGTGCTTATTGCGTGCGTGCGCGTGCGTGTATGTATGTGCATGTGTGTGTGTGGTTCGAAAGGAACACCATAGACAGCAACAAATAAGTGTTTCCAGATGTTGCTTTGCAGGGGTCTGCCATCCACTTGAATCCACAAATTATGCTGAAGTCAACACACATATGAGGGAGTTGCAATTTACTGGTACTTTCAGGAATAAATGGACTAAATTGTCTAAATTGAGGCTTGGTGGGTTTGGGTTTGTGTCAGTACATTACAAGTCATTACTAATTGTGAATTGAACTAACCTTTCCTGTGTGGATGTCACGTTCTTCTAGTCTCGTGTTGGCTCTGTTTTGCTGTCTTGCCAACACCACACCGGCCATACTTAACAATTTAATTTAACAGTGGAACTACAAGCCGGATTGCAATGAGGACTCTCCTGGCTGCGCTCCTTGCAGAGTGGTCACGGCAGAAGCATCAATGCCGTGAAAAATAGATATTGTATTCTGAAGCCACATGGAAGTATTGGAACTTTTTAAAGTATCAATACTTTTGACAACACTAAGGTACAGTCCACAGTGTAGTATCATGCGTCTGGTTTGAACTCATTACATTTTCTGTCCAGTCCAATTCGTAGCGAAAAAGCTGAAGAACGGTGCCAAGCGCTGAAATGAAAATGGCCTAAGCTTCCATCAAGCCGAATGGTCCATGTGGCAATCAAAAAGTCACTCAGCCAAGAAGGGTAAGGCATTTTTTTTATCAGAACATCAAAGAGCCTCTCATCCCTCAAGTCGGCATCTTTACTCAGCCACTTGATGCGTCCAACGCCTTGTTTGATAAGTTCAAGCTCAAGCAACCGGAATAGATTGTACGCTATCGTTCACACTGATTAGTCTGTCAGAAGGTCAGTCCCTGCTGAGCTTGCCTGAGGTTTACCTCTGTGGGTCAAAGGTCGGCGCGCATGAGGGTTGAAACTCCTCACCCCAGCCTTTCCTCTCTGGCCTCCTTTGACTCAACCGGTATTCTCTCTGTGGCAAAAGATGAATCTGCGAATAATGGGGAACGGGAATGTCATCTGGGATTTGGCTTAATACACATAAATCGGCTCCCTGTTGTGGCCTTGTGACCTGTGCATGCGGCCTTGTCAGTGGAGGGGGCAGCTATGTGGGGAATGCAATTGTTGAAGGCGCATTGTAAATGTTTTGCTCGACCTGGAATCTCTTACGACAGGAGGAGTGCAGATGCCCGAGCCTTGATCCCCTTGACGTCTGACCGGATCACCTCCTTTTTTTCAGGCTCCGCCAGACTATAGCATGCGTGGAAGACGTGTGGGTAGCACCATATACGTACGCTCAGTGCCGTTAGTGCCGCTATCACCACCAACTACAATTGTTTTTTACCTGTCTGTCGTTTTTCAAGCCGAGCGTCTAAATAGGGAGAGGGATCTACCTCCACTCATAATAATCTCTCTTCACGGACTCTGGGGCAGGATCAGAACGGCGGGCATGCATGAAAGGGGATGAAAGAGGCGGGGGGGGGGGGGTGCAGTCACATGGTGTTATATTCGTTTCAATATCATTACACTTTCAATATCACACCGTAGTGGAGAAGTATTTTATCACTGAAGTGAATTTCCCCTTTGTCACACTTTTTTTATTCTATCATTTTTACATGTTTATCTATTTCAGGAGAGCTATCAAGTCTTTCTGTGAAATATTCCTGCCTTAATACAGTTTGGAATAAAATCAGTGAATTGAGTGTTGTGTCAATAATAAAATGTGCAAAGAAAGCATTGGAGCTCGTCTAAGTAGAGGTTTTGACACACCCCTCCCATCTGGCAGCATAATCCATGAATAATACACACAAACAAATATTACATTTTAATCAAAATTGGAATCCTGTCCTGAATCTTGTCAGGTGGGATGACCGAGCACAAGTTTATTCAAGAGTCACTGACCAAGATGAAGATTAGAATCTGGGAATTTATTCATTCTATTTAATATATTTTCAAATCTGGAACAAATAAAAAAAAAGCCTCTTATAAAGACTCTAAAAGAATACAAATAAATAGATATTTTCACGCAGCGGTCAAATGAAACAACAATACAGTTTCACCTGCTGGACAGGTGTTTGTGAAAAATGACCTTTCTATTCAATTTGGGCCAGCTGTTCTGAACGTATAGGTTAGGCTGTTCTCGGCCTGTTGCGTAAAATTCCATGCATTCGATTGCCTTTGAAGCAGAAAAAGGAGAATCCGGTTTTACAAGATTTGCCACACTGTTCACATGGTCAATCCATCACTTATAGGAATAAAAAAAAGGGGTTCTGGTAAATGGAGGACCAGTGACCTTGTCCTTGACCCAAAGCTTTCTTCATGCCTTTTTAATAACATCCATTCACGAGCGGTAGGCTACAATATGAGGCGTTCCAGGCAAAATATAGTCTATACCAGCAAAGCAACAGTAAACGGAGTTTACAATGAGAGTGTGGCAGTTTGTCACTGGAAACTGTCAGGACTGTCAGAATTTTTTTTTCCCTTTATTTTACAATAGTACAGATGTTTATAATGATGTTTGGGGGGGGGGGGGTGGGGGTGGGGGTTCTATGGCTCCCATGGCTTTGAGAA
The DNA here is from genome assembly GCF_033458585.1 of Syngnathus typhle. NCBI lineage: Eukaryota > Metazoa > Chordata > Actinopteri > Syngnathiformes > Syngnathidae > Syngnathus > Syngnathus typhle. The sequence continues at coordinate 8,430,431 of NC_083739.1, forward strand.
GGGTTAGGATAAATACCTCCCCGAGCAGTGATGGTATGGATTTAAAGCCTCATCCAGGAATCTGAAAGACAAACAAAGTGCAGCTCCACGCTGAACTGGATATGGAATATATGCATATGCCCCAACAATCACAGAACACGTGACAGACAAAACTGACCATCTGTTTGTCGTGAGTGCGTGTGGTGTGTATGTGTGTGTGTGTGTGTGTGTGAGAGAGAGAGAGAGAGAGAGAGAGAGAGAGAGAGAGAGAGAGAGAGAGAGAGAGAGAGAGAGAGAGAGAGAGAGAGAGAGAGAGAGAGAGAGAGAGAGAGAGAGAGAGAGAGAGAGAGAGAGAGAGAGAGAGAGAGAGAGCATTCAAGCAAGGGTGGCGTGCCAATCTACACTGTTTTCTCACGCTATCCGTTGTTGAGGTAAGGATATGAGCGTTAAAGACCGAGATGTTTAACTTGAGGCACCGTGTGTCCACCCTGCATGACTGCTGAAATGGTATGATGGAATTCCCAGTATGGCAAGTGAAGAATTACAGTGGATTAGCCTTGAACCCAGTTAAAGCATGTTGGCGTCAGTAGTATAACCAATGGGAAAACCTCTGTTGCTTTTTTTGTACCATACGTCAGTATAAAGGATGTTGCGTTTACCAATGCTGTTGACTCATTAGATGAACTCAGTCAAACAATTCTCTCGTCCAAGTCAGGAATCATGTAAAAATACTGCATTTCTTTTGTATTTATCATTTCCAAATATTATGTCTCATACATAGACAGGTTTAACAAGAAGACAACATTTTCACAGACCGACATAAAAGAAATTAAAACCAAAATTATTAAAGGAAAATTTAACTTTTGTACTGTATTCCAGCTGCAGATGTAAAAAGCTAACATTTTGTTTATAATTAATTTGGTTACTTCATTATCTTCCATGTTCTATTAATAACTAAATTATTGTCTTATTGTAATATTATCTGTCACGGTTTCTTTTCTGGTTTTGGTTCACGCGTGTGTGTGCTCACCCCTCCCCTCCTGTGTGCCCATGATTAGTGTGATCATTCTCACCCTGCCTTTTGTTACCTGTCATGTATTTAAGTCCTGTCTGCCTGTCACTGCCGGTCGGATCATTGTTGTCGTCTCTTGTCTCATGTCTTCTTGTTTCTTTTGGTTCCTGTCTTTGCCAGTTCTGTTCAGTTCTCATCCCTAGTCGAACTTCTTGCAGTCTGTCTTTTGAGTTTGTTCAAAAACCCTGGTCCAAGCTGCATTTGGTCGCTCAGCTCCGTTCACTCCATGACACACAGTCAAATGAGTCTACTGAGTGAGATTTCATTTTTGATGTGATGTGTTTTTGTGTATCTATCTGTCTATCTTGTCTATTTTGTCGATCTAATCTATTTTGTCGAATGTATTTTGTCTAATCTATTTTGTCTATCTAATCTATTTTGTCTATCTAATCTATCTAATCTATCGTACTCACACTGGCATTATTTAGCTACATAAAAACCTTGGCCAGCAAATTAGTCAGATATTCCTAAATTTATCTATGGCATCTGCTCTCGCTTATTTTGCATCAAACTATTTACCGTGCGCATTTTAGGATTGTGTCTATTCCCAGTGGTTGGGGAAAAAAAGAAAAATGGCTTCCTGTGAGCCAAACACTTGGCCACCTGGTTTGAGTCAGACTGGCCACAACCTGTACCACACAGTCACATGTACAAAAACATGTCCGATTAGGTGGTTTTGCCTGCAGTGATGAAGCAGAAATAGCTCGATCCAGGATTCTGGCCAGCAGGTCCAAACAAAAATGTTAATTTAAAGATTTGTACTTCAAACACCTTGATGAGAATGAATGTTCTTTTGAGATCTGTTTGTGATTATAAATGAACTCCAGAAAACTAGGGTGCATTCAGTCCATTTGGGAGTGGAAGCAGGATGGAGAAGAGAAGGAAGGTTAAATTCAGAATATCCTGCTGTTACTTTGGGTGACTGTCCCGTGACTCAGCATGCGTCAGGACAAGGAGAAGAGGATGCGGACAAGAAAAATTTATGACGGGGTAAAAGTATACAAAGAAGACAGGAGGAGATAGATTTATTCGTCCGATGTGAGAATAGCTTGCTGGCCCACTTGATTTTTCTGTGACTGTCTGAAATTCAGGTGGCATGCATGGTTAACTCATCATCAAACAATCTATTCAGAATGAGCTACCAAAACATGAAGATGCTGGGGAACAATCCCAGGACCTCATACATGCAAAGCATGCGCTCTACCACTGAGCTACATCCCCATCGTCTAACAGTCGATTGGTTGTTTCCCGGCCACCATGAGATAGGTGATTCTATGAGCCATGTAAAGTTCAGTTTACAAGCATGGGTAACTCAACATCAATCAGATAATCTATTCCGATTGAGCTAACAAAAAATGAAGATGCTGGGGATTGAGCCTAAGACTTCACGCGCACCAAGCATAGCCTCTACCACTGAGCTACATGGGTAAGTGATTGCTTTCGATGCATGTGAAATTCGGGTGGAATGCATGGGTAACATCAATCTATTCTAATCTATTCAGATTGAGCTACCAAAACATGGAGATGCTGGGGATCGATCCCAGGACCTCATGCATGCTAAGCATGCGCTCTACCACTGAGCTACATCCCCATCTACCAGTGGTCAAATGGTTGTTCCGCAGCCGCCATATGATAGGTGGTTCTAGTACGATTCGTGTGAAAGTGCATGCATGGGTAACTCAACAACAGACAGGTAATCTATTCAGATTAAGATACCAAAACATGGATCTGAATATTAGCATGAATGGATAAAGATGTGAACAAAAAATGTGTACATACTTTAATATGTGGCACCACAAGAGAAGGGTGTGACCTCAACTGATTGAAGCAGAACAAGAAAACAGAAGCAGGGTGAAAAACAATGAGCAGAAGTGTGTGGTTGCCTGGTATTCAGATTCTGTCTGCTATGACAAGGTCTGCCAGAGTTCACGCTCGGTTTAGGGTGTCATTGCCAAAGACAACAGTCGGTCAAAATCAGTCATGTGATGGGCAGGTGTAGGGGGAGTAACCTCTCGCTGATGGAATCTGTGGCCCAGGAGAAAAGAGGGAGAGGAAAGGATGTGCGTCTTGTCTAAACCCAACTTGATTAAAGCTCTCGTGGAACCGCTTTAGCTCTTGAGTGAAGACAAATTTATGACACCATTGAAACATAGCTTTGGATGTTATCACTGTCTTTGTGTGCCACTGAAAAGCTTTCACCGAGTCAATGAGTCCACAGGGGAAATGCATTCGCAAGCTCGCTTGTTCATGATCACAATGGCAGACGCCTCCAAAGTGTACCGCTTCGGTTTCAGCTCCTGCCGCTAATCACTTAAGCAGATCATTCAAACAGAACCGGACTGTTCACACACTATGGTGCGGATGACGTTTTCCAGGAAAGATTTTTCACTTCATCCGCTTTTGCAACCTGCCCTAGTCTAGATACCAAACTTCCTAACTTGGCCAAGCCCAAACTGCGCTTGCATGTCCTGGGAGGGGGCAAAGAAAAAAAAAAAACATCAACGACCAAGTCCATGTGCCTATCTCGAATTGTGTGAATTAGACGTGATGCTTGACTGGGACTGCAGCGGGAGGACATAAAGATGAAGCACAAGCTGGCCATCAACTCACTCGACTTAATTCACAAAGATGACTAAAGGGCAGCAAGTGGACAGAGAAGAGGAGAAACTCCTTAAATTACTTATCACATATTTTAATTATTTATTTCATTTCAGTAAAACAAAGGCTACGTGATGCTATAAAGATAAAAGTTTAGAGGTGTAGAAGTTGCTATGAAAGTTGTAACATTTTCATGGTGATGTTCTTTTTGCAGTAACAAAGCAGTTACATCCAAAGTTCAAATAGAGTATCAATAAACATGTAAAATCATAGCGTGAATATATAAAAAGTGTACACACCCCTGTTCAAATACCATGTTTTTGCAATCTAAAAGAAAATTGAGACATTTCACAACTTTTTCCAGCATTTTTTTACCTTTAGCATGTGACACTAAATGGGAGGAAGAAATAGAAACACATTCAAGAGAGGGAGTAAAAATAAACAACTGAGCTAATATAGTTGCACAAGTGTGCACACCCTCTTATAACTTTGGATGTTTAAGACTTCAAACACATTCAAACTCATGTGGCGTCAGCGTACACCTGCAACCTTTTGAGTTGCTACTTATTAACCCCAAGTTAAGATTCCATATTTTCTGTCTTTTCTGTGTTCCATGATATGGTATGTAATACCTTGGAAGGTCTTAACCTACCATGCCCTTAATAATGAGATCCCTATGACATTATGGAAGCTCTCTATGGACCCAGAGTTGTGCTCTAAGATGTGACTACAAAAGCCAACTAAAACAGCTGGGGTCAATCAGGCTTTTGAACAGGGGTGTGTAGACTTTTTATATCCACTATATGTAATAGATATGCTACTTCAAAGATGTGTGCAACATGTGGTATGATTGCTTGATTTCAGCCATTTTGTGTTGAGAGGACAAGATGGTGGTGATCGTTTACAATCAACAAAGCCTAAAAGGGTATCCCCATGCATGAGTAATCAAAAAGCATCAGTTGATGAATAATTCATCATCATCATCGGTTTAAAGTCCGCTACCCAGGCGCCGCTGGGTTGGACTGGGTTCTCAATATGGCCTTCTTCCACCGGGAACGGTCCATGGCCATCTCGTGGTTGATGCCGAGTGCCTCCATGTCGGCTGCCACGGTCACCTGCCAGGTCTTTTTAGGTCGGCCACTGGGTCTTGTTCCCTCTACGTTATACGACATAACTTTCTTCACCCAGTCGTTCTCGTCCTTTCTCACTACATGTCCGTACCATCGCAGTCTGCCTCTCCTCACCACATCCACTATGGCCTCCACTCCCATCTTCTGTCTCAGCTCTGCACTGCTCTTTTCTTCCCTCATTGAAACACCACACATCCATCTGATCATTCTCATTTCTGCTCTGTTTAGTTTGTTTTCGTGTTCTGTTTTCAGGGCCCATGCCTCACTTCCGTACGTCATACTACCTCTAACACAGTACAGTTGATGAATAATTGATTGACATTATACACCCATGGTGAAACACCTCGCGTGTTCAGTCACATATAATGAACATTAAACTGCTGAGTCAAGAAGTTAAAAGCATTGTTGGTGGAAGAGAGTTTGTGAGTGAAAGCAGGCGGGGGGTTTTCTCATCAACACAAAGCCTACAATTATCATCAAACACTGGACTGTACCAATAATTTGCATCTATATGTCTATATTGGGAATCTAAGATACATTTGACATAATTTGGATAGGTAAATAATTCACAAAATTAGCTAGAAAAAAAATCAAGTCTAAATAAGAAATCCATTTTATTTTTAAAAATGCAATCATTATTTTCCATTTCCAATTTCGCGGAACATTTGCAATGCCACCACAGACAACGAGAGAGCCACCGGTTGGTGATCGCTGCAGTAGATCAACAAAAAAAATTTATACAGTATATCGAATTTAATCTAAATTTACAGAAGAGGGCAGTCAGTCTGCAAAGCACTGACAGCAAAAAATTAAGAGTTGAAAAACAATTTGTTCTTGAAAGTCCAATTCTGCCATCTGGTGCCAGAAGCGGTTACGACAACCTCTTCACAAAAAACCTTAGAAAAGAGAAAATGCTTGTTCCTGAATTCCATAACCGTTTTTGCAGAGCGTAACAGAAAGAATGTTTTTTTTTGTGCATGCAAATCAAAAACCAAACTTCTTTTTTTCCCCACCCCCATTATTTCTGTTTACATCGACAGAAGCATCACTGATCATATGAACATGCCCTTTCATAAATTGTCCATTAATTACCATTACTTAGAGTAGAAGTTCACCCATATTAAAGGCAAAGATTAATTTAGTCATGTATTTTATTTTTCTTCCCAGATTTACATAAAAAGGCTTAGGAAGAATACCTACTTTTTGAAAAATATATAGACAGGAAGTTACAAACAAGTATGAACTTTACAATGTTACAGGCTTCCACATCGAGCCACATGTGTATCACCAACTTGGTGAGGGACAACTATCTGACATGGAAGCTCGAGCTTGACTGATCTTTTAGTACACGCAAAGTCAGTCCACAGTGAAACCCTCGGGAAGATCCACCACCACAGGCGAATACTCGTCCAAGTCTGCGTCAAAATCCCAGGAAAACTTCTTAGTCAGGTGGGCTTTAAACTTCTCCGCTCTTTTGCGGAGCGCTACATCCACTCCGGGTCCGCTGGCCATCTGGAAAAAGTCCTACCGGGGGAAACAAATAAAATAAAAAGTTGAAGTTGACTGGATAGGTACAGACAAGTTGAGTTTGGTAAACTCATGATTGTATTATTATCATTATTATTATTTTGTGCATGACAGTGGTGCACTGGTTAGCACGGCCGCCTCACAGTTCAGGGTTGCTAGTTCGATTCCGGCTCCGGCCCATTCCCATCACAGTCATCTGTATTTGTTTGACTAAATTGGCGGTTAAGAGGTGTAGGATAACGAAGGCTTCGAACTGAAATACCTAAATACCTTTTATTAATGGGGATGGTAAAAATGTGTTTGAAATTATATTTTGTTTTGGGCTCATAATTAGTGTTGTATTTTTGGTTCAAACTATTAACATGAAATATTTGTTATGATTGGGGTAGCGCCAGCGCGTCAGTGAGTTTCAGTGTTCACTGTACTTCCGTGAAATAAAACCATTGGTTGGGTTTTGCCCCATGAAGCTGGTACCTGCAGAGTGGAGGTGAGGAAGTTGTCCTGAGAAACAATGTCCACAAAGAAGTCAGGAGGGATTTCTCCTAGCTGGTGGTAGAGCACGGCGATGAGCCCCAAGTAGAGCTCCTTGTGCTTCTGCATGGCCGTCTCAGCTCGACACAGAAGGCTCAGAAGGCGCTTCCAGTGCTCGAAGCCCTCGTACACGTTTCCCATCAAGAAGCACACAAAGGCAAACTGCAGCTCACCTAGGAAAGGAGTTTTGTGGTCGGGTCATAAAGTTCAACAAAGTCCTCCCATCCACCACACATTTTCTAAACTGCTTGTGGGACTCTTGAGTAACATTACTCCGTGTGTAAAAATAAGCATAGTGCATCTTCAAAGCATAGATAAACCGGTAAGTATATTACTTTATCCGGTCAGCCCGACCAATGTCAAATTTAGTCAAGTAGTACAAAGACTACCAAATGATATGTAGTAATGAGCAAGGAAAACACTTACCAAGCAGGTCGAGAGGCCTCTCTTGGTGCTTCTCGTTGAGCACAGTCTCCAGGGCGTAGGTGAAGTCCAGGCTGCACTGGGTTATCTGGGCGGGTGTGGCCCCTGCTGGGTAAGTCTTCTCTAGGATGACAGAAAAGCGTAGTTGTGTCCCCTCCCTCTGCTTCATCTTGGGAAGCCTATCCAGTCCCTCCCTCATGGTCTGGCAGGCCGTGTCGTTCCTCGGCTGCTCGGCCCGGTCCTTTGTGTGTCGGAACTCTGTCTCGGGAATAACATCGCTGAAGGCACATACCCGTCCGGAGAGCGGCTGCAAGTTTTTGGCCAGCTCCTCACTCAGTCGGTCTGTGAGGGACACCCACTTTCTCATCACCTCATAAGGATAAGGCCCAAGGTATGGGTCCAGATCTTGCAAATTTGCTCGGACTCTGCTCACTTCCTCCTCATTCTGGGTGGCGGAGAAGTCAAAATCCTCTTCTTTGGGGTTCCAGTTAGCCAATAGGAGGTCTCTTGGTTTCAGACTGAGAAACAAGCCGGTCTTTGGGCCAACTTCTCCTCCACAGCTTGGTGGGTTGACAGAGCAGTAGTTGAGAAAGTGCAGCCCTGGGGGGATCATCTTAATACCCTGGAAGCGTGGACCAACCTTCCAACTTTTGCAGTCAATGCCAAATTCTGTGCCCTGAGGGACTCCAAGCAGGACCAGGGTGGCCCCCTCCTCAAACAGCCTCCGAGCAACATCGGGGTCCATGTCTACACTGCTACTGCGAGCCATTTCTGGAATCTAAATTCGGCAAAAATTTGACGGGGGGAAAATGTCATCCCTATTTTCTACCATTTGCATACGTTCATACTTACGTTTTTTTGAAGATTTTCTTCAGTGTTCGGCACAGTTGACACGATGACGCTACGATACGATTTTGTGGCAAGACGTTATTCACAGAAATACTATTTTTAATCGATCGTTCGTGATTGATTAACTCGATCGTGTGATGTTGCGATGTTTATGTGATGTTTCGAATCGGGAAGAAACAGTGCACGGGCATGTCCTGGTGTAATTTAAGACCGGAAAGGAACAAATACTTCTGCGAAAAGGTTCCTACTAGGGATGGGCGGATCGATACCGAAATATCGATATATGGATCCAGGCTGCTCATTTTTGAGTATCGATCTTCCTAGCTAAAATATCGATACTTACAATTATTTAATAATATTTTTCCTCACATTTTTTCTGCTCCAATTTGACGACTTGCACTCATGCTAGCACTACTTTTCCTTCCGCCTGCTGCACCGGCGTGTCCTGCTCTGCTCTGCTTCCGCCCCCTTTTCTCACAAGCCAAGCCCTCCTCCTCCGCCCCCCGTTCCAATCCAAACAAACACAAACAAGCATGGCCACGGTGGCGGCCCAGTCCGAACGCAAGAGAAGTCTGGTTTGGGGATATTATATTTTACTTAATAACAACGAGGCAAAATGTGAAATATGTCAAATATATAAAGTTTTCCCCTTTTCAATTTGTGGTCGAACGCCATACGTTTTATTTGTAACTCCACTTCCTATAAACAACACTAAAGTATTACAATATTAAATGTAAGTATCCAGTGGCTTTACAAATTGATAGTTTTGCTGCTCATGACGATTAAGCCCTGCATCTCTGTTGGTACCATGTCTCTTTTTAGATTATACTAAAAGACAAAACGTTTTCCCAATAACAGAGAGAGAGAAAAAAGTAAAGAATAGCTCCTTTTTATTAAAGTTATGTGGTGTGCAAGGACTGGAGTCGGAGGCGGAGTGGTAAATGACGGTGCCAACGGCAGTTGTTTTAATGACATTTATAATTATCTTCTCGCAACCACGGGCCGACTCTTTTTCCCTCGAGATCCTAACGCACACTCCTCAAACAGGAAACTCCCACACGTGTAAAACATCCCACCGGAACTCGGCAACGTGAACTTAGGTTCCGGGTGAATTATGTCAACCCACTACAGTTATACTATTAATATGCATCTTCCACTAATGCACTAATGTCTAAAAAGGTTAATAATTCATGTACATGACGTAATACTTTTTTCTACAGAATTCAATAGATGACTCTCCAAGAGCAAGAATGCCACTGCATTTAAATTGTTTTTTTGGCGGGAAATTACACTTCCGGTATCGATATCGGATCGAATATCGGGTATTTTGGGTAGGAAATACTTGGTATCGGAACGATTCCAAAATCATTGGTATCGCCCATCCCTAGAGGGCAGGTCCCGCTCTCAAAGTGCACGTCACTGACGCCCGGAGGGGGAGGTGGGAGTCGCAGGGGGAGAAAGGGAGGAAGGAAAGAAGAGGGGGAGGGAAGGAAGGAAGGAAGGAAAGAGAGAGGGAGGGAGAGTGGGCGGGTGACGAAGCTGGAATGGCCCCTACACCACCGGTGTGAGCTTGTCAATCATATTGCCATGACACAGCAATGATATATTAAAAAAATAAAAATACAAAAAAAATATTAGGTTCATTTTGGTCTGCTGGAAAAATAAAAACGAGTTCCAATTCTATTGGAGGCAGTGTCTAGCTCAATTACATATTGTTGTTAAATCCTAACAAATCTGCAACTTAATATGCAGAAAGGTGGAATTTTTGCAGGAATGGTGTAAAGAAAAAAATCCAAAAACCCAATAGAACCGGCGCTGAAAAGAAACACGTTAGATAAGTGAATTAGCATGACATGCCATCTAATCGCATGCCAGATAGAAGATGAAAAAAAAAAGGAAATGTGGCTGGCTCCTTTGGTTTTCGAGGTTTCAGTCATCATTTCCCTTGTGGCTGCAGCTGTGCAGCTCTCAGTGCATGTTAATGGACCTAATGCAAATACTAAATGCGCTACAAACAAAAGGAATCCCATCAAACATTCACGGCAAAACATAAAGGGCAAGTTGGTATGATTACTATCAACTTCATTTGCCGAGCTCCGCCTCCTCGAGGTAACACCTGCACCTCTGCACGTGAGGTGTTTGCTGCGTTTCCTCCCTCTCTTAATGTAAGCTCGCTGAAATGTCAAAAAGATTTCAAATAGTGTTGGCTTGTGAGTGAACAATTCGTTCAAAAAGAACGAATCTTTTCAGTGAACGAGAGTTAACGAATCACTTCCTAAAGTGATGCCCATTGAAGCTGGTGCTACCTCGCCGTAAAACAAAACGAAGAAGAAAATCAGCCAATCAGCAGCGCCAGCGAGCGTTAGATGGAGGAGGGACTTTACGAGTCAGTGACGTAACTTGTGTGGTTTGCATTTCCAGTTCATCGCGAGAACGGATCAGTGAGGGAACGAATCCGGACTTTGCGGACGAGTCAATGAGTGAAATGCCTTCTTGTGCATCAACGGATTAGTCAGTGAAGGTGTTGCGTCTCCCTCCTGGCGTGAACTATATAAGTCAGAATGTCGAAATGCGATTTGCCAAGGAAAGAAAGAACAACTCACTGAAACAACACTTCTTTAATGCACGGCTAACTTATATACATGAAGGGATGCAACAACGGGGAAATGATGCTTCTCTTTGGGTGATCTTGATTTTGTAACACTTGTAGTAGTTTTTAAATAGCAAAAATTGGACATTTGGTTAACTGTGTGACGTTACAGCAACAGGTGAGGGCGGGTGTGGCACTTTTCACTTTCAGTTCAGCTTTGGCCATCATTTTTCTCTAATGAACTGACGTGTTTTTAGGTACGCTTGAAAATGGCGACGTACCTAAAGGAGTGTCCGTGTGACATCACAGATCAAACAGAAAGTGGGGGTGAGGGCGGGTGTGGCACTTTTCACTTTCAATTAAGCTTTGGCCATGATTTTTCCCTGGCGTAAATAAAGGTTGACCATTCGCTTGTGAGTTACTCCATCAAACCATATTCATTCCGGGTATTGAGAGCCAGGCTTCCTTAGTGGAGTTGTTGGTCCTCTGGGCTCTCACCCCCAGCAACACGGGTTTCAAGTTTGGTGGGGCCCAAAAAAATTATTATGCCCTGCATTTGACCCATCCCCATGTGATCGAGGCCTCCGTAGTGGAGTGGTTAGTCCTCTGGGCTCTCACCCCAGCGACACAGGTTTGAATCTGGGTGTGGCCGAAAAAATAAACTTGCAACACTAGTGGCTCGTGCCCCATATAACTAACCATAGTGTTTTTTTCCGTGTATAGTGCGCAAAATTTAACTAATTTATTGTCCTCAAATCTGGGGTGCGCATTATACATGGGTACAAAAAATTTTTTAATTTTTTTTTTTTTTTTTTAAGTCCCAATGCTCGTCACACACGTAGGGAGGCAATGGGTCCCATTCTTATAGTCTTTGGTATGGTCTTAACTAGGCTGGATGTAATTTTTTTTGTTGGCGTTGATTTCTCCGACTGCCCGTAAACCAGTGCTTCTCAATTATTTTCTGTTACGCCCCCCCCCCCTAGCAAGAAGAAAACTATTCGCGCCCCCCCTCCCCACCGTGACTATCCTAACTTGTCTTGTAAGTCGTAAAATGTTGCACTGTCGCAAACGTCACAGAAGTAACAATGAGAGCGCCACTGCCCCCTGCTGTAGTAAACGCGCAATTACACTTTCTTCTAGTACTGCCAAAAAAAAAGCCTGTTCCCCAGGGTCACACGCGCCCCCCCCCAGGAATAGCACCGCGCCCCCCAAGGTGATCGAGCAAGCGTCTGATACGAGAGTGTCTGAAGTGAACAGCAGAGAAGAAAGGCAAAGTGTTGTGAAATAAAATGCACAGAACGGATGCGCAAGACACGTCAGCTATATAAAGAGCGAGAGTTGTTTTCTTCCTATTAGTTTCAATTCACAGTTTAATTAGCAGTTTCAATCAGCAAATAACAAAATGCGTATTACAGGTAATATTTTATTTCACAACACTTTGCCTTGTTCCTTTGGTCTCTGCTGTTCATCCTAAAACACAAAGGCGCTCGCTCTTTAAGCAATGCGACAGTGAACGCCCGGCGCGCTGCGGTTGCGCGACCACACCAAATTAAGCTCCCTGCGCAGTGCGCACTGAGGTCCACTTAAATTTTAGATCAGGACTTTAAAAATATCTTCTAAATTTCAGCGACGGCTCTGTCACCGCAAACCGGATATCATACGGAGGCCGCCATTACAGATGCCCAGAACGGATGCGCAAGACACGTCAGCTATATAAAGAGCGAGAGTTCAGTTCTCTACCTAAATCCGTATTACAGGTAATATTTTATTTCACAACACTTTGCCTTGTTCCTTTCTTCTCTGCTGTTCACTTCAAACACGCTCCATGCGACCGCAATGCTCTCGTATCAGACGCGGTGGTGCGTTTACGGGCAGTCGGAGAAATCAACGCCAACAAAAAAAATGACATCCAGCCTAGTTAAGACCATACCAAAGACTAAAAATGGGACCCATTGCCTCCCTGCGTGTGTGACCATCATTGGGACTTAAAAAAAAAAAGAAAAATTAAAAAAAAAAATTGTACATGGGTACAAGCTTTTTTCCAGCATCAGCATGCCATTTTTAGGGGTGCGTACTACACACGGGGGCGCACTATACACGGAAAAAAACGGCACACCTCCCTAAAGCTTAGGGTTAGGTTAAGAGCTAGGGTTAGGTTTAGAGCTAGTGTTAGGGTTAGAGCTGTGGCTAGGGTTAGGGTTAGAGCTAGGGTTAGGGTAAGGCTTAGAGCTAACCCTAAGAGTGCGAGTACGAGTCGAGAAAATGGCGAGCTAACCCTAACCCTAACCCTAACCCTAGCCCAAACCCTAAACCTAGCTCTAACCCTAATCCTAACCCTAACCCTCTAATCCTAACGCTAGCTCTAGTTCTAACCCTAGCTCTAACTCTTACCTTAACCCTAGCTCTAACGCTAACCCTAGCCCCAGCTCTAACCCAAACACTAGCTCTAAACCTAACCTTAGCTCTAAACCCAACCCTAAGCTTCAGGGAGGTGGATGGTTAAATGGGGAAATACACGATCAACTGTGTTGCAAATTTATTTTTTAGGCTGGACCCAGACTCAAACCCATGTCGCTGGAGTGAAAGCCCAGAAGACAGACCACCACACTACAGAAGCCTCGATCACATGGGGATGGGTCAAATGTAGGGGTGTAAATGGCGGGTTTTTTCACGCTACGATATAATATCGATATAAAGAACTACGATACGATATTTGCCGATATCTTAAAGCCTGCTGCGGTTCATTCACGATGTATCGCGATCTAGTGCTCTACGATCGATTAATCGATGCGTATCGATGTATCGTTACACCCCTAGTCAAATGCAGGGCATAATAATTTTTTTAGGCCCCACCAAAATTGAAACCCGTGTTGCTGGGGGTGAGATCCCAGAGGACCAACAACTCCACTAAGGAAGCCTGGCTCTCAATACCCGGAATGAATATGGTATGATGGAGTAACTCACAAGCGAATGGAAAGCTACGGACCGGTGACGTGTCAGAAATATTTAGGGTTAGGGTTATATGGTAGTATGGTAAGGTAATATGAATAAATGATACATTTATGATAAATATATAACTACGATTAAATAAAATGATTTTTTTTAGTAGGGTTTTTGGGAGTTTTTCGTAGCTCTTTTGGGGGGCTTAAGATCAGGGGATGCTTTGAGAATAATTGACAATGATATATATATATATATATGTGTCTTTGGTGACATTAGGTACTGTAAATCCCTGCCGTTTACAAGCTTCTACCCAGCAAAAACATTTCTCTCGGTTCTTCCACGGCTTTTTGATTGGCTGTTTGATCTGTGACATCACACGGACACTGACTTTGCATGTCCCCGAAGTTGCAGCTGAGAGGTGAGCATCTGGATCATCTCATCGCACCGTGCCCTTGACGTGGCTTCTGTGCACGGCGCGATTCCGTCTCTGGCGCTCCGCCACAGATGAGTTGAGGCCCTGCGTGAGCGCCGGGAGGCCAACGGCGGTCCTGGGGGAGGACAAAAACACAATTCCTAACTAGAACGTAGACTGGAGGCAGATGGCAAGACCAAAACAGTCGCTGATTCTTTTTCAGGCTTCCACTTGACTAAAATAGTACCTGACTTGTCTACAAAAGTATTTAAGAGATATTTTTAAACACCAAAGTGTTTTTTTTTTCCACACTTCGATATGGAAAGGTGCATTGAAGTGTTTGACACCAAATATAGTCAAGTAGGGATGCAATTAATGATCATTTTGATAATCAAGTAACGTCATCTATTTTGTTGATTCATCAAAGAATTGTATTTAAAAAGAAAACGTTTTAATTCCTATCCCTTCATTCAAATACACATGTAAGGACAAATAAAATGAGAATCACTTACGTTTTTTCTGTTTTCAGATCCAGTTTCGGAAATGTGTTGTCAGAGAATTTGCTGCAAACAAAACGCTTCGATTGGAAATTTACCATTTCCACGTCACGGCTAACACGGCGACGCTTTCTGATACCTTACCAAATATCATCCGCAAGGAAGGCTTTGGTCAGGTTGTAGTTTTCGGGGGTGATTCTCTTGTTGAGCCCAATATCTTTCAGCAACTCCTTGTAGCGCACAATCTGGAAGACGCACAAATGTTGCCGTGAGTTGAGACACACAATGCATGGCAAAGGCTTTGAAATGTGAGCCTCACTTGCTGGGACTGTAAACTGTTGGTGTTGTACAGCTGACGGATGATGAGCTCACATTCCCTCAGGGTGGACGCACGCGGTGGATTAGACAGACCGTTGTGGACTTGGAGAGGCTGCAGCGAGGCTGAATACCCGCGATTGGCTCTGTAGGGTCCGTGAACCTCGGCATAGTCTCCCATGTTTCTAATCAACAATAACAGTCTCATGTTAGTTCACTTCGATTTCACATAACAGGAAACTTGGGGACATATTCACCTTCGCATTTGAACGCCAGGTCCAACACCTACTTGGCTTTGCTTGGGTGCATCCATAATCATCTGGTACTTTAATTCTGCAACATTCAAATAAAAAGAGATCAGGGTTCGTTTCAGAGAAATGAGAGACCTGTTTAGTGAAATGACCCCGGCGGTCAGATGTCCACCTCCAACAGAGAAAATCACTTACCTCATCAATACAATTCATGGCAAAAGAAAAGTAGTTCAAGGCAACCAAATAAAACGCTAAATTGCCCTCTGCTCAGACGCCTGTTACCAGGGTGACAGTCCACTGTTAGGGATGTCGGGCTGTGTTGTGTGACGTCATGAGGGGAGGCGCGGCGCGGCAGTTCAATACAGAAAGTGACTGAAACAACAGCTGTCGTCTTGGGTCTGATTCATATCAATACATATATCACGCACAAACATCCACCTATTTTTATGCCGCGTTCTAGTGACGTCGGATTGACGAGGACGCCCCTTGTTTTTGTCAACAAAGAACTGACGTGCGGTTAAATTAAAGTTAGTTAAAGGCTGACACAAAGATCAGAGTACGCGGTCTTTTATACAGACAAACACGAAATAAACGCATCTGTGGCGATATGGTTGTTTTCGTCAACAAAGAATTGACGTGCGGTTAAATTAAAGTTAGTTAAAGGCTGACACAAAGATCAGAGTACGCGGTCTTTTATACAGACAAACACGAAATAAACGCATCTGTGGCGATATGGTTGTTTTCGTCAACAAAGAATTGACGTGCGGTTAACGACACAAAGTACAAGGTGTTCTATACAGACAGACACGAAAAAAAAAAAAAAAACGCATCCATGGCGTATGGTTCGTCAATTGTGGACATTTAGATTAATCGTTGTTCTTTCTGATTTTATTAAATCGATTTTGAGATTTAAACCCCTTAATTCCGATTTTTTTGAGTCATTAAACGCCTCCTAACTATACACTAAATGAATATGACATAAGTCTGTAGTATTTTGAACCCAGGCAAAACAAAGTGACATCAATAAATGGATACTTAAAAATCACCACATCATCTCCATTCCTTTAACTTTATTCATGTTGCAACAGTAAGGGTTATATTACACACAGGGACATTGAGATAGTGTCTTGCCATATGTGACAATGTGAAAATGCCTTGCTGCAAGTTCAGCAGAAAGCCTTTTGGAAAAACAGACAATATTAAATGGTGTGGTACTGTTCCCCTCCGCACCCGCAGATCCATAAATACCATGACGGCAATAACTTCATTTACAATTCCTAGAAGTGATACTAAACACAAATAAATGACAACATTCGGGCATGGAGAAAGTCCTCCAGATGATCTGTGGATGCACAAAGTATCAAAAATGGAGACCAGTGTAGGCAACTCATTCGCACTTCATTATCTCACATAAAAGAATAATAATTCGTGTCCAGCTTCCAAAAAAATAAAACATTTTTGTAATGCTTTCAATAACAAACTTAATAAATAACAAAAATATTAAGCACAATATATAAAGAGCTAGACAATTTGTGTCATGATTAATTCATTGCAGCTCAAGTGTATATCACCTGACCACTAGATGGCAGCATAATACAACAACGCAAATGCAAAGAAAACTAAATTGACTCAAGTCGTCATTTGTGTTCAATATTTACAGCGTTTTTAGATTTTTTTGTGGCTGGTAGAGGGGGATTTGTTTTTGTTTGTTTGTTTGTTTGTTTGTTTAATTGAAAAATTGAATTGAGGTCATTTATATGCATTATATAAACCTGCATTTAATTGACACCCATTCCAACAAACATTTTTCAAACTGAGTATCCTCCCTCCAAAAACTTTTAAAACAGAAAAAAAAAATGAATATTGGAAAAATCTGCAAAGGGTGTTCGGTTGCAACTATTGGGAGTACATTCTTTGGACAAAGTTTTCTATATGAGGCAACTCTTTGGACCCTGGTTAGTTTTCAGGTCAGTAAAAGGGCATTCCCTAAATTTCACGATATAAAAAGTCATTTTTCCAAAATGATCAACTCCAAACCTGAAGACAGAGGTGGAATCCTTTCTCAGCGCAAATGTGCAGAGGGGAGCGCCCCCACAAGTCTGCGGTGTTGACATTTGCTCCGTGCTCTAGCAGGTCACCTACGATGAGGTGCTGATTGGCTGCCGCGGCCACCTGAAGCGGCGTCTGAAGGCACAAGCCAACAAAAAGGTGGCATGCATATTTCCACTCCTACCTGTTCATTTTTACTTAGACGGACAGCCACACATTTGTAAAATTGTGAAGAGACTTGATGGCGACCGAGAGGAGCTCCGCTACCTTCCCATTGTGCTCTTTCACCTCTAAAGCACCGTAGACGGCCATCTTGGAAGCAAGCATGTAGGCCAGAGCTCTTCTGCCTTGGGCCACAGCTATGTGAAGACATCTGCAACAGTGACAACATGTCCAAAGTGGTCTGGAATGCATCTTATGAAAGTGGCTGGAGAAAAATGAAGGTGTACTTACGTGTCACCGTCGGCATCTTGTTTGCTCAGCAACTCGGGAGCGACTCCTTCAAACTTGCGCGCTTCTTGTTGGATTTGCCACTGAAATAATGTGAGCTGATACTCCTGGGGAGGGGGTGGCTCAGGACCAGGCTGGTAGGCGCAAGGAGGGATCTTCGGTGGATTTACAGGGATTTCATCCAGCAAACGTTTCCTTTTCTGGAGGTCAGCCCTAGACATGACTTGGGGAGAATTTTCTACCTGTGTTTGGAGAAACTTTGCTTGAAGTCCCACAACTTTTACAAAAGTGACATTTAATACAGATGATTTTATTTATTTTTTTGCAGATTTTTTTCTTTTTGCAGATTTTTTTCTTTTTTTTGCAGGCACATTTTTTAGCAGATTTTTTGGCAGGCAATTTTTAGTTGATTTTTTTTTCCAGTTTAATTTTTTTTTCATTGCGAATTTTTTTAGACTGACTTTTTTTGCACTAATTTCTTTTAGGTTAAATATTTTTACAGTTGACCATTTCAAGATGTTGACTTTTTTTTTTTTTTACATTGAATTTTGATGCTGAAAAGTGACATTTAATACAGTATCCAGATGTTTCATTTTTTTTTTTTTTTTGCGGATTTTTTTTAGCAGATTTTTTGGCGGGCAATTTTTAGCAGATTTTTTTTTTCCAATTTAATTTTTTTTTCATTCTAAGTTTTTTTAGACTGACTTTTTTTGCACTAATTTCTTTTAGGTTAAATATTTTTACAGTTGACCATTTCAAGATGTTGACTTTTTTTTTTACATTGAATTTTGATGCTGAAAAGTGACATTTAATACAGTACCCAGATGTTTCAGATTTGTTTGTTTTTTGCAGATTTCTTTTAGCTGATTTTTTGGTGGGCAATTTTTAGCTGATTTTTTTTTCCAGTTGAATTTTTTTTTCCATCGTAAATTTTTTAGACTGACCTTTTTCATACTGATTTATTTTAGGTTACATATTTTTACAGTCGACTATTTCAAGATGTTGCCTTTTTTTTTTTTTTAATCAACAGTAGGTCTTTGTCCTCGCTGGCTGCCAGGAGACTAGTTGTGCCCTTGAGATAAGACAGAAAAAGCTCATGAATTTCCCCGATTGCTCTCATGATGAAAACAGACGGACGGACGGACACTCACCTGCAATGTAATTGGCTCCAATGAGCATCAGCATGCTGCCCATGATGTAGAAGCCCAGCGGGGCACTGCAGAAGATGCTGCATTCACCTGACCACCAGATAACAAGCGTTCGAGTCACGGTGAGGAGCCTCCCGATCGTGAAGCCCTACCATTTCCATTGGTGGGAAGCTCGGTGGTCTCCCAGTTCATTGACTTCTGAACGGCTTTCTTCCAGCGGGCATAGCGAAACTCGCTTTCTGCCGGACACGGACGTGGGAAAACGTCACGTCATGGACAGCGGGGTGGGCTTTTTGAAAACATACCTTCGGGGTTGATCTGAGGCTCAAACTTCTCCGACGTGACTTCGCTCAAGTCGTCCGGGTTCAAACTCCACACGCTCACGCCCTCCGCTGCGCCAGCCGCCATCGCTGCGCCCAGAGCGGTGGTCTCCGGCATGGATGGTTTCACTGAGGGAAAATTAAGAAAGGGGATTGTTTGGAAACTAAAGACAAATTTTTTTTTTTTAAATTCTGCTACAAAAAACATTCACACGGTTGGGGTCAAAGAGTGACGACGAGGATGTGGAGGGCGAAGGCGAGGCCTACCGACGGGGATGCAGAGTATGTCGGCCTGTAGCTGCATCAGCAACCTGTTGGACGTCATACCCCCGTCCACCTGCAGCTGGGTGAGTGGGATGCCGCTGTCCTGATTCATGGCGTCCAGAATCTGCAAAAAATAAATAAAAAATGGCCGCTCGACTTCAAAAAAGCAGGAGCAAAAGGGTTCCAGTGTGTGTGGGCACCTCTCGTGTCTGGAAGCAGACCGCTTCCAAGGCGGCGAAAGCGAGGTGACTCTTATTTGTAAACCGGGTTAAGCCGCAAATGACCCTGTGGCACAAAGAAAGTGTCCGTCACCAAAAAGTCTGGCTCAGCGTGTTCCAAACTGGGTCCTACCCTCTCGCACTGGGCTCCCAGTACGGCGCGTAAAGGCCCGAGAAAGCAGGAACGAAATAACAACCGTAGGATGTCCCAACCGATGCGGCCAGTTTCTCTGCGCACAAAAATATTACACGGGTTGTACGACAAACTCTCGATACACGATATCAAACGACATACCGAGCTCCTCGGACGACTCGATGATGCCGAGATTATCCTGCAGCCAACGGCTCCCGCGATGGCCACGGAACCCTGGCGGGAACGACACACGGTGTGGGACGAGGCTGCAAAACAGAACAATCGTCTTCCTGGTGCTGTACCTCTAAGGCGTAGCAGGCGGGTTTGTCTCGACCCAGTTTGTAAGCCACGGTGGTGAGAAGCCCGTGCTCGGACATGACAGGCTGCAAAAAAAGACACAGCGGCTCAACATTGAAGGCAACACGACAAGCTCCAGACATTTGCGGCTCAGTGGCGACACCTTGGGGCCAGTGTTGCGTAGCAAAAAGCAGCCTGTTCCATACCTAGTAGAACACAAAACAAAAAAATGGAACCATGTTACTTGGGTAAAATATACCGTAGTTTTCGGACTATAAGTCGCGTTTTTTTTCATA
Source organism: Syngnathus typhle (assembly GCF_033458585.1). Classification (NCBI taxonomy): domain Eukaryota; kingdom Metazoa; phylum Chordata; class Actinopteri; order Syngnathiformes; family Syngnathidae; genus Syngnathus; species Syngnathus typhle. The sequence continues at coordinate 8,450,723 of NC_083739.1, forward strand.
GTTTGGGTGGGGGGGGGCGACTTATACTCAGGAGCAACTTATATACATATATATGTTGTTTTTTTTTACTTTTTTGGGCATTTTATGGCTGGTGCGATTTATACTCCGGTGCGACTTATAGTCCGAAAATTACGGTATATATATATTTTTAATCTTAGCTACATGGCGCGCGCACTTACGTGTTTTTGGCTTGCCCGTCCTGGAAGCACATCTGCCCAACCAGCGCTGCCGACTGATCGCCAAGACACTAACGAGGAAAAGCACAAGCGTCACATTTGCGGCCATTTGCACGGGCTGAAAAAAATGGAGAAATACTTACCCCTGAAATGGGAATGCCGGAAAGCGCTCCTGATTTCTGCCAAGCGATCACAGAACATTCATTGGGTGGACTGTCGTTTATTTCTTGTCACTAATTAATAATAATAATAGACGAAAGCACATTCACGGGTGACATTGAATGAAAGACCCAGGTAGATTCTATTGCGAAAATGCTCAAAACACAAAACTTTGGTGCTCATGTGAAACCACCTTGCCCAGATTATTTGACCACATTGAGGCAAATAACAGCTGCCATAAAGCAATATTAAACACCTTCATATCCCGATAAGGTGCCACTGGTGTCCTCATCGCAATTCTTTAGTTATACAACTTTTGAGTTTGGAAAAAAGACACCATTTTATAATTTGCCATCATTTGTGTGTAGTTGGATGTCAGCAAATTCCACTTGCGGTGCATTGATTCATTTCTTTCAAGTGAATGGGGTGTTTTACCGATATGCAATTCAAACAGTAATACATCGACTATATCGAATAAATATGAAGTTCAATGGAAAAGGGTTGTTCTTGGTGACGTCTCAAAGGCACCTTATGGTGATATTGATTTAAATAGCGCAGGTTGCATGAGCTCTCTGCTTTCCCCACAAATAATGTTCAATTTTAACAAGGAATATCTCGGAAAATGCCCAGCAAAACAAATTCTTGTCCAACAAATAAACAAAAATATCTTGTAAAAAAAAAAAAAAACGCAGGGACAAGGATACATTTTTAAACAGAGCAGTGTTCAAGTGGACATGGATCAATGTCTTCACTCCTTTGTGAGGCGCGTTGAAGGAGTGAAGAGATTTATTCATGCAGAAGATGGCGAGCGTCAGGTCACATGAGAAGCAAAGCCAAACAGCCCATTTCCAAATGGCAGCGTAAGAATGTTTACATTCAATTAGAACGGCACATTTTGCCTTTGCATTCTTCAAACTTGTTCGGCAATACAAGTTGGAAATGAGCGTGCGGAACGGAAGCGGCCGGGTGACTAACTTTAGCCCGATGAGGGAAGTGGCGAGTTACAAAATGACTTACCCAGCTAGAACTTATTTTCTACCGGTGAGAGAGGGGAGACAATGGCACACAAAAATAATGCCGACAAGAGTTTCTCAGTCAACGTTCATGCACTCGCAACAGCTCTGGTTATTTCGGAAGCGGCCTGGCAATATTAAAAAGAAAAAAAAAATTGTGACGGTGGCTCACCATGAGGCCGTAGATTTCAGAGGAACTTCTCACTCGGGGCAGAATCTCCATTGGGATACCAAAATATCTGATTGGAATCAAGAAAAAGCACAAGTGAAGGGTCGCGGAGCTAATGTTGCACGTACACGGGTGACCACTAGGTGTCATACTTGCACAGCTCCGGGTCCCAGTCCATCGTGTGAATATTGAACAATAGGGGTGTAAATCGCGGGTTTTGTCACGATACGATATAATATCGATATAAAGAACTACGATACGATATTTGCCGATATCTTAAAGCCTGCTGCGATTCATTCACGATATATCGCGATATAGTGCTCTACGATCGATTTTTTTTTTTTTTTAGTAAAAAATATATAACAATATCCTGATTTATAACAATTCATACGCGAAATCAACAAGGCACTGCAAACTCTTTATTTAGGAAATTACAAGAGTATTGTAGTATACAAATTGCTTACTTTAACACTGAACTTTGATGTCGTGTTTTTTCTTTAAATGTGCGGCGAGATTTGTGCTCCCTGAATATTTGATCACCGCATGGCAGAATTTACAAACTGCACGTGTCTTGGCCGTTGAGCCATCTTTTCTTTGGAATCCAAAGTGCTTCCAAACGAATGACTTGAAGCCTAAAGGGGAGCAAATTTCCTCGTCTTTTTGGACACTAGCCATAGCACCAGCCCAGGAGCCGCGGACTAGTTGTCCCCTCCCCTTTCACGCGCGTGCTCTGCTCACAACACAACAACGCCGGAAAGAGGAAGCAAGCAACAATGAACTGGATTTCAAAATAAAGTCGCGTCTAATGTCCGAGGTCAAACACGGCGATATAAATCGATGTTTACCTTTAGCATCGATACCAATAAATCGTAGAGCATTATATCGATTAATCGATGTGTATCGATGTATCGTTACACCCCTACTTGAGAGCATGAGCTCCCAAACTGTAGTAGGTTCCAACAGGGTGTAAATGTGTGTGTGAGATGACATAATTACACAGTTATGTTGTTTCCTATTTGGCCCAAACCAAATAGAAACGGTTCAAATTTCTGACTCAAAACCACAACTTTTATCTGCTATATTACGCCCTCTACTGTCAAAACAAAGTAACTTGTGTGAGGTAACTCAGCCACAGGATGGCAGTCTCCTCAAACAATAAAATGCTAATCAAGAATAAATGATTAAATCCTTCTGTTGTAAGAAATGGTCTTAAAATGTTATATAGCACCACTGCAATTCTAGAGAGAAAATATTGATCAAACAAATACGATACGCATTGGTTAATACTTACGGGATGACAATGTCCTCTTCTTTCCCGCACTTGCAGCATATTTCCAGCTGAAGAGAGCAGGGCTTACAAATGACATGGTAAGCATCCTTCACAGTCTTCTGAGAACATTTGATGCTGAAATAGGAAAAGATCCATCTTTATTATTGTGATAGCAAAAATAATTAGCATCACAATAGGTTATGGGTCAGGGTCATTTTCAGGTTACAGACGAATACAATTATCACCATGCTTACTGTTTTATGTTTATACATTGACATACCATTTCCGAGGCTGTGTTAGAGATTTATATTTGTTGTACTTGACTTTCCACTCGAGAACTCCCTTGCAGTGTTGACATAGTCCATCGTGGATTTTGGAGTTCGCCTTCTGCGTTTAAAGAATGTTAAAGATTTGACACAAAGCGAATGCCAATTTTGAAAACACTAAACAAGCATTCGTGCATGCATTTGTATAGGTGTTTTTTTCGGGCGTCTGGCAAACAAGTCTTACCTTGACTTGCACACTCGCTCCGTATTTGTCATTCTTGAAGGCGACGGTGTTCTGGTACTTTTGGCCTCGCGAACGAGACGCGTTACCCCTCTGAGTACTCATAGTACAGTAGTAGTTAGTTAATTACGCATGGTACAGTTTAGTAGGGATGGGCGGATCGATACCAAAAGATCGATATATCGATCCAGGCTGCTCATGTTTGAGTATCGATCTTCCTAGCTAAAATATCGATACTTACAATTATTTAATAATATTTTTCCTCATTTTTTTTCTGCTCCAATTTGACGACTTGCACTCATGCTAGCCCTACTTTTCCTCCCGCCTGCTGCACCGGCGTGTCCTGCTCTGCTTCCGCCCCCTTTTCTCACAAGCCAAGCCCTCCTCCTCCGCCCCCCGTTCCAATCCAAACAAACACAAACAAGCATGGCCACGGTGGCGGCCCAGTCCGAACGCAAGAGAAGTCTGGTTTGGGGATATTATATTTTACTTAATAACAACGAGGCAAAATGTGAAATATGTCAAATATATAAAGTTTTCCCCTTTTCAATTTGTGGTCGAACGCCATACGTTTTATTTGTAACTCCACTTCCTATAAACAACACTAAAGTATTACAATATTAAATGTAAGTATCCAGTGGCTTTACAAATTGATAGTTTTGCTGCTCATGACGATTAAGCCCTGCATCTCTGTTGGTACCATGTCTCTTTTTAGATTATACTAAAAGACAAAACGTTTTCCCAATAACAGAGAGAGAGAAAAAAGTAAAGAATAGCTCCTTTTTATTAAAGTTATGTGGTGTGCAAGGACTGGAGTCGGAGGCGGAGTGGTAAATGACGGTGCCAACGGCAGTTGTTTTAATGACATTTATAATTATCTTCTCGCAACCACGGGCCGACTCTTTTTCCCTCGAGATCCTAACGCACACTCCTCAAACAGGAAACTCCCACACGTGTAAAACATCCCACCGGAACTCGGCAACGTGAACTTAGGTTCCGGGTGAATTATGTCAACCCACTACAGTTATACTATTAATATGCATCTTCCACTAATGCACTAATGTCTAAAAAGGTTAATAATTCATGTACATGACGTAATACTTTTTTCTACAAAATTCAATAGATGAGTCTCCAAGAGCAAGAATGCCACTGCATTTAAATTGTTTTTTTGGCGGGACATTACACTTCCGGTATCGATATTGGATCGAATATCGGGTATTTTGGGTAGGAAATACTTGGTATCGGATCGATTCCAAAATCATTGGTATCGCCCATCCCTAGTTCCTACCAACAATAACTTAAAAAAAAAAAAAAGTACCCATTACGATTGTATTGAATAACTTTCTTTTACTGCTGAAATTGCTGTTATGAGCCAGTACTGACAATTTTACAGTTCCAAAGACATTGCATTTTTAAAAAACTAAAATTAACAGATTTGGCAGAAACACGTATATTTAACAGTAATGGTTGGTCACAAATACGTCACAAAAAGAAACAGCTTAGAAAATTGACACATATCTATAAAAAAACAATGTTCACAATAATATAAGATATTTTTGACGATGCTTACAGTCAACGTATTGTACATCCATTCATTCACAAATCCAGATTATACCTAGTGTAGGGAAGGGGGGGGGGGGGGGGAGCCAGTTTGACAATCGCCATCCGTGACAGAGCTTTACGTGCTTTGCACAGAGACACTCTGAAGTTTCTGCCAACAATTTATGAGTGCTTTGATAGCTTTAATTAACCTGATCTTATTTCTCTTCTTTCCTTGAATTTTCTTGACATCTGTACAAGAAACAGTCTTACCCTGGAATAATGAAAGAAAGCTGTTATTATTTGAAAAATAATATGTGACCTTCCATTCAACCTTGACACTGTTATTTTCAAGTTTACAACCAAAAAGGATGTCTGACGCTTAATTGTCCCCTTGTTTGGTTATTTGCTAATTAGTGGTTGATAATTATGCAAATAAAATAAACTATTACAGTCAGCAATCCTAGTACTTGGCATCTTACCAGGGAATTTGGACTGCAGTTAAGAACAATGAGTCTCTCCATGTTGTCGAGAGGCCGATCCAGGTCCGAGGGGCGATAGCCACCTCGCTGACAGCGCATCCGCTGAGTCATTACAAAAATGGAGCGCAGGATGTGATGAGTCTGCTATTTTTGATGACAGTACAAATAAGTGTAAAAAAAAAAAAAAAATCAACAATAATTATTACTCATTGCCCTGTCTGTAGTGATGGAGTACAACTCCTACCTTTCCGGGACAGGGGTCCCTTGCTTTGGGCGTATCATTTGAATCTGTCAAATTCTACAAACAAAGCATGACAAACGTTTGGACCGATAACCCGTTGTGTCACAATGAGACCACTGAGCCCGATTACCAGATTCTGTAGCTCCACAAAGATGACCTCGCTGTACGAGCCCAGTATTTCTTGATAGTTACATCTACGTTTTCCACAAGAGGTGACCAATAAGAGAAGTGCCAGGACACTGCTGAGTAGCTTTCCAGTTTGACACTTTGAGAAACAAATAGGGCAAAATAAAAAAATGCCAATCAGTGTTAGATTTGGACCTTTAGGCACAGACAATTTTAACACACAAAAAAATAATTATTTGTGGAGCACCAGGAATACTATAGGCTGCATCCTTAAAATGCTGGGTTAAAAGCAACCCAATTTGACCAGACATCCGGGGTTCATTTGCACAAATCAACCCTTTTTTTGGATAGAATTTAGCAAATTGGTTTTATTTTTGCCAAATAACAGAAAAATTGGGTCAAATTGAGTATCAAGCAAATTTATATTGTCAACAGTCGATACAATTTTACTTTATACAACTGCATAGGAAAGTTGATGACATAGCATATTGGGAAAGTGCAGTAATTAACCTTGTCAGAACGTTTATTGTGATAACAGTTAAACTTCCATAGTTACCTAATAACTAAAAGCACACTCACCATTTATATCATCTTCAACCTGCAGATCGACAGACGAGCAAACTGCCACCTGAAGAGTCAGGATTCACCTGGATCGAGTTCTATGCAAACCTCATCTTGCAGCACAAAATCTTCCAAAAAAGGATGCAGTGAAGCGTACATTCCTTATCCAATGTCACCTCGGCTCTATTTTCATTCCCAGTCGTGGATGGCTTCCTCTTTGCTTGATTTAATCGCGGTCGTGCCAAGTCAAAGAAAATAATAACCACTTTTACTCACGCGGCATGTGAAGCAAATTGTGTGCTCACTTCTGACAAACGCACAAGAATAACAGCAAGGGGAGGTGGTGCAACAATTTATTGTTGGCCAATAAAGTATTGCGAATCCATGTCTAACAAACTACAAAAACAAGACTACAACCGGACAAGGAATGCGATAAAAATAAAATAATGGAGAATGAGTAACTTCTGAGTTCAATCTAAACACTAAGGGGACATCAAGAGACATATTTCTGTCTCTCTCACGCTGCTTTTCTTTTCCTCTTCTACGCAAGGATCGCAGGAGTGCTGGATGCTCACTGCTGTAGAAAGGGGTTGCTAGTTTACAACACAAGCAACAATGTCTCATTATGGTGTTTTCATATCTCATTGAATATACAATTTGGAACACTCGCAATAATATTTGGGATTCAGCTGCACACATGGATTGAGATTTAATCATCATTATGTCATCATCGAGCAGTCACGGTCTAAAAAAAAAAAAAAAAGAAGTCAAACAGCAACTTGTATTTTCAATTTGTTATGAAAGCCTTATTTCACAGGTGATCACAAAGCCAGAGATACTCAATTTACATTGTGTCTGCTGGAAATGGACAAAAACACGCAAAAAAGCTGAGCTGGGTAATGTGATTTGCATCCTGTGTTGAGTCCAGCTCCTCAGTCTCAGAATGTGTTTTTGATCTTGCTTGCAACTTGTGCAAGAATCTCTGTTGTCTTCTTCTGCCAGTTCAGAACATGTTTAGACTCAGCGCACCACAACTCTCCGTGACGTGGCTCGGCATTCTCACAGCGCTTGCGCACTTCTTCCTGCTGCTCCTATTGGATGACAGTGAGTATTAGAACTAAGGCCCGATTGTTGTGGACTTTAATGGCCAAAGTTGATTCCAAGATTTGGCAATAACTGATGAATCAGAATATTAACTCTATTATTATCTGTGACATTTGCATTGTGAAAGTCCCAAACAGAAATGTGAGCAGTGACGTCCACAATGGGACCCCCGGGGGGATTTTGATCTCAATTTCAGTCGACAAAGGCGGCAGTGCCGTAAAAAATGTCACTCTCCATCTAATTCTTATTCCATAAACATATTAATTTGAAGAATATGTTTATACTCGTGGGGGACACAGAACATTGCAAAGAACATTTTTTAATAAAGTGCCCCTCTATATCAGGGAAAAGGGGATCTTACTTCTGTTCCATGCTGCAGCTCAAACTTGTAGAAGAGAGCCCAAGCATCTCCCAGGTCAGGCTCGATCTTGACTGTGCGGAGGAACCACTCTCTGGCTTTGGTGATCTTCCGCTCACTCCAGAACAACCTAAGGTTACACATTTGCATTACAACGCTGGAACTCACAAGGAATCTTGAACAGAATACATTGAAGGATGCAGTCATACTTGGCTACGGCGAGCAACACATGTGGATCGTGTTCACATTTCTTCAAAGCATCCACACTCTTGGTCTTCCTCTGTGGCCTGGCTTCCAAAAAGACGGCCTCGGCCCACAGGATGCCTGGAACAAAGACGAATTGGAATGAAATTAGTACACTGAATTAAGTGAATGGCTTCATCCCGCATTGGTTATACCGTTTTTTTCCGTGTATAGTGCGCCCCCATGTATAGTACGCACCCCTAAAAATGGCATGCTGATGCTGGAAAAAAGCTTGTACCCATGTATAATACGCACCCAATTTTTATGAATTTTTTAAAAAAAAAATTTTTATTTTTTATTTTTTTTTTTTTTTTTTTTTAAGTCCCAATGATCGTCACACACGCAGGGAGGCAATGGGTCCCATTTTTATAGTCTTTGGTATGGTCTTAACTAGGCTGGATGTAATTTTTTTTGTTGGCGTTGATTTCTCCGACTGCCCATAAACGCACCACCGCGCTCCGTGCGCATGGAGCGTGTTTGAAGTGAACAGCAGAGAAGAAAGGAACAAGGCAAAGTGTTGTGAAATAAAATATTACCTGTAATACGGATTTAGGTAGAGAACTGAACTCTCGCTCTTTATATAGCTGACGTGTCTTGCTCATCCGTTCTGCGCATCTGTAATGGCGGCCTCCGTATGATATCCGGTTTGCGTGTGTGCGAGAGCGAGAGAGAGCGAGAGAGAGAGGGCGCGAGAGAACGCTCAACCGTAGCGCGCCGCCGACCGCCCAACTGCACCGGGCTGGTCGATTATTGTGACAGAGCCGTCGCTGAAATTTAGAAGATATTTTTAAAGTCCTGATGTACTTTCTAAAATTTAAGTGGACCTCAGTGCGCACTGCGCAGGGAGCTTAATTTGGTGCGGTCGCGCAACCGCAGCGCGCCGGGCGCTCACTGTCGCATTGCTTAAAGAGCGCCTTTGTGTTTCAGGATGAACAGCAGAGACCAAAGGAACAAGGCAAAGTGTTGTGAAATAAAATATTACCTGTAATACGCATTTTGTTATTTGCTGATTGAAACTGCTAATTAAACTGTGAATTGAAACTAATAGGAAGAAAACAACTCTCGCTCTTTATATAGCTGACGTGTCTTGCGCATCCGTTCTGTGCATTTTATTTCACAACACTTTGCCTTTCTTCTCTGCTGTTCACTTCAAACACGCTCCATGCGACCGCAATGCTCTCGTATCAGACGCTTGCTCGATCACCTGCTCGTTTGCTGTCCCGTGCGCGCACGAAGCGCGGTGGTGCGTTTACGGGCAGTCGGAGAAATCAACGCCAACAAAAAAAATTACATCCAGCCTAGTTAAGACCATACCAAAGACTATAAAAATGGGACCCATTGCCTCCCTGCGTGTGTGACGATCATTGGGACTTAAAAAAAAAAAAAAAAAAAATTAAAAAAAAAAAATTTTTTTTTTTTTTTTTTTTTTTGTACCCATGTATAATGCGCACCCCAGATTTTAGGACAATAAATTAGTAAAATTTTGCGCACTATACACGGAAAAAAACGGTACTCTCACCTGAATTAGGACATTCTTGCAGAGCTTTGGCCATCAGTGTGTTTGCAATGTTCTTCAGTCCTGAACGAAATTCTAATCGGACCGATTCCAACCTGGTTAGCGGGAGACACGGGCAACAAGTCTGGTGTGAGTGATGATTTTGTGTGTACAAGTTCCTCCCTCTGTTTTCTGTGGTGTGCCTTTCCTCACCACAACTCGGGACTCTGTGGGTTCTTGAGTCGCGCCTTCTCCAGGATGGCTCTGGCTCTGGTCAGCTGTCCCACTCGTTCTTCCAGACGCGATGTCAGAAGCCACAGGGCCACTGAGTTGGGACACTTTTTCAACTGTGTGGAAAATATGGGATGTTAGCTGCTTAGAGGTCAAAATGAGAGCATTTGAATAAGTAGCTCACCCCTTGGTTGTAGGCCTCTCTGGCTTTATCCATGGCGTCACATTGTTCTTCAATTTGGCCCCTCATCATCCAGAGTTTGGGAAAGTCCTCATAGTGTTTCAGGGCCTCGGTGCACAGCTCCTGAGCAGCTTCAATGTTGCCTAACACCCACTCCAACTTCACCGACTTCATAAAAACCTTTCAAGACAACATTCGTTTCAGTTAATATGGCTGCAGTGAACTGGAATGACCCTTTGTGAGTGCGTGTGCGGCGGCTCAAGTGCCTTATTAATGTCATATCATGACAGCTTTTCAGATGGAGCAGTCAGCAAAGTCAAAAGAAAATCAAGACTCATGGGATGTTATCTGTCAGCAAACATCATTCTCAGATCACCCAAGAGAGAAAGTGATCAAATGCACTGCTGTCAGCATAAGCTAAGGTTTCAGAATCGAGCAGGCCCCAACTTGATGCACATTATGTTATCAACAGGATTTCTATAAAGTTAACCTGACACCGCAACTATTCGCAATGCAAAGATGGATCCGAAGGTAACGAAAACATTCGAAACGTGCCGGTTTTAAGGTGTTACTTTGTATACTTTGCAAACAAACTAAAGAGTCGTGCACACAGAGGAGTTGAACAGATTCTGAACTCCAACACTGAACAGTGGGGGATAGACTGTAGCTGCAGGTTGAAGGATTTGGAGATGGCTCAAGAGGGGAAAGTGGGAAGGAAGAACTCACTCTCGCTGTGGGCGCGCTGCTGCGAGCTTTGGCTAGCAGCCGGCGAGCTCTCTCGTACTCGTTATTTTCGGACTCCAGCTTGACAGCAGCCAGCCAGATCTCCTCACTGTTTGGGTTAGCCTGTGGGAGAGTGTGAAACAGTGTAAATACAACGCTCAACATAAATGAGGACACCCCAACAGATGTGTTAGAAAAGCATGACAAATCCAGAATCTAATCCAAACAGAGTGAAAAACCCATGAAGGAATTCATACAGATTTTTAAAAAAATGGGGTTTACTCATTTGTTAAGCACAGTAGCTGAAACATTAAATATACAGCTTTCTTCAGACTGGAGACTACTTAGTTTTGAGAAGATCCTCGATTACCTGAAAGGCCAGAGCGAGGATACTTCTGGCGGCGGGCACGTCCTCAGCTAGCCACTTGGATTTGGCTCCCATAAGCCAGAGTACCTCCGCCTTTGGACAGTGAGCCACGGCTTTCTGGAGGAGTGTCTCCAAAGACTCCCTGACAGGTAGGTGCAAAATATGAACCAGATGATTGAGTACTTAAGATTGCCTTTGAAGGGAGCCTATTCTTTACCTGGTTCCGTGGTTCTTCTCAAAGTAGGCCGCTCGAAGCCACACGCTTTTCTTACTGGGGAACACCTGCAGAGCATGAGCATAGATGGCCCTGGCACACTCCAATGCTCCGTGCGCCACACACTGAAACACAAAAATATTAGTGTTCAAGGACCCTCACAAATATCGCATCTTTTTTTTAATGACAATTAAATATACGCACACTATCAGAGTCCTCCATCCAGGTGTGCTTGCGGTCTTCCTCGTCGATGCCTATCCCAATGACCGCTCTGATTACGGCCTGGCAGGTGGCCACGCTGCCCGCTTTGTCGCACTCCTCTGCGTCCTGCCAGCAAAGAAGGGCATCGACAGTATATTCATCTCTTGGTCTTTTCACTGCCATCTGTTGTACAATTATGACGCACTACGTAGCATGAACACCCGGAGCAACTGATTAATTAATTTTAAATGCAAAGACTTAAATTGACTGTTAGACTGGCCACCTGGCCGGAAAATGAGCTTGACTGTCGCAGCATCACCACTCAACAAAAAGTTACCAAGGCTGCCCTACACGAGAATATTGGGGTGTCACCTGTATCCACTGCTCTCTGTTGATCTCCACCCCGTTGGCACGCAGTGAGGTGATGGCTCTCTCAATGATCTTTTCCACCATCTGCGTGTTGCCATTGGCCTCCTCCAACTTTGCAGCGGTGATCCAAATGTGGCGGTCGGTGGGGATGTTCTCACGGGCCTTGTTCAAGACGCGTCGGGCGTTCTCGTACGTCTCAAGGCGAGCCAAAGCCAGCCACAGCTAAAGACCACGGACGGAAAGAGTAAAGAGCTCTGATGGGATTTTTCACATTAGGGAGTCAAAAGGCAGCATTGGTTCAACAAGTACCTCCACACTTGTTGGGCAACACTCCACTGCTCGGCTCAGCATAATTCTGGCATCTTCTGGCTCCTCCAGCTCGACGGCTGTCTTCCAAAGACGGACTGACTTGGACACATTCTCTAGGGCTGCATGAATACCAGGAGCCGCTTAAAAACCACACACACAGCAAAATGAAGGTGGTACATTAAACCTGAGCCTTACCCTTCCTGAGGACTCTTTTCTTGGCTCTGACGTCTGTTTCTAGCTCCGCAGCTCTGATGTAGATTCGGACCGACTGCGGCATGTGGCGGACAGCTTGAGCTACAACAGCTTTTGCCGTGTCACCAGGCTGCAGCCTGGCTGCCTCCAGCCACACGTCCTCGCTCTGATGGACACAGACAACAACCACAGTTTTGCTGAAGGTCAAGCTATGACCTGAGAAGGAAAGCCAATAGCAGGTAAATGTTGACTCGTAACATTTATGTAACTGAGACGTCAACCAATAGCTGGTCAATGAAACACGCATCCTTTACCTAGTAGAAGTGGGTGTCAAGGTTCTTGCTTTTGACCACACACACATGTACACGAAGAAACACACACTTGCATGTATGCCCTAAGGTCAGTCTTTTTTCTCCTTTACCTTGGGACACATCTCTGTGCCTTTCATGATGAGGTTCCGGGCCACCTGCAGTTTCCCAGTTACTTCTTCCAGCCTGGCTGAGGCAATCCAGGCAGGCGGGTGATGAGGGTTTGTCTCCCTCACGGATTTCAATAGCAGACGAGCCTTTTTAATGTCACTGGACAACACAGAGCATGAGGAAATCAGCAAATACATTGTGGGCAAATAAAGCACATAAACCTTGGGCGTGGCACTATACCTGATGTCTCCTCCGTGTGTGGGGATCATGGAGTTGAGGTCAGTCAGGTAACCTTTTGGATCCACCACCGTCTGACCGCTGACTGAGTCAGACACCTGGTGTAAAAAATAGGCAGACACTTGACAAACAAAATCATGAACTCAACTACTAATTGAAAGGTGGGGTGCTGGCCTGATTACACGGTTGGCAATAGTTTCTCATGCAACATCAAATGTTGTCAAGTGTTGGTGTCAGGCAGAATTTTTTTCCACAACCCAATAAGCATCTTTCCCAAAACGATTTCTGATGACTATTGGAATCGGCCTCAAAAGATCCCAAAGAGTTGGGCCCAAATGCTTACCTGACTGAGTCTCATATCCATGAGTGTGTTCCTGGCCTGACCAATTTTCCTCATGTCAAGGTCTCCCGTCCCTGGCGTCATCAGCCCTGGCGTCATGCTTCCTGGGTATGGAGTGTTCAGACCACCAAGCTAGTGGAGAGAAAAGACAACAACAGTTGAGTGTTCATACATAGCAAGGCTGAACACATAAACCAGAACCATATTTTTTCATTCACATTGAATATGTATTTGCATGTCTACCGACCCCCTTCAGAGGATCCACACTTGTGTGGTTTTCTCCTGTCTGAAGGTGCTTGGAAAAAAAGCTGTCCGGGACAGGAGTGAGTTTCTCAAAGCGTGGGTTCCTCTGGCGCTTATTCCTGGCGTCTCCCACTTCAGGAATGCTAAGCCACTCCTCCTCGGAGACCTCTGCCAGTTTCCTCTGTATGGAAAAGATGAGAAATGAGAGGTGGGGGAATCTGAGGATAAAAGCAGCACATTTGAGAAGATTGGTAGAGTCGTTCCATACTGTACCTTGAGATCTGAAAACTGCTGCTGAATTTTGGGTCGCTCCATACGGTATTTCTCAATCTCCTCCTTTTCTCTCAGCTCCCTTAAAACACAAAAGAAAGCTATTCATCAAAAATTGACTCAGAAGTCATAAAAGATGTGCTTTTCAATCAACCTTCTTTCTTTGCGTCTTTCATCCATCCTTTTATCCAAAGCCGAATATATGGCATCTGCTTCTTCGTCGTCCTTCTCGTAAGGACCGCTGGAGAACAGGCTCCCGGCATATCCGTTAAACTGGAAAATTTAGAGTTGCATATTTTCAAGTATACAAAGAATAAGAGGAGTAGCTCATCCCCAAATGTATACAACGCACCTCATCATAATTTGTGTCATTCAGATCTTCTTCATCCTCTTCCTGGTTCTTCTTCATTTGGTCCCCAACCGTTCTCTTTCCTGGGGGTGCATGTCGGTCATCTACTGGATCATTGGCATCACGAGCTGGACCAATGTCAGAACGGGTCGTGAAACCAGTAGCCCTGAAGAACACAATAAAGAAGTGGGTACACGTGTAGCCATCGCAGATGGTCAGAAAGGGTCACTGAATGAGTCACACTCTTGATCATGCCCCCAATATGTGTCAATCTGTGCACACAATTTTTTTGTACGCAATAGTGCCAACGACCCTTAATGCTAATTTCATGAACTGTATCACATATAAAATGAACCTTATATAGTGTTCTACACCTTACAAAGCACTATAAACAACTATTGATGTGTCTTTTATTTTTTCCATGTATGCTGGTTGTAAGATTGAACATTAGCTGATTGGCGTCAGTGGACTCTGGCTCTTGACCAATGTTTGTTTTGTTTTGTGAAACTTTGCACTTGACTTTTTATAATCACTTTAACCTAATAATTTTCATACGTTGAGTGTTTCTGTGTCCAGCAAGAATGTCAATGAAAAGAAAGATGAAAAAGTTCTATAACTTTGGAACAAATTTTAAATAGCAAAAAAACAAAAGGGTATATTAATACCGGTGTCGTGTAAATCAAAATAATAATATAATAATAAAGCACACCTGAATCAGATTCATCTTCATGTTAGACGTTGACCACAGCCTTGATTTTATTATATTACAGAGTAATCATAAATTACTATGCAACATGTACATTAGGAAGAAGAATTAAAGTTAAATTCACGGACAGGTATGGCTAGCAAAAAGGCTAAAACGTTAGCTTACCCTCTGCCCAAACCGGGAACGTAGCCTAGTGGGGCAGGCATCCCCAGGAAGGGTTTCTTCTTTTTCCCCATTAGCGGGGAGGCGAGAGGAATAACCGGTGCTCCACCGGTTGCTCCCGCTGCTCCGGTGGCTGCTGCGTTTGTTTTAGGGGCATTTTTAGAAGGCGGTTTAGCCACACTGGCGGACATCTTTACTACACACACGACGAAGACGCACAATACCGGAACAACAATACGGACACATCCGCCTATTAAAATTGACAACGTTTGGTTTGGAACAGCGCTCCTACTGGAAAGGAGGGTTCACGTTGTCAAATTATAACAGTTTAGCAGACGCACATTTTTTTTATAAATACAAAATGTGCCTTTGTGTAGGTATTGTGTAGATAATATTTAATTTGGAATAACAGGAATGAGGACGGTACTTATAATAACTGGACCAAGTTTGTGTTCCAATTTGTTGTCATGCAGCCAATAGCCACAGAAAGGCGCTATAGCCATAATCCAGTTGCTTATAGCAACTTGGTTCTTTTAATAATAGTGTGTTATTTTGGTGGCACTTTGCATATTATATTTTACACGCACACGCACATGCACACACGGACTTACAGGATTTAACAAGGTTGAAAAAACCAACTAAATATCACGCAACACTTTATTTACTAAATATGGGCAAGTATTTACATTTTCAAATAATTCAAAAGGATCACCTCAACAATATTCCACAGTCTTATCACTGGTAAGCTATTTTTAGAACAAGAGCCAAACACATGGTCTTTGGGCTACTTGGTGCCCTTGGTCAACATGTTGGTGACCTCTGATATGACATCTCCAAAAATGTTTAAGAAAGTCTTCCCACAACTGTGAAAGCCGCGATACTATAACTGCAAGGTTGAGAACATTGTAGCATTTCTCAGCATTTGTCATTTCTAATGGTGCAGCTGTCCTTGTCCAATCATTGTTTGTGCCTTCTTGTTTTTATTTTTTCTGTGTGTTGTTTACTTGTATGTATATTGTGTACTATATGTCTTGTCACCGTTGGATAGCGGGAACGTTATTTCGATTTCTTTGTGTGTCTTGGCATGTGAAGAAACTGACAATAAAGCAGACTTTGACTCTGAATTAGTCAGCATGTCTCAAACTCAAGGCCTGGGGGGTAGATCCGGCCAGTGATATCAATTTATGTGGCCTATGAAGGTAAATAATGTGTCAACTTCATGCTCCTTACCATTTGTCATCATTTTTTAACATCAAACTGAGACAAGACAAGGTTTTTTCTTTTTTATTGCTTGACCCCCCGAACCCCCCCCCCCCCCCCCCCCAATTCATGTCAAATTGAAAAATTGTTGAACAAACCATTCACTGGCTTCTGATTTCAAAACTAGTTATTCATAATTTTTGGTGAATGTGATAAAGTAGGTCGAGCATACATTCATGTGGGTTCACAATCATAACGACCCTCTGATGGAAACCATAGCAACGATGTGGCTCCCGACAAAAACCAAGTGCGACATCCTCGAATTAGTGTAATCATTACAGACATCAAAAAACAAACAATTTAGTTGCATAATCCAGTATGCCCTTGATGACATTATTTAAAGACGTTATATTATGGCATTGTGTGGTAAATTAGCTTGGCCTATTTTATACTCGCCATATTGAAGAGGCTGTTCAAAATTGAAACAATAGATTACAGTAATTGTAATTAACAGGACAACTCAGAAAGTTATCCCTCGAGGAAAACTGGCTCCAGATACCTCATCAACTTGTTTCAATGATGTTTCACTTCACCCATTCACGCCTTGGCATGAGCCTTCACATTTTTCTTCATTTAAACGGCCGGGAGCATAGACATTATCATGCTCATGGGAAAATGTGCTTTGATGAAAATGTACTGCCTGACAAAACACTGGCTAGGACTAATTTAAAAACCAAGTACATCTCATTTTATCCAGCTTTCATGATGTTCCTGTTACTTTTATGTGATGAGCGTCTTATAACATTATGCACTGCTTGAATTAACATCACTGGCCTGCATAATTGGTGAGAGAAAGTAGTAATGGAACAGTAAAGAATTGTCGAGTCGTCTAACCGCATACAGAATGGTCTGTTGTTCTATTTTACGTAGTTTAAGTATTCATCTGCTCGATCTAGCATGTCCGAATATCTTTCCTACAACCTTCACCAACACAGACATCTGTAGAAGTCGTTGCCTTCAGACCTTAGTTGGATACAGAGTGCCAGCGGAGTCAGAAAATACAACAACAGGTTAATGAAATAAATGTAAAGCTATTTTTTCCCATAACCTCTCTCTGGTGAGGTTACATTTAATATTTTACTCATATTGTAAGGCATCAGGTCGACAAGAGACAGGTTTGGTGAGATCATGAGACGACAAAGTTATTGACATACTTTGGTACATCCACCAAGACACACACAAAGAAACACTGATACATCATTCATACAGTCTGAGTGGCATTGGCAAGTTAATTTTAGCTCATTAAAAAACAGTGATGGTAGATACGACACTGACATTATCGTTTTTCCGCTATTACACACACAGGGAAAGCTCAAATGGCATCTGTTGGATTTAGGCACAAAGTAATATCTACATGGAATAATATCTGGACAGGATGAATGATTTGTTGAGCAACTGTTGTATAACAAAGGAAAGTGTCCTTGTAAAAGGTCAACTCTAAACAGCTTTCTCTTTTTAAGTAACAACCCTACGGTACAACCCAAATGGAGTCTCTTTTTTGTTTTTTTTACCACAGATGCTCAAATGGAATTATTGATCCACTAAACTGAGCCTGACAGCAAACTTTTCACACTGATAATGAGAGCTAGAAATTGAGGCTGTGCACAGGCGACAAAGGCTGATTGCGTGTTTGGAATAGTAATGTGTTGCATTGCAGACCACTCATATTGGGTATGATTCATTAGGCTAATTGCTATGTAAAGCAACTGAACCCCTTCTCTCTTTGTACAAGCAAGGGCACCTTCATTAAACACCAATGAAATCCTCTTGAATATACAACATACATAACTTAAATCGATGCTTAAGAGATGCTTATTAAAAAGAGTCATATCATGTGTTACATTACTTTGCAATTGTTTTCACATAGCGTGGGAAAAGAAAGGATGAGTACATTTGATACATTTATTCATATTAGGTATGCCTACATGTGTTCAAAACGATGTCTGGTAAATATTTCAAATATGTCACCTAATAACACCACGAGCTTGCATGAGTCTGAGCCTGAGGAGAGTTCACTTGTTTTTGTGATGCTGGGCAGATAAATTAGATTATTGACCCAGGCTGTTATTCAAACACATGTGAGCAGTTAGGATTCGTTTCTTTAGAGAGAAGATGAGTCGATGCATGCGGTTAATGACTGCTAAACTCAAGTAGATGAAAGTGGAAGAGGTGCTAAAAGAGATTAGTGGGATTGAAAAGCAAGGCAATGACAGACAGAAATTTGGAATTTGGCTATTCTGCTAAAAATGGAATTTAAAGACCCTGCAATGAATTCAGGTTTTTTCTATTAAATACATTTTACACAAGTGAGGATGATTGCTGAGAAGTGTGTAATACTGATTTGTGGAGGTCTGAGGTTCAAATAGATTTTTAAGTATTTCGATTTTCCTGAATTTTATTTTGACTAAAATGGTGCCTAATGACACATTTTTAATTTTAGTGTCCGTGGTGGTGGGAATATTTTCAATGCGTTCTGTCAAAGCCAGTGAAGTTGATTAATTTGTTCTAAATCCATACTGACTGTCAAATAGTAATCTATAGATTTCAATAAATAGATCTAATCTATGAATTCTTTTTTCTAAAATTTTAGGAAATTGATGTCACTGGTGAAGCTAAAAAATATATTTAACTTGGAGAGGCCATGGGGGGGGGTCCAAGGATCTCAGGAAGTCTGCATAACATACAACCAACCAACCAAACAACCAACCAAACAACCAACCAACCAACCAAACAAACAAACAAACAAACAAACAAACAAACAAACAAACAATACAAACCTGCAAAAAAATCTTCAGAAAAAGCTGGTAAAGATTCATTTTATGTTTTTTGCAGGGGACAGGTGGAAATATTGGAAAACATTCCTGGAACCAAAGTACAATTATATGGTGTGGCACCTTCGGAGGGTCGAAGCATATTTGAACTCTCCCCACTAGCCCCGCCAGCAATTGAGGTAGCAGAACAGGTCACTTATAAATCTGTGTTTTTCACCCTGTTTGGTAAATCTGTGTGATATTTGCAATCTACATTTTGCTCCACTATTACACTTTATGGGGACTTTTAAAAGAAATTACAATAAAAAATATGAGAACCGTCCAAATTCAACCGACTTTCAGCGTCTTATGAAGAAAGAAAATGCCCATCTGTTTATATGTGATGAAGAAAAAAAAGCACATAAGGAGATTTAAAAATAAAAGAAGACAGAGAAAGCTACTTATCATTATTTTTCAAAAGCAACAAAATTCTTTCAAAAATAAGAACACATGGACATATTTAGTGAATGCAGGCCAAATTCAGAGGAAAAAGAAGCGCTCACTGAAAAGTAATCACGGCCAACGGCATTGGTGGAGTGACCATCAGAGTGAATGCGACTGACTTTCAAAGATGAAACCCTAGATAAGACAGGATGATGAGTAATGTTGCAAATCTTACATCCGATTTCCCCCCTTTCTTCTTTTGGCTATGTCTCTTGGAGATTCACTTGAATTGCTTCCTCCCCGGCGGCCGACTTTCCAGCCGGTGTTGTTGAACCAGAGGGACGTATGCATCTCATCTCACCCTACATGCTGTAGAAAATACCTTTATGGACTCATACACACATTCACACACGCGAGACAAACACAGATGATGATGATGAGAAGCTAGCAAATGGATTCCCCCAAATAGATTCTGTCAACATCCGCTCTCCATTTGAAATAAATGAGAGGAGATATTGCATGGTTACGGAGAAGGGCCTGTCGACAACAAGAACAAGAACTCCCCCCTCAGGTCAGTGATAACAAAACAACTCAGAAGCTGACAATATAAAGTGACTTCCTCTATCATTTGCACCCAGAAGTGAAAGCGCTTCCTCTGGGAATCCAGTGCATTTCTTTTATTTTCACCTGAAAGAGCCACCCCTTTCATATCAGATTAAGAAGCTCCATTGAGCTCGCACTTCTTTCAAACTTCACTTTCTATGCATTCCAATACACCATCAAGATCCAACAACACACACTTTTCTTTGCGAGTGGTGTTCCATTTGGCCACCGTGATTTCTCAGTGCTCGCCAAAAGACCGCCATTCACCATGACACCAGCTTTAGGAAGGCCGATGCCACACTCCAAGCATCAATAGCTTCTCTATGTCTTTTCAGGAAGTGCTCCTCTCTTCTTGAATGAAGCGCCTCAATACACGCTCAATAAGCTCCCTTTTTCTTCCCGCTATCAGGCCACAATAGTCCATTTGAGCACGAGGACACTACAAACTACATATGAAGTGCTATCGTCAAATTGGGTGCCCGAGTTGAATCTCACGTCTGTGTGATCGTATCGAAAGCGCTCTTGGCAAAGAAGACATATGAGGTGGTATAAGACGAAATGAATATTATGCATGTTTTGTAGTGTCATCTGTTGCTTCAAGGATGTAAGGTATACGGATGCTATTATAAAATGTGGGAACATCACATGTAGCCATCCAGTTTGCACAACGACCCCCCCCCCCCCCCTCTGTAAGTCTACTTCATTATTCACAGGGCTGACCATCATCTGAATTAAAGATACATAATTTGACAGCTTGCTGTTAGGACCAAATGTCCTTTCAGGCATACATGAGCACACTTCTAAATTAAGATTTCTCTGAAATTAAACACATTTGCAAATGCAAATACTGGGCATTATAATATTCATGCAAACATTTGACCTTTGCATCATGCAGGCGTACCCCCGAAAAGGACTAAACACATCTATCCGTGGGGATTGTCTTTGTTAGGATAATCTCACCCTGGCTAAATGATTCACCAGTTTTCAGATGCTGCTTGGCACCAGTGCACCAAAAAAACTGTCCCCCAAAAGACCTTAAACAAGAGCGAATGGGAGCAGATGCCATTTTACAACGCTGTTCTCACCATAGGCAAACATGAACATGGGACAAAGTATACAGTAAAGATAACAGTGGCTTTTAAGATTGCCGCGGAACACAACGAATCATCTTAATTCATCAGGGTTTTATGAATAGAAATGATTTTCCCACAGCATTTTAGCAGTTGTTTGATTGGTAGAAAATTAAATGAAAGATGAAAGTCACTTTCGTTTTCTCTTCTACTGCACTGCGACACATTTTACAAAGTACAAATTAATGCAGGTAAATGACACAGACCATGTCAGTTGTGAATTTTAATATATGCAGTGGGCCGTTAAACGATCGCAATTAGCCCCATGGACACCCATGATTTTACTTATTGTACCAAACAACCGATTGATTAAAGCGTCTAAGGAACAATAAGGTGCTTCAGTAAGGGGAGTATTAGAAGAAGCTCTTTGTCTGTAATTAAATTATAATGAGCAACGTTTCTTTACTACCACTACTTCGATTGGAATAATATTCCGATGAACTCCCAATGGCTCTGACTCTTATTAAATCTGTCTGCATTTCTATTCCCAGATGTGCCTTTGGAAATTTAACCAATTATCACAAAAGGTCATTATTGTATCTTTATTATGCATTGTCTTTGCAAGAGTGGACGTGTGTGCGTGTGTGTGGGTGGGAGGGTAAGAGAGTTATTTCACATTTAATGTTTCATATTAATCGTTTCATGACATGGAATTCTATTTATATATTCTGGGGAGCTATGCGGGTCTGCATTCTCACACATTTTTCTGTTTTAATCTTGTGAAACCACAATTAATCTGTACACATTGTTTTGATGTTTTTAATATACTGTAAAGCGGTCATATACTTCATGCACAATCACTTCAGAATAATAGAAAGCACCACACCTTCAGTGTATGCAAAGTGTCATCAAAGGTTGGGTAGTTTTATTATCTTATACCAGTGCTTCTCAATTATTTTCTGTTACGCCCCCCCCCCCCTAGCAAGAAGAAAACTATTCGCGCCCCCCCTCCCCACCGTGACTATCCTAACTTGTCTTGTAAGTCGTAAAATGTTGCACTGTCGCAAACGTGACAGAAGTAACAATGAGAGCGCCACTGCCCCCTGCTGTAGTAAACGCGCAATTACACTTTATTCTAGTACTGCCAAAAAAAAAGCCTGTTCCCCAGGGTCACACGCGCCCCCCCAGGAATAGCATCGCGCCCCCCAAGGGGGGCGCGCCCCACTATTTGAGAAGCACTGTCTTATACAGCGGTTCACTTATTTTTGCCCAACCACCAACCCATTTCTATACTGCTTTGGGTTGTAGGTGAAATGAGACCTATCTCAGCTGACTTTGGGTGAGTGGGGAAACTTACAGTGTCCGAAGATATAACCACTACACTCTGTTTATCGAACAGTACTGTAATAATTTTTTTTGCAATATTCTGCAATATTGCAATGTTTTTAAAAGTGAATACAATTTGCAGTTAGCAAGACACACCAAGTCAATGCACATAATTTGTTTTGGCTGCATGGCCAAATAAAACGGCCGGATCTGGCCCGCGAGTCTTGGGTTTGACACCAGTGCTTTAAGTTGTGCCTCACCAAAAAAAGATTTTTTTTTTTTTTTATGGGTTTACATGCACGCGACCAGATTCCACAGCGTTGCTTTGTATTTGACATTCTTTAAAAATATGTCAAGTATTCAGCTTCCCATACTTGGGACTAAAAATGAAAAGCGTGATGGAGAAGAAAGTGTACTGTCGTGACCTTTCAATCTCGGGGCAGTCAGGTGCAAAGAGGAGGCGGAGCTTCATTGCTCACCGCCTCATGTGTGCGGGCTGCCGGCTTGTGTGACAACAAATGGTCGCGGGATGCGCGAGTGCAATCCGGCTGTCCGATCGAGAGGACTTCTTCGCCTCCTCCTGCACCGTCCACACACCCCCACCGTTCCATCGCTCCGGGATCAGAATGGAAGACCCCTTGTGACAGCACCACGGACAGACCCACGCTGAGACCGAGCATGGCCGTGGACGGTAGGCGCGTTTTGTCTTGACGGAACCGGGTCAGCCCCAAGCCAATATCATACTTTTTCTTCTTTCACACGGAATGCAATGTTTACGCCAAAAGAAAAGTGAAAGCGCCAGGCTAGTGAGAGGCTGTAATATTATTGCGAAATACAACAAATATGTAGACACTAGAAAGTAAACGGGATAATTATAAGGCGGAGTTTCCTGTCATGTTTCACAAAATTTGCCTGAACTTTTTTTTAATTTATTGACTATTTTTAATTGTATGGACAATTTTAAATGATTTAAATGATTTCCCTCACCTGAATGGGTGGCATCCAGTATTGAGTAGAGAGATGCAAAAATGAACTGGCTTTTATTTGTTCTCCATTCTTTTGTTTGGCTATAAATAGAGATCAAGCATGTGTTCTTCAGTATGAATGAGCTCATAGCAGTGAGGGCTTTCTTTTGTTGACACACACAAAATGTGAAATTTCATGTGAAATATCAATTTGAATTTACTTGAAATGAGAAAAAAGTAGTGTTATTTTTACAGAATGTCACTGATGATATTGTGGTACATTAACCTGACTGGGTGCCAGCAATGTTGGTCCAGTTCATGCACAGTGATGTTTGGAATATTGTTATAGAGACAGACGCACGCATTCAGTACTGTTGACCAATTCAGGGTGAAGTTTAACCCTGTCTGAAGTCAGGCTCGATTTCTCCATAATCCTGAAGAGGATAAGCAATATAGATCAAGGATATTTCAAAAGCCATTGACATGGGCCCCTAAATTGAGCCACATGTACTATTTTGATCATTAGAAGACTTCCTATTAGCTAAAACAAAAAGTGTTCCATTTCTCCTTCAAAAAACAGGATCCAAATCATTTTATTATTATACTTGCTTGCAGTTACAGGAATTGCATGACAACCCGGAATCATTTGAAGACTTGTAGACCCTTGCAAAAGCTACTCGTGTATTGCTCACACTAATGCTATGGAGTCTATTCTGAATTACATGAAGCACCACCAAACAAAATGTCTCAAAAATTATGCGCGTTATATTGAAATGAAATACTGATATGGTGCCAGTGGAAGAGCATTTATTTGTTCTACCTGTCACAATACATCACTGTCATTGGGTATTGGTGGTGATATGTCTGATTAGTTCTCATAGAATCCACCAATATTACCTTCAGGTAAACAGATGGCAACACTTTTTTGCTGAGGAATTACTACATCCACCAGACTCCTCATTCTTCTTCCACTTGTTGTCAAGATCCCAAAATTTTGACTCTCATTGAATATTTAACATTTGACATCTCAGTCACGGTCTATCGTAACATGAGATGGATGAGTGATGGCAATGAAGTCAAATAGCACGGTGATTTCACCCCCATCATTTCTCTTGTATGTCAGTTTTTATTGCTTGTTTGACAGCCCACATTGTTTAGACATTTGTAGCATTTCATTCATTGATGGAGGATTTTTCTGTGTGAGTTTAAAATGTCCTTCTGTCTTTGAATGCACCTCGTGTTTGGTGCAGATTGCGAGATTAGTGTTTAACTGCTGTTATGATCCTCTCCGTTTTATCAATGAATCACAGAGATGCGGTATATTACAAAGATGGCACAAGTGATACGAGTGATCTACTCGCTTTTACACCACGCACAGTAAATACAATGCAAGTGACAGTTGGAGACGGAACCGGCTGGTCAGCCACTTGAAAAACATCCAATCAACTGTTAAATTGTCAGTCATTTCCCCAAATGTTTGTACTTGTTTAAATCAAAAAAAGTTTGCGTTTTGTATTTTTGACCAATATTTGGTGAAAATGAAGACATTTTCATCACAATTGTAAAATGTAACAGTATCAGCGAATATTAATAGAACAAGGAACAACAAACAAGAAGTGGAATCAGAGAAATAAAATAAAAAATACACAGATAGGGGCAGATTAAAATGACTAGACCATTTTAAACAGGTGCATTTTGAATTGTTATTTGAATTTCACGCAAGAGTCTCTCCCTATGCGGCACATGTGTGGTAAGATGAAAATACTGGCAATAGAAAGACAAATAGTAATAGGGCTCCCACCATCGCCTGCGTTGATAAATGTGTGCATGGTCGCCCTGCCTATGTATTTGAACAGCAAATATGCACACTCAGCTATTTTAATGGTGGAATCATTGACATTATTGGATTCCAAAAGAAAATCAACATAAAGCACAAACAAGATAAATGAAATGGAAAATAATTTCTTTGTTTTATCCTGCACATGGGAGGGGGAGGGGGGTGCAGGGAGGGTCCACACTCCCAGCCTGCCTTGAATGCACGTCCTCGGTATTGATTGCAACTTACCAATTTTTCACTCTTGACTAAGCTCACAGTCGCGGCCATTTCCGCATTGATTTTGGGGCTACCTTGTTTCAAGCCTTGATGGAGGCACAGTACGTGCTTCGTAAGCACTCTTTTGTTTGTCATGTTGTCGTCATGCTTGTGCTTGACTAGCTGAGTGGTGTTTGCTTCAGGCGACTTAACATGAGTGAGGCCGAATGAGAGCCTCTCTCAGCTCGGGGGTATTAATATTGGTGAGGAGTCTGATGATTGTTTTTCAGTGTGTCTCTTATCAACTGAAGGTTCATTAGTAATACAGATGGCACACAAATTCAAGTACGGGCACTTAGTCGAACACGGGCTATGTTTTAATTAATCCATAGTTTACTTATGCGTCATTGATTGAATGCTCTGGGCATCGATGAAACATTGTGTTCTATTTAACGAATGGGGGTTAGTTTAAAAATCTTGCAAAATGTTTTTCACACGTGGCTGAGTTTTGACATGTAATGTGTAATGTATATTTACAAAATTGGTGTCTCAGTTTTCTCAGTGATACACAATGGAATATTATATTCTGTTATGCATCAATAACAAATTTCTATTTGTTAGATGGGGCTTCTATATATCATACGTATAGGAATGAATTTACACTTTACATGAGCCTTGCCTATAAATTAATGAGACATTACTGCCTGCCGCACATCAAGTCCCTTTATGGTTGCTTCATAGCTATACACAACAAATTGTGTAATTCATCATGTCTTTTTTTCCTTAATCGCTCAGGATAACTGGCATGCATTCCCATAAAAGTATGCACAATGCCACCGGACATATGGCGGTCAAAGCCTAACGTGCTGGACCTTTTGTTTCAGAGGAGGGCTCCATCGCTCATTTCCAGCAGGATTATACTATACATGTGTAAACGTGTACTTGTGTTGTGTCTTCACTCACACTATGTGGGCCTAGCCAAGCTCAGCATGCGAGCTTTTCAAGATCTCTACTATTCCTTCCAATGCATCTTGGCTTGCTTCCATACATATGTAAAATGTGCACGCTCGCACGCACACACGCACACACACACGCACACATTTACATCGGCCTGACAGGCCAGCATGGGGCCAAGCACACAGCTTGATTGAAGCACAAATTAACCCCCCCCCAACACGCCCACCAAGCCTCCGTGTCAATGAGACTAAACCACACACTGTCTATAAGAAGTGGATATTAACTTGTCACCGTGACAACATCTGCAGCTTGTCATGCTTGAAGCTTGGCATTTTGAACAACCACGTGTTTATGGGTCATTAATGCCTATTTCTGGCTTGTAACGTGATAGGTTTAATGTTTTTTTTTTTTTTTATTGCATAGATGATGTTTAACCTTCAGGACTAAAGGTGATAAATGTCCTTTGCATGTTTATTTAGGACAGTAGTCAACTCTTTAGTACATTTTCCACTTAAAGTCCCACTAGCGAACCTTTCCGTTCAAAAGCAGTCATATCCCCCTCTTCGTCGACAACAACTCTCGAGACAGTGGCAATAGAAAGGACCAACTGGTAAAACTGAGAATTTTGTCAAAATAATGAGAACCCCAAAATAAATTTGACATTTAAAACTGCTATGGAATGTAAACTTGGAGTACGCAGGGCTCGAAGCTTATATTTTGCCCAAGTTGCCCTCGGGCAAGTTGGAGAAAATTTTACTTGCCCGAAACAAAATTTTACTTGCCCAAATTTTTTTGGAGTGGATTTTTACTTGCCCGACACGGAAACAAGCTCTGCTGGTGCGCAGGCGCAGAAGAGCCAGGGACGGGTGAGGGAGCATGCATTTAATTACGAAGCGCTTTGCCGTTATCAATGTATTTCAGACTTACACGAGAAACTAACCGCTCCCTAGAAACCAAAATGTCGGACCAGAAGCGGCAGAAGTTGCGAGAAATTATGCACAAAATCGTCTTTTTACAGCTTGAAAACATGGTATTATGGCAGGGCAAGTTCGGGCAAGTGAGGAAAAATTCTACTTGCCCGTCTGCCATCGCTACTTGCCCCGGGCAATCGGGCAATCGTTAGTTTCGAGCCCTGGTACGACAGTACAATTTTGTAAGATTTTCTGAATCTATTTATAGATTTCACAAAAAAATAATCCATGACTTCTAAAATCTGGTCTCAGTTGTTATGGACCCAAACGTTTATCATCACGAAAATGGAAAATAAAGAAAGCTGAGAGTGCAGCTTTAGGATGCCTGCCATATAATATTTTGAACGACTCTGCAATAACCGGCTTGGAGTTTACTCTACCCTGGGCGACAACGCAGAGTTGGATTTTGGTAAAGGAAGGTTGAAAAACTCTTGGAACTGCAAGTCATGTAGTTGTGTGCATTGCGGCCTGTGTGTGTTTGTGTGAACATGCAGATTAAGTAGAAGGGCAGCCAGCCAGCACCCCAAGTGGGTGGGAGGATGGGGGTAGGTAGGCGTTGTTGCGGGCGTGTTAGTTCAACAAACAAATGCACCCTTTGTCACTTTCCCGCCTTGCGTTCCAGCCCCATTTGCGAACAACGTCCATTTGGCCGATCCAGCTCTGACAGCAAACCACCTTTTGGTCTCTGTCGTCAATCGTAATATGGTGAAAATCTTTTACTTTACGTTGCGAAAATAGACAAACCAAATACTTATCATGGAGTTTTTTTTAACATTTTTTTAAAAAAAGAAAAGTAACTTTTTTGAAAAAACTAAAATAAACTAACAAAGCCACCCTAAAAAAAATAAAATAAAAAATAAAATCAGAATGAAATAAAAACAGACTATAATTAAAATTCCTAAATTCTCTTCATATTTACACTGCAAGCGGCTCACTTGCAGGATCTCGTCCGTATTTTCTAAAGAGCGTGCCAGCTACTGACCAAACCTCCGCATCCTCGTAGCAAGTGATATGTTACTAACGTCATCAGTACTGTGTGATTTTAAAAAGTGCAAAAATTCTGAGTGTTATTTTTCATTCATTCATTCATTGTACTGAGCAACCATGATTTAAGATACCAGTGTTTTAAATTGTGAGAGTGGTTATGCAACGACATCCATATTTCTCTTCATTATTATCAAGCACTGCTGTATCTCCATAAAAAATACCTCATAATGGAAGGAATACATTTATTAATAGTGTCTCGGACCTGTGCCACGATAGATGGATAAATCAATCAGTAGATAAATAAATATCTTTCAGGGAATGATGAGGTGGAGGAGAGCAGCATTCAATAAAAATCAGCAGCGGATTAGCACCAATGCACACGCTGAATTTTGGATTCCCGTGGTCACGCTTCAACAGTCTCATCCAGTCTGACCTTGGCGCTAACCTTGGCATCCTCCAATATTTCCTCAAGTGACAAGGCCTCACTACTCGTATCCAGGGCCTGCATCTACGGCTCCGCCAATTCACACCCGTTCCCCCCGGCTCCTTCTTTCTAAATTAGAGTGCTCGTAGGTCCGTATCCAATTTCTCCCCTTTAATTGGGGAGACCGGAGAAAGTCTGAATAGGTGTCGGTACGATGGTAAATGAATACGATAGTAAAAAAAAAAAAGATGCCATAATTTTGAAGGGATTACTAATTAGGTTACATCATGTGAGGATTCTAATCTTAAAGAACTACACCGATGACTCTGACTTTACAGACACACACAAAAGATGAGTGACTCGGAAGCTGCAGTAATTGTATTTTTATTCACAGAAAATAAAAGCTGTGATTTTTTTCGTCCGTCTACACTCGTTGCTCTACCGTTTGTGTTCAAATAGATTTCATTCTAAAGGTTTTTGACAAGATGCTCTTCATTAAAACATCTATGGCATTTTGCATTATGTCTGACTTTATGAAGGCAAAGCTACGCGGTTAAATAAGCACGTGTAATTCTCATTGTTCTATATTGAAATGTAAATTTAAATGGCTTTTCTAAGGGATACGTCACTTCACACTTTACCTCATTCGTTACAGACGGGAGTCGAACGTTGCGAACGTCTACGTGTGATTACTTCTGGCAGGGCACAATCTGCAAAGCAATAAATGAAAAGTTTTGTCTGAGGAGACAAAATAAACAACAAAAACTGAAACTTCTAAAGTTTCACTTGTTGCAGGGGTTGTCTGGAACATAAGCCTGGCAGTGGAGGGTGGTTTACTGGATTGGAGATAATCAAAATGGAGTCTTACTTAAGCTTACAAGAAACCCACACTAATGAGGCTTAGGTTTTAAGGATTGTTAAACAAACGCCTCTCATTTTGACTCAGTTTACCTCTTTTTAATGAGTTTCATCTCTTCCACCTCACAGTCACCATCTGTCCTGAGAGCACGAAAGCCTCAAACACAACATGTCCTCAGCCTCATCGTTGGCCAGATGACTTTCAGCCTTCAAGTTTCAAGGAGAGCAGTCGGCATCCGCCGCTTCCCTCCATTTGCAATCTTTCCATTAGAGTCTGCTAATCAAACAGTCTAATTAAGTGTGGCCTTGTGTGATAGGGTGCGCTTGCAGCTTCCCACTCTTTGTTAATAGGTTGGCCTTCTCCTCCCACTAAGTGCTGGGGGTCACTGCAGTCTGTGCTGCAGATTGCCCATTAAACCAAATGGCTATTGGCCTCAGCTTCAGTTCTCATGACTCAGGGAGCACAAGTCACATTCATGCACTTGAAAAGCAATCGCAATTGGCTCTCGCAAGCTTAACAACTTGATATGTGTTGGTGGATGGGTGTGTGAGGGACTTAAGAACTATCTTTCAAACTGCCTACTGCTAACCTTTTTCAAGTTGCTCCCGTCCGCTGTGAGTGTGGCAGTGATGAATAGCGGAAATACTGCTTTGACTGTCCCTGTGCCGCTCAAATGGACCCTCAACTGTGTCAACAGACTATCAAATGTCTGTGCCAGCTTTACAGTTGAGGATGGGAGTGTTGTTTCAATGCCCATTAAAAGTGACTTTCTTTAATCTACAGAACTAATTGCTCTCTCTCTTTCTCTCTTCACCCTAAAGATGGAGACTAAGTCGAATTTTTCAAATAATAAAAAATGCAGTTAGCTATCAAAACTTTTCAAATAATTTACCATTGATTAATTGAATAATCGCTAGATGCAATTTTATTTTGCATTAACAACTAGGAGCAATCACACAAGAGGGATTGATTAACCTTTTTGAAAGTAGTTAAATTTCCGGCTCAGTCAATTTGTTTCAGAGTACATGTTGCAAATGTATTATTTTGAGTAATACAAAAGCTAATCACTGCTTTCATAAAAGGGGCTGAAATCAGAGGATTCGATTAGTCTACTTTCTTCTTCTCTTTCTTAGTTGGTACATTCCGCCACCTACTGTACATATACTGTCAATACAGTCTACTCAAGCACACTTGTTATATACGAGTATGTATAACAACACACGAGACACGTGACAGACTGAGAATTTATTTCCGCCAGTGCTGTCTGTCATTTTTAAAGTTTGCCGTCAAGCGACCATGGTCGACGAAATCTTCCCTCCTCATCGGTGCGCAACTACTCAAAAGAAAGCAAGAAAAAGTTAATTGGAGGTAATTACTTTCAAAGAGGCCCCTCTTTTAGTCCATTCTGCAAGCAGCCAATCATATTTTGCAGTGCTTATAAATCCCCTCAAAAGAAAAAAGAACTCATTACCAATTACAGATGGTATTAGCGGTTATTGAAACCGTGACTTTTGAAAACCACGGTTAATCCTGAAAGCGGTTATGAGCCCGTGCCTATTGAGTTCCCGTTGTTGGATTTTGCTCAAAATGACAGCTGTTAAAGCCACTGCATGACCAAAATGTTGCTGCGAAACGTAGCCGAGGTCACAGAGCTGTCAGTCAGAGTTACAGGGGACGCTGTCAACGTTACGTTCTCGCTCCACATTTCAGGTCACTGGTGCTTTGAAGGAGAACACATACGGATCCATAAATGCTCACACACATGCACAAAGTATAAGTCAATTTTATTAATGCATTCACATTGCAGGGATTCCTGTAGCAAAGAGACTGATTTGGATAAAAGTGACCCTAATTGCATATATTGGATGAGGGATGAGTTGTGAAACATTTAGATGGCTATATAAAATAAAATAAAAAAACAAGGAAATGGAATACGATAGAGATTAATGTTTGACTTTATTTGAAGAGGTTAATTTTTCACTTTATTTGAAGTTCAAATGAAATGTAAGTCCTGCGAGTCCCCGGGCTTAGCAGCATCTCTCTTAGAAAGTTAACCGAAATTTTAAATGAATAGTAGCCCGAGGTTTACGCTATCTTAAGATGATCTCATCAGCCCTCCCTAAAAAAAGCAGAAACCGATATCACAATGACAAATATTGGCTCAGATAATCATATGTATTGTCAATAATAGTCTTTCCCTATTTTTTATGCTAGTCCGTTAAGACATGTCTTTATGCGAAACTGCTCCGTGTCACATAAAAAGTTTAAGAGCACTGTTCTGTGCTGAAAAATATCATTGGTAACGATGACGTGGGCAAAACATCTTCAATCCAATCAGAGTTCGGGTCAACACTCACTTGACTACAATGCAAATAGAAAATCACTTGGGGGATCTATAAATTCATCTAAATTCATTTTTATTTTTCAATATTCACTTTTAATTAAGTGATGTTTGCCAGGTGTTTTCATTGAAATGTATCGCGACCAAATTCACGCAAAGACTTAATTAGACGATAGCTGATCTCCTCGAGATATTTCACTCGTGTGTGTGTCTGTGCGTGCGTGTGTTTGTGTGTGTGTGTTCGTGAAGTATAGACGCGGAGAACAGACGTTCCCTCTGGATCGTTTGGCCTTGAAAAAGAAGCTCCTTTCAGCACTTTGCATCTATTGATGTGTGTACTCGTCTACGAGTGTGCAGAAATACTCCAATCCAGGTTGAATTGTTTTATCTATTCCTTCTTAAACTGTCCATTTTTTTCTTCTCAAGCTGTCTCTTTTATAACCTGACATATGGGACTTCAGGACGTGTGAGTGGGCGAGGTGGTGCTTGTCTATCTGATTGAACTGGTTAGATAAGGAGGCAAAGCTATGGCAATTAAGAAGTTCTAAGACACAGAACGTCTTGGTAGTTCAATACTTCTCCTGCTACCCTTCATTCACATTAGTTATCAAGTATTTACAGTCTTGTCATGTTACGGTGCTATAATCCTGATCTCTAAGTAAATAATAATGATATTGTGGTATTTAAAAGTGAAACCACCAAAGCATTGGTGCAGCAAAGGAAATAAAAAGTAATTCACACTCACTAATGTGATTAAAAAATAGTTTTTGAAGTACTTTTATTATAATTGATGAGTGTATGCCATTTACGGGCTAAATATGAATCAAAGTTCTTGCTGTATAACACACTTTTATGCAAAGCTGTATTAAGGTGCAATTGCAATTAATATTCCTTCCAGCTCTCTCTGTGTGGATGCTGGTAAGGCGCTGAGCAGTTCATCAACAAACTCTCTTTTATTCCCGTCTTTGTTTGCAAACCACTCTCTGATCAATAGCCACTGTGTTTGTGTGAACGTGTGTGTGCGTTGATACATTTAGCCGTATTGACTGGCAGCTATTTCAGCCACGCTACATCACTTTTTTCTCATTTGTCACGAGGTCTGTGACACGTATGCATCAATGGCGTGGTGGGCATCGGGGAAGGACGCTCAATATTTTATCGATTGGTGCGCCCCACTGTATGCCATTCACTCAGCAAGCCACAGCATCAGCGCTCCCCATTGATTTATAGTAGGCCACATGTGACAAACCCTTTGGAAGAGAAGTCCATGGAAACAGTCACTTCTTTCTAGCAAGTTTAAGCTCCACCCATAACGATGAACGGCTTTGGACTCGTGACACTAAATGACATGATCGTCTAAATTGTTGGTTTCTCAATGTTCACCAAACTGAGTGTGTTGGATACCTGGCAAGCTCTAGCTGAAGGTAAGTCATGTAAATTGTGGGTTTCTCAATGTTCACTAAACTGAGTGTGCTGGATAGCTGGCAAGCTATAGCTGAAGGTATTTGTGCTGTAACTTGTCATGTTTTGGAAAAATAGTTGAGATCTTGCTGACTGAATTGATGGAGTATGCTGTAAATGCTGTCTAGATGAAATGTTTTTGCTAAACAGCAGTTTATTCACAAAGAGAGTGGTACAAATTGGGGATCAGCAGATCAGTTTGGACTACACTTAAATTTATTCCCACACATGATATATTTTTTCCAAAATGTAATGTGCCATTGTCATAAGTTTCAAACTGGAAAATAAGAAACTTGTTTTATTATACATCAATATTGTACATCAGAACTATTCAACCAACTGTACTACATTACCCTGACCTACACAATGTTGCTGAGATTTTGCTTCAAACTTTCTTTGTTATTGAATTATTCAGGTTGTTTAATTACTCTTTGCAGCTCAAGGGCAGACCACCAGTTGTTTGCATTGTAATGCTCACGACTCCAGAAATAATAATAAATTATTATTTAGTGTTGTAGGCACATATATATATATATATATATATATATATATATATATATATATATATATATATATATATATATATATATATATATATATATATATTTGGATCACCAGACCCTAGCTCAACCGGAAAGTATTTAGTATTCTGATGCTGAATTCTCTCAGGGTGTGGTTGTCCATAAGAATCATAACAAAAAAGCTGAATCCACCTGAGCTCTCAACCCTGCAGTCCATTCTGAGCCACAATTGCCTGCAGTGTAAATACAGAATCCATTTACTGTCCACACACTTGCTTCATTCAGACCCTGTGGTCCGAACCAACGCAGAAAAGAATTATCCAGATGTGTGGCTATCGGAGTCTCCATGCTGTCTTTGTGAGTCATATTCACATATGCATGAGCCTGCCAGCTTTGACTAACACGCGCTTTCATACACAGATTTAGTTGGCCTGTGTCCTGATGAGAGTTGGTGTGTTGTTATCTTCTATCGGCCTGCATTGTGTATGCCCATACATGCCTAGCCAAGTGATAGTGATAGCTTGTGAAAAGTAAACCTCAGACCCAGCCTCCGCAACATTGTGTCGTGTCAGAATGGATAATGGACTGCGATGCATCATGGGTAAAAGCCCGGCTTCTGGGTTTTATACTTATCCCGAAGCACGTTCTTGAAATTGAGTAATTTCATGGCTCATTCCTGGGCTTTTTGCCAGGTATTGAAGAGGAGAGGCATCACAGGTAACCCTCGGCTATACCTCCGACATATTAAAGCTCAAAGACATGTTAATCATTCGCAGATGTACTTGTTGGTAGTTGACACGATTTCTCTGCTGGTATCATAATTTTTTAGTCTGCTTTAACACGTTCTGCGGGCATGAAATCACCTTGTGATGAAGTTTCACCCACTTTTCGATCACAGTTGAATGAGGATGAAAATACACCATCGCACTCTTCCACCAATGCCTGCAATAAAGTACATTATACAACTCTAGCTGATGGCAAGGTTATACAAAAATCCTACAGAAACTGTACTAACCGAGGTAAATGTTCTCTTCTGGACTCAAATGAGTAACGTTAATCGAGTGTGGGTTTTGCCTCGGAACGACTTTCCGCAATGCTGGCGCCAAATTGCTTAATTACCTTTTGCGAAGAAATACCTTTGAGATTTACCTGCCGCTCCGCACAATAGATAGAGTACGCTTGTGCTGCCATGAAAAGTTGATGTGAGGTCACACTTCAGTGGGTGGAGATGCTTTGACCTCTCTACCGTCTGTCTGCACACACATCCCAGCACTCACGCACATGCACGCACGCACGCGCACGTGCGCCAACACCTTGTATATGACTTTGCACTTTAATTTGAGGCTTCTTACCTTCAACTGCGTTTCTTGCTCTGTTGTTCTGTTTTGTGTAAAGCTTTAAAAAAAAATGCATCTCCATTCATTGTCAAATGCGACACCCTGTGTTAATTTATCATGGATTCAGGTAGAGCCCCTTCGGGTCACCCCACATCGGGAAATAAGTCTGCAGATGAGTTTTTATTCTTTGGTAAATAATAGACTTCTTTATAATTCTTCCTGCCTCATTTTGTCCAATAACCATTTTTTAATTCACGTTTTCCTTTGGGAAGTTGTTAAAGGCTTCTTGTCAAGGGTAGGGGAAAATAATTCAACATCAGTTAGCGACAAATAGGACAAAGTATATTTGGCAGTTGTCCAAGCTAATCAAGTACTGAGCGTTGAGACAGAAAGGTGACAGATGACTCGTGATGCTGACCAGTGAAGATGCTAATCACCTCTGAGATATGACTGGCAGTTCCTTCCTTCCATTGTAGTCCTGGCCAAGCGACAGGACCAGGTGCCAGATTTGGCCCCGGTCCACCTAGCTGGCCCACGATGTTTGCAGAGTTTGTTGCAGGTCGATATTTCCAACCCCTTTTCTTCAAAAACTTTTGGGCAAAGAGATTTTTGCTCAAATAAATCTTTTTAGTAACTATGCATTCTTAGTGTTTCCAAACGCCTTGACTCAAAGTTGGGACATTGGTTGGTTTATTAGAAATGATATGCCTAACTACATGATTTGATGGAGTATAGTTTAACAATCAGAATATTTTTTTTCTCGCTGTTATTACTCAGCGATGAATTTTTCTTTAAATTGTCTGTAACCTCTTCTACGAGATTAAGAACAAGTCTATGATAGTCTGCGGCGCGAGTGCTTTATCTTCGTTTTATGACTTCTGGAGCTCACAAGGTCTGGTGAAAGGGCAGCGAATGAGACATCAGTGGAGCGGAGATGAAATGATGCTCATCTAGCACTCTTGTCTCTCTTGCTTTGTCTCGTTCTTTTGTCTTTTTCTCTTCGATTGGCAGGCTTTTAGGCTTGCAGGGCGCTTTAGCTCCACACGTTCCCTCTCCTGTTTCTTCCATCTCAGTCTGACTGGCAGTAATTACACGGGTTTGTCCCGACGACCCAAAAGACCTGCCAGCTACAAAAAGGCAGAGAAAAATTCCGCAGGGAAACAAGGAAAAAAGCAGATGGAGTTTCAAAAGATATCAACCATTCCTGCAGGCTATTTCTCATGTTTTCATCTGTTTATAGCCACCATCATGGCAAAGCGAGCTTTGTCTTGTTGCAGCTGCTGACTGAACAAAGTTGTGATAACACACGTTAGGTAAAAATGGTGTGTCGAGAAATACTCTAAAAAAACGGTGCTCCTTTGTTGTTGGATGGAATGGCTCGTTTACTTATTTTTCTTTTAAGTATCTTTTTGGCAACGTGCAGCTCAGTTGTTCCTTTTTTTGTGGAGATGAATGTCAATGAGGAAATGGATCATACGGCAATTGAAATTGAATCGTTTGAAATGACCCGTGTGTTACTTACCTCTCTCTACTTCTATCTCCTCTCAGCGGCGTCCAGCTTCAGCTTTTGCCGCGCCTCCCTGGAGCACACGTTGTCGGCTGAAGAGCTGAGCTACCAACTGCCACGTCGGTCCGGGGGCAGCAACCTGACCTGGCATGACGGCCGTGGCGAGAAGACAGCTCACACGCGCACCGTCAAACTGCTGCAGCAGCCTGGCACAGAGGGCATCCAGGTACAAATTGTTTTGTTAGATTAACTATGATAAATCCATTTTTGTCTTTTGAAATACTATAGGTCTGATCAAAGGCATGTTCATGAGTAAAATAAGTAATTAAGATTCACCCATTTTTTTGTAAATAATTAATTGATTTAAAGATTCAGCTCACTGCTTTTGCCTATACTTACATTTTTCCTGCTGCTGATCTTACATCAAAAGCATGCAACGGATCTATTCAGATGTGACTTTTATGTTTTTAGAGTCCCAAGTGATAACAAATCTGTCGTTGCTGCTGGAGGTGCAAGTAGAAATTTCCGTTTGCAAAAGCTGGTTGCAACGTTGTTTCCTCCTGCCTGGAGGCAGCAATACGCTTCCCGCGCTCCGCACCACACATAATAGAAGAAGGAGAAACCAAAATCAGACACTCTCCACAGTCCTGTTTTATCATTGGGCATGTGCTACCTCCAACCAAATTGCTCAAGATCAATGATGCAGTCTTTGTCTCTCTATACACTGCAAATATGATTTGTCAAAATACCGTTTAACAGATTATAATTGACAAAATAAAAAAGTAATTCAGACTAACACAAATTTTACTTGTTGACTCAACACAGTCCTTGTTTAAATGGGTTTTAGTGAAGAAAATAGTTTCGGCAGATAGTAATCATGATTGACCCTCAAATGTCACATTCATTTTTAGCTCATAAATTCTGCATTCATAGTATCTGTGTGAAGCAGATACATCAAGTTGTTCTGACCCAGTAGTTGTATTCTATATGTCCAGCAACGTCCATCCCTCGCTCGGGGTTAGCGATGCATCATATCTCGAAGCTGGGGGAAGCGTTAATTGTTTCTCTGCTCTCACCTGAAAAAAACTCAGTCTCACCGCTTGTGACGTAAACACGCTCAGATATACAGACCTCGTTCGCTCTAGTGTGACAATTATGTCTTTTATGGTATATATCCTCGAGTTTGTGTTTTCAGCCATCATCGGCAATTAGAATCTCCTCGGTGGCACCATGGGGGGACAAAAACAAGGTGTCAAAAGAAAAAAATTCAAAGCATTCCGCTCCTTGTTTGAGCCAAAACAGCGCATGACACCATCGGCTCCTTTTCCTGGTCCAGCTGCTCATGTGAAAGAGAGCCCATAGCCCAATGGAATATTCCCACTGGCCTTAAAAACACTTGCAAGCTGTAAGATGTACACATTCTCTGCAGGTTTGTTTAATAATTCATGAGCAGCCCCTCAGCTTTAACAACTAGAAAAGCTTTAATAAAAGACGAGTGAGAAGCTGTTTCCATATGATTACGCAGCGGACGGATAATTAAACCTCTATACCGTGAGGCTTATCGTTTCCTCGTGGCAACGCCACCTCATACATTATTAAAAATAGCTCTCTCTCGAGGTGTGCAGGTTTGTGCATTCACACTTTGTACGCGCATTGCCCGTGCCTGCATTTTCGAGAGTCTACGGGCATGCACGGACGGTGGCAGACTTGTCCCCTGTCTACGTCTGGTGGGAGTGATGATTAGATTATTCTTCATTACACTGTTTATTCACACTTTAGCGCTAATGAGGAAGCAGTTATGTGAAGCCAGCTCATTGTTGGATTTAAGGTGCAACCTTGGGATTCCTCCTGGTCAATTTAACAGTGTTAAGAGAACAACTCGATATAGTACATCTGCATATCTCATACAGAAGCAAATGACCCATGGCACTAATGAGAGTCAATACACATAAACTACTTGTGGATGCAGTGGGATGGCAAACAAGCTTCTCAAACTGTGGTGAAATCTTTTTGCCGGGTGCTGATTTTGCAATGCTGCTCCAATGCCAATTGGTTAACCATGTAGTTGTAATGAAAAAAAGCAACAACAAAAATAGATAGGACGTTTACTTCACTAAACCTTTGACCGAGTGATTTTTCATATTGCTTTGTCGATCTTCCTGTCACAATCAACCGTACATTTAAACCTGTTATGCGTCAAAGAAGACAACAGATTGAGTTGTTGCTTATTTAAAAATATTATTACCATTATTTATTCGGACCTAGTCGGGGGATAAGTGAGAAGTGTGGACCGCTCCCTAGCTCGAGTTCCATCAGGCAGGGCATCCAGCTTAAAGCTTTACCAAGTGATTATGAGGATTCAAGCGGACGTGGGGCGACATCAGGGATCAACTCTAAGCCCCTTGCTCTTTGCATTAGTGATGTATAGGCTGTCCGATGAGGTTAGACTGGATTCCCCGTGAAGCATGATGTTTGCAGATGACATTGTGATCTGCAGTGAAAGCAGGGATAAGATGGAGGAACATTTACAAAGGTGGAGGCATGTGCTGGAAAGGACAAGAATGAATATTTGCAGAAGATAAAACATAAATGGACGTGGATTAGATTGCTAGAGGAGGAAAAGTGAGGCTACAGGAAGAAAAGAGGGTAGAGGATTTTAAATACTTGAGCGTCAACAGTCCAGAGCAATGGTGAGTGTGGTAAGTAGGTGAAGAAACCGATCCAAGCAGGATGGAACAGGTGCAGAAAAGTTTCAGCTGTATTACGTCATCAAAGAGCCTCGATTTGTATGCAGGGAAAAGTTTATGACAGTGATGGCCTGGCCATGATTTATGGATTGGAGACAGC
This sequence comes from Syngnathus typhle, assembly GCF_033458585.1. Classification (NCBI taxonomy): domain Eukaryota; kingdom Metazoa; phylum Chordata; class Actinopteri; order Syngnathiformes; family Syngnathidae; genus Syngnathus; species Syngnathus typhle. The sequence goes on from NC_083739.1 coordinate 8,490,341, forward strand.
GGAAGAACCAGCAAGAAGCAGAGCTGGAGGTGGCAGAAGATGTTGAAGATCTCATTCAGAGTCACCAGGATGGTTAGGATTAGAAATGAGCTCATCAGAGGAACAGCCAAGGTTAGATGTTTTGGGTGAAAAGATTGAGAGAGTTGATTTCTATTGTTCAGGCACGTGCGGAAGGGAGAGTGTGAATATATCGGTAAAAGAGTGATGAGTATGGAGCTGCCAGAAGAAAGCGCAAGAAAATTTAAATTTGTATTGATTCTTTTTTTATTTGTTTGTTTTTGTTTCATTGACCCACAAATCTCGGATTTTTTTTTATTTTTTAAATAAAGTGTTTGAAGCAACTATGCAAAGATCATTTTGAAAGATGTGATTTCTCTAACCAGACTGTTGTTTTTACACAAACTGCGCCATCCATTGTTTGCCAGATGAGGCGAGGAGCGGGCTCGCTAGGTGACCCCATAATGCTGTGTGACACAGCATGGAGGAGAAGCCTTTTTAGGGGAGCACCCATGTGTTGTCTTATTAGGAGAAACAAGTGCAAGGAAAATTGGCATTTGTAAAGTAGTTTTTCAGACTCCAAGGGTAAAGAAAGGCCAGTCAGGGATTTTTCTTCCATGACTTTGCTATTTTTTTTTACATGGTGGCCCTATTTGTTGTCATTTTCCTCATGCCACTAATAAGCAGAATGTCTTGATCTTAGACTTCTGCTTAATCGAGAGTTTGTGAAAACCCCATCTGTTCCTTTTTCCCTCGACTGAGTCTCTCTTACCAGACATTCTTTTTTGTGTCTCCGGAGGGACCAAGCAGAGGTTGTATGTTGACAAATACCTAACAACCTTTATTTTTTTGAAAGTATGTAAGACAAGTCTGTGCTCGTTGAACGACATCTGAAGCAGCAAGAGATGGCTTTGGTGTCAACAGCGGATGAGAATGAAGAATGGGAAGTGTATGAGATATGCAAGATCATGTATCAAATCATCTGTCACAGTGGGATCGAAGAGACAAGTTGAATCTTAAAAAAAAGCAAGAACTGAACAGAGATCAACTGTCAGCTGCATCAGAGCAGAATCAGATTGTTGTTCACATAAATGTAGACATATATATGTTCCATTTCTACTCAGTAACACGGAAAAATATTCTTCATGAAGAATTTTTTCGGGGTGCAGAAAGGATGCGGAGAATTGCTCACGTGAATTTTAGCCCCGGTTTAGTAAAACTATATGATCCTCATGAAATCACATACAATGTATAAAGAGCAAACAGATGTCCGATTTGGTGACATAATGGAGGTAGGAGGGAGACGAAAAGAAGGATTGAGTTTATTTGACATGTGCAAAATCATAATAGGTGTCTCCAGCAGCAATCACGCATCCAAAAATGAATGCACAATAGATCATGCGATTTAGATTTTTAGCTGCGATCAGAGATTTGCGTCTAAATATATTGTATCTGTTTGACCATGATTGCTGAAAGCATGAGCAAAGGCTGAGAACTATAGTAACGCACTGCGGAGATATAGCGTTTTCTTTCATTCGCTTTTGTTCATTTGTGAGTTCCTTTGTTGTGATGATTAGGCCCAAGTCTGTTAGCTTGCAGCCACCCCCCCCCCCCCCCATCAACCCAGTGGGATATATTCCAGCTACCTTTAAGCATCCGTTTTTATCCATCTCAGCGGGAGGACCATTTTGCCACTTGACATCACACTTGCTCAGGTCACAACCAATCACGGCTCAGCCTGAGAAAATTAGTATGATCAGTGTGACTGTGATTGGTTGTTGGGAGGTTAAAAATACCCCAAATCTCTCAGGGAAATTGTAGAGATAAAAAAAAAAAAAGCATTCATATTATTAGAATTATAATTAATATTTTGTTTTTGCACATAATAACAGCCGTGACAAAGAAAAAGGTTTGACCAGTCCTTCTATTGTCATGTGTGCTCAGCAGTGTAAAGTTATCACGGTCAAACTTTTTTTTTTTTTCCACACAGATTTGGTGCTTTTAATATCCTAACATGACGACGATGGAAGTGTGGCGATTTTAATATTGCAATATTACGATATCAGCATTACCGTTACATCGCTGCTGACTATTGTATTTTACTTAAATTTAACGAAATCTGTCAACTTTTTAAAGCTTGCAGCAACTGAAGGTTAAAATTAACTTCTCAGCATAAAATCTTACTGTCTTGATAGACAACAGGAAGACAATAAGTGCAGTATATATTACCCATCCTCCAATGTCTCATACTTCTTCTCCATATTGAGTTTCAGCATGGCCTTCCATTCCTCATTCTCATTTCTCCCTCGCTTCCTGCGTGTGTAATGAATGAGGGAGCTCCTCCCACTGGACAGAATTAGGTCTCGGCAAGAGTGGGGGAGTCGACAAAGTGTGAACAGCATCAGAAGAGAATTGGCCAGAGGACATAGACACTGATGGATGGCCATAAAGGCACGCAAGAGTAGCGGAGGGGAGGTGGGGGCTGAGAATCTGAGTACGATGTCGAACAATCACTCTGTGGCTTCTGCCAGCTTTTTTGACTCACACACGCGAACTTATAACTATGTTTTGTAAGTCTCTTGCCTGCCTTTTTACAAAATATACTTTATTCTTTTATTTATGCCACTTTGCAGTGTCACAATAAGTAATGAAATCAAACCCTTCCTTTTCAAGCGTCAATGCACAGTTTATTTTATTCATATCCATAGAGAAGAATTCAGTAGTCGACACCCCTTTTATCTTGCCAGCTTTCATGATCCAGAGAGCCAAACGGAGTTACTTTTTGCCCCCCGAAGGTGCCTTGAAATGAAGCAGTATCTTTCATAAGCTGTATCCAATAAAAGTGAGCAGCAATGTGCTGCCAAATACTAATACTGTATTTCAGATGTAAAATTCAATGATGAATCCATTAAAATTAGAGCAAGAGATTGTTTTTGTTGCATTGATAATAGCGGATGATTACTGTTAGAATAATTAGTTTTGCTGAAGCGCTGGTCGGCCTGAAACCGAAGGTCACATATCTTCGCTCAAGTCAACATATGTGCCGGCTAGCCTTGGGGAGTCCTTATACTCCCTTTCCTTGTCTTATCTTTGAGAGGCCCTCACAAGTTAGAAACAGAACATCTTTGTTCTTTGTTTCTTGTTAGTTCAAGAGAAGTCCTCTCTCTGTTAATTGTTTTGTCCGAGACAGTGTTTAGTTATCCCATATTTACTCAATGTTTGTTTAAGTAGACTTCATACAAGTTATCTCACATCGTTGTTGGAGTGTATGCACGAGAGAGACACAACATCCAGTTTTGGAGATTGCAGCCAGGAACGAGGATGCCAACCATCTAAGAACAGACTCTGCATTCCTGGGGTCACTGATCGGCCAAGGCCATGCGGCCTCCCACCACACAACATTATTAGCTAGCTGAAACAGTGTTGCTACAGACACACTCTCCCCTCCCTTTAGTGTAGCAACGCCTCTTGTAACCAGGGCAACCCAATATAAAAAGAGGAGATGACGGTAGGGCAGGTCAGAATTGGTGGAGGACTGTGAACTGGGCCCTCTACCTAATTCTCCTCGCGAGCAAAAGAATACTGGTTGTCTTCTCCTCTTTGTTTCCAGCGTGTAAATAAATGTCTGATGGTATTTAGACCTGACAATTACCAGGCACTTGCAGGCCACGCTCACTTATAAATAATCACTGTGATTCATCTTCATTTTAGGGATTTGAACGTTGGGTGAGACTACATTTGCATTTCTGCATTTTCACTCTAGCATCTGACGGAGAGAATTTTTACCTTACTTCATCCGCATTCATAGGGAATTGTCTAAACCTTTACCAACTCAATTATAGTCAGTGATGGGGTGATAAATAGATGGATGGACAATCCATTATAATGATGACAAGTGGACCAGGAAAATTGGAACTTTCTGCATTTGGTTTGAATCCAGAGACGCAGCTCCAATTATTCCGGTTATGCAAGCACTGTCTAATATGGGCTGCATTGGAAATATGTTCTGGCAACTGGCTATGGGTCACCATTTTTTTATTAAGCCACAAAAGTACATGCACGCTTGCGCTTGTTTGCATAACATGCCTACAAAAATAATCTCCATGACATGTAGTAGTTCGGCAATGGAGTAGAAGTTTTGGCAGCCGATCTGTGTTTCTCTCCTGTTTCACGCTTGGCTCAATCAGGACATTTTAATCCATGGATTTTATGTACAAATGAGAACAAACAACATCATGACCAAGTGGGACGTTTTTCTCTACCCACAAAAACAAACTTAAATCAGCAAATGTATTTTGCCTCCTGAGAAAGGAAAGAACAGCAACATAATTATAGCAACTACCTAAATTACTCCCCTGTCCGGCCTTCCTTTGCTATAGAAAATGGATGAATTATGAACTCTCATCATTTGGGCCAGACCGATTAATCGGCCGGCTGATTTAAAATCGGCAAAAAATGGTCAGATTTCTTTCCCCCCCGTTTTAGACTTTAATATGTTACAAAATCAGTGATAGTGACAGTCAGTCATTCTTGTAGAAAAAAGGCAACATAATGGATTTTCTTTCTCATAAAGTTAAACAAATACTAAATACTATTTGAGGGATCCAAAATGAAGGTTTTCAATTCATTACATATTTTTTAATTAATCAGCCAATTATCATCAGAATCAGAAATATTATCCGAAATTTACACCGCCAAATATCGGAATTGGTATTGACCTAAAAAAAAAAAATCCATAACCACTGGGCCCTACTCACCACCAAAAGATCAGTCAACGTGAACGTTCTCTTCGTGAAAGCAGAATTTGAAAGTTTGTTTGTGGAGTCATCTTGCATCCACAAATGTGCTATTTCTGTACATCTTCAAACACCTCACAGGAAGCTGATAATGGGAATCTGTTGCCTCTTTGTTTTCAGGTGCATCCAGGTGAAGCCTTCACTGTGTTCCACACCAGCCCCACGTTGTCCAGTCTGTCCAAACCCGTGGTGCTGTGGACTCAGCAGGACGTCTGCAAGTGGCTTAAGAAACACTGTCCTCACAACTACCTGACCTATGTAGAAGCCTTCTCTCATCACGCCATCACAGGTATTCACCTAACACGGACTGCGTTTGTAATTGCATTCACAGCTTGCGCCATTTCAAAGGACAGAAAAGTTGCATGACTGTCACAGTCAGACTTTGTTGTGAATCAGTGCAATAAAGGACTTGGCATATCTGGCTTTGCAAATTTTATTTTAAGGTATGTGGTTGCACAGCTTAGTTGGGTTTGTGGCTCCACAGCTTAGCTTGCTCAACTGGAAGCACGTTTGCAGCCAAATCTCTCCAAAGGAGATTGAGAAGGCATTCATGTGTAGTCCTAAAAAAACTGCAGACTATTTTTGGTTAAGAAAGCAAGAAAGGGGAAAAAAACTTGGGTCATTCATGATTATGAGTTCAAACAATACCTCCCACAAAACAGTCAAGCTATGTCGTAAAAAGTTATTTTCAAATCCAAACTACGGTGATCCTTTGAGATATGAGTGCATTTCGTTCCTTGACAGCTCATAACTCAAAACACTCACACCACAAATCTCTTTCCCAATTGAATTGAATGAAAATGCCATTAATATATTCCAGCCTCCCTAAAAATGTTTTTTATTTGGCGAAGAAAATAGCATTTAATAATATCATACTTTATAAAAACACACAATAATTATTTTAAATACAGTTACATATTCAAAGTGATTCACCCAAGTTAATTCATTAATATTACTTGTGGGCGACCTGGGTCATGGGTTGTTTAACTCCTCTAGATACAATAATGCAAAAATACTGTAATCTGAATCTCAAATGACTTCAGTACAGAACAAAAACAAAAGAAATGAACTTGCCAATACTTTTGGAGGGGACTATATAATGTAAATCTAGAAGCAAGTTTCGCAATTCTCTTTACAGTGTCCTTAACTGATGCTAACTGAGGTGCGCTTGGGAAGTTGAGACGAGCCAAATCGATACCCTACTAAAATTAATTCAGATAGGATAACCTTTATTGGTCCCTCGCACTACTAAAATTAATTCAGATAGGAAAACTTTTATTCCGCTGCGAATTTAGTGAAAAAAATGGATATTAAATTCTGCAGACGCAGCCAGTCGATGATGTAGGCTGTTTCATTCATTCAGAAAATGAAAATGTTTATCCATTGGGGGTAATAAAGCAATCTGACAGGGTGGCGAACAGGAGTTTAAGCTCAGCGGATTCGGATTTGCTCTCCGATAAACCCTCATTTTGAATCAAATGAATGATGGTTTTATTTTGATTTTTATTTTATTTATTTTTTAAACAATGCCTAATTGTGTGCATATGGCGAGTACCAATGCAATTGTGATAGTTGCGCATTCACAGAAGGGTGGCGGATCCGAGCAATGGCCCCAAGATGAATTCTCTGTCTGTATCATCTTTTGTTCAGTGACCCAAACGTAATCATGTCTCTCACAGTCTCTCAGTAAGCGCACCATCACAGCGGAACAAGCTGCCTGAGGAGATCAGTGTCGCCATTCAATTTGCACTTGAACATTTGGGACATCATTTTTCAGAGTGGGCTTTTTATTTAACCCTTTTACCAAACCTCTGTCCCTTTTTTTCCCGTAAGATACAAAAAGATGTTGCAAGTCCTTGTAGAAGACAGCTGGCATTCAAGTGATGTCCAATAGTATATTGTAGTATAACGTCAAATAACGTCATTGGCCATGTGTCAGTTATGTAGCAAATACATAACATGTACCTGCTTGTTCACTTTTAAGCACAGCGTGCAATAAACATCTATGAGGGACTTCAATCTTCTGCTCCTCTCGCTACCTACAAAGCTTCAAATGACACGTGGGAATAAATGTTTGCACCTCTTGTTTGCAAAATATCAATATAAAGGCAGCTAAGGTGTATTCTGATTAGAAAAGTGAGCAGTAAGAAATGAAATCTCTCCAAATGATGTAAGTAGCACCACTGGGTTGAGCGTCTTAATTGTTCTGCTTTTCACAGTGGCTGTCTAGCTGCAAAAGCCTCGTTTGCCATTGGAAGTGTTGATATGCAATTTGTTTTGAAGCCAAATTGAGACTGGTGATCTCTATTGAGCAGCTTTTGTTTTTGTCTTTCTCCTCTTTTGACAGCTCTCCCCAATCTGCATGCAATTAATGAGAGCCGTAGCACGTCTGTGGAGGATTGATTTGAATTCCATTCTACTGCTTTGTCTCATTTATGCACGCATATAGCAAGGGCATTGTGTCTCGAGGACAAGCTGGTGCAAGCGCTCACAAAGGAGGGGAGAGGGTGTTGGATGAGCTTGGTTTGCTTTTTGTGGATGCAAGCACAAGGTTTGTGAGAAAAAAATAGAACTGCACAGAAAATCAATAGGATATCGTTGTCAGTTTATTACAGAATGGGTTTCGTGCGAGGAGCATCGGAGGTTACAAACAATGGAGTCGGTCTAAGCAGGAAATTTGAGGTTTGACTAGATTGTGATGGATGAGGGTGTGATTGTATGCAGAGCAGCCATGTAGATTTGTGAGCAAATAGAAAACAAAAGAACTGAAAGTGGCCTCCATTTGCCTTTGCAGATGACTTTTAAAGCCGAACAACAGAGCTGACTTCCGGGCAGCTTCGAGGAAATTCTGAGATCCTACCCCAAGTGGAGGAGTTCAAGTATCTTGGGGTCTTGTTTACGAGCGAGGGCAGGATGGGGTGTGAAATCGAAATGAATGGATGGATGGATGGATGGATGGATGGACGGACGGACGGAAAAGGAGATGAGAGCTTCATGAGTAATGACTATAATTATATCATTTGGGAGCTGCGACTGGTATGATGGATTTTGCTTTCTGCAGTGAAGGACATTACCTGCCTGTATTAACGTGTGTCTGTGTGTGTGTGTGTGTGTGTGTGGGCGCGTGTGTGCGTGTGTGTGCGTGTGTGTGTGTGGGTGGGGGGGTGCCCACGTCTGTTGCTTGAAGCATATTTCTTTTTTCTCATATGTTAACGTGAATGCAGGCTGCTTGTAAAATGTGCTCACTGTGGGAAATGGTTTGTTTAATGGGTGTCTCCCCTGCGTTAATGCCAGTTGTTTTATAAGTCCGATGCAGAACGAATGCTTCCCTCTTCATTCCAGACGTTTTACTGCCGCTAATTGGAAATGTGCAGTGTCGATTTGGATTAGGCTGTGAATCTCCAGGTTGAATTACAAACATGCCAACGAGCTTTTAAGTTTCCCTTAAAAGTGAAAAGTGAAATTTGTTTCTTGACAATAATGTTCTATGCGCCTTAAGGTGTACCCATGGAGGTCCTATGTTGAGGTTTTGCTGGGAAAATGAAGCAATAATATGAAGTTTGATCAATAGCTAGTGTCCCCATTTTTGTGTCTGGTCTTGTATTTGCCAAAGTAATCGCCCTCTCTATCGTTTAATGCACAGCACCATGTTGGAATGGATGCCGTCATGTTGTTAACAAGGCCAAGGCCCTTTCACTTCAAGGTGAAGTTTAAAGCCCGGCGCACAAGGCGTTTGGTATTTTGCCATCTGCTCCTCTCCTAATCTGATGGGATTTAGACACAGATATGAAATGGACTTTGAACATTTCAGTGTGATTTTCCATAAATTCCTGCCCAATGTGCAAATGGGGTCAGATCCAGATTAAACTTCATTTGGCATTATAGTGTTTGACATCAGGAACACAAATTAATTTACCAATGAACAGACACTGCTAATAACTGGCTATCCCTATATTCCTACTATTAAATATAGTCATGAACAAATTGATTCCAGGCTGCCCTAACCCTTCAACCCTTTTCTTTGAGGGTATTACCGTATTTTCCGAACTATTAGGCGCACCGGACTATAAGGCGCACCTTCAATGAATGGCCCATTTTAAAACTTTGTCCATATATAAGGTGCACCGGACTATAAGGCGCACCATTAATGCAATCACAATATAATAACTTGAAATAGTGAAAACAATAACAATATATCAATAATGTTAATATCACACAACACACAAAATAAACATGTAAAGCTTACTTTAATAAGTACAAAACAAAACAGTCAGATAGATCAGTAAACCTAAAAAGGTAAAGTTCCATCCATCCATCATTCTCTATTTGGTCCATACATAAGGCGCACCGGACTATAAGGCGCACTGTCGGCTTTTGAGAAAATTTGAGGTTTTTAGGTGCGCCTTATAGTCCGGAAAATACGGTATATTAAACAAGAATCCCCTCTCCTCTTGACAGGGCGAGCCTTGCTGCGTTTGAACGGGGAGAAGCTCCAGAGGATGGGAATCGTCCAGGACACCCTAAGACAGGAAGTCCTCCAGCAAGTCCTCCAGCTTCAGGTTCGAGAAGAAGTCCGCAATCTTCAGCTTCTCAGTCGGAGTAAGTCATAAAATAATCATGTTTGTTGTGTGTGGTGGGGGGGGGGGGGGGCAGGGGGTTGCGGTCTGTACTGAGAAGAAACAGTCAGATTTGATTTAGCTTTGGCGAAATTGACAGCCTGGGAGCAGGTGTGCCTTCTGTCACATTGTATAGAAAGAAAGGCAGTGTGTGCTTCATTGATGGCAGCACTCAATTTGCTGCCTTGCCCAGGATTGACAGCGTCGCTAAACTTCTTTTTAACGAGTCACTCATCAATAAAATGCATTCTTATTCAAAACTGGCATTTGCAAACCCTGATGCTCACCCTAGAGTGTGGCAGTAGCTTTAAGGTCTGTTAAAAAGTATACATTTTGTCCTCACAAATAAGACAATTCAGTTCACTTGTAGGAAAACTGTAATGCTCCGTAATCCACATGTAGTAGCAGATCAGTGATGCTCACATTTCATTGATGTCTTAATCCACAATTTACAAAGAGCAGGAGGGAAAACTCACACTTTGTTTTCTTTGTAGCAGAATCCTCAACAGCCATCGGTAGAGGCAAACAAATGTTTAAATTAACATTGCTGACTGATAAATGCAAAAGGAAAACAGAAAATGATACATGAATTGAAACATATTATTTCGCTGTTCATTTTGTTTGGGCATGATATGGTTAACATTAACCTCAAAATAGATTTTTAATTTGAAATGAAAGGTAGGTCTTGAGCTGATTTTATTGTGCTAATATCAGTGGAAGTTCTGCACTGAATTACTCTCTGGGTGAGACTATTTATTTTGGGGGGGGCTCATGCTCGTGACGTAAAAAAATTCACCCCGGATGGCCGCTCGTGTGGCCCATGCCAAAAAATGTGTAATGCTTCAACTCAGAAAACAATTAAAAAAAAAAACTATATTGTGTTGTGTTCGTAGCTTGATGGGGATTTATTAAGTCACTCTTGATTATTATTAAGATTGATACATATATCTCATTCCATTTTTTGACAGCATGATGCTCTCAAAATACTCATGGTTGTGGAGGTTTTTTTTCTTCATAATAACTACACATAGCAATGGCCTTTGAGATAAGTGAATTCATGGTGAAAAAAACCCAAATTATTTCCGGCCAAAGTAAAGCTTTTTCCAATTAATCAGCCTCATAATTAACAAATGAAAGCAATCAGCAGCACTTGATTAAGAATTTTGGATGAAGGAACAACACGCAGAACGACACAGTGTTTGTAAGACCTTAACATTTTAAATAAATGCTTGTAATCTAGATCAAATTATAGATTCACGTATTCACTTTAGACTGCTACTGATACAAATTTGTTCCAGTGACTGGTAATAATTGACTTTATTAAACTTTGAAAAGAGTGCTATTCAGATTAAAATGGAACTACGGTTGGGCTGACTTGTTTGCACGAAATAAGCAGACAGTCAAGTAATCGACAATTTACTGAATTTACATTCATTGATCTCCAAAAAAAAAACATATGTGGGTATCCGTTTGAATTCAACTGAATTTAAGTGGGAGCTTTTGAGTTGATGTTAGACTGGAGTGCAAACTAAAGTGTGTGCGTGTGTGTGTGTGTTTGTTTTATTTTACTTTTAGTAAAGGGAAATATTTTGCTGCTTGTACATAGTTGTTACCTTTTTTGAAATGAAAGCTTGTCCAATACGCGGAATAGAGTTTGAACACACCGCACGGCAGGACAGAATAAGACGACAGAGCTCTGATTAGGTTTGAGCTGTATGACAGAAAAATTGACGAGCTGAAATTGATAGATCAGAGGATAATGAAGCAGTGCGCAGAGAGAAAACTTTGTCTGACAGCACATTTATTCACTGGCTGCATGTCTCTGCCTTCCATTATGTGCTAATCAGTCTGTGACAGGCGCACTTGCTAGAAGCGCCGTAATAACGTTTCGCAGTCGATATTGAGCCGCCGTACTAATTGCAAGACAGCAAATTAGAGTTTAAAATGTTATTCACCAAGCAACACCTCGAGAAGTAAATAGAGAAAATTGACTTTCACTGAGTGAAATGATGTTTTTTCATGGTGGGGTGTCAAATGGTTTCTGAAGAAAACTTTGTACGGGAATGATGTGGCTACAATGAACTCATCTCGTGCTTGGTTTTCACATCAAAGGGCAAACAGAGAAGATGAGAAAATTCATCAAACATTGATATCAAGATGACATGGAAACCGATGAACCTTTGAACCTCCAGTGATGACAACAGCGTGTAAAAATCATACGTCTGCAGAAGCTGTTGAAGCGCACTCCTTTTTTAATTTTTTTTTATTCAACTTTCAGGCCATGCTTAAGTAAGCTACTATATACTGCACTGGCAAGCTGAAAATTCACACGTGTAGAAAACTTAAATCGGAGCATCAAAGTAGAATGCAAATGTATGTAAGCGAGCGTACAGGACATAAACTTATTCAACCTTCAGTGCAGAACTTTCACCCCTTTCATGTTTGAAATCTATTTGCTGCATAATCTCTCGCATATTTTTAGACTCGACTTTCCACGGTCAATGTAATGTTTCCAGCCTGGTGTATTGTGTCGCGTGTGCCGTGAAAGGTAAAGGGGAGTCTTCCAGAGTCCAAAGCGTCTTAGCTCTCCCAGTGTGACATCGGCTTTGCAGGGGTCGCTGTAACATCTGGATTGCTTTGGGACTGTAGGGCGGAAGGGTCGGAACGGGAGTTGAAAGCTCCTCCTCGTTCATATCTCTTGCTTGTTGGTTTATCATTATAATAAATTGTCAGTTCCTCCTTCCTTCTCAACACATCAATTTTTCATCAAAGTCTATCTTGGTATGCAGCCATCTGCCATCCCTCAGTATTTCACTAGTAATTAGATAAAGCCAGATGACTGTTACACCCCGCCCCCATTGCATCTTTGACTGTATTATGATAACAAAAAGATGATTCAGTTAGTTTGCTTTGCTTTGGATTGACTCACATTTGAACTTACAAGGTGCAAATGCAACATATCAAAGCACAAATTTGGTGGCTGGTTGCATCTCGCATTTTTTCCACGTCCTCCTTTGGGAGCTCATTTAAAATATTTCCCATGCGAGAAATGTTTCTGCACACGCCTGCAGTCATATCTCCAGCCACTTCATTTTTCTGCCTCTGCGTGTCGTGGCTCAGGTTCACCCGAGTGCCGCACTCGCATCTGTCTGTGCCCGGGAAACAGGTGGCGAGTGTTTGTCGGCTATCACGAGAGAGAAGCTCCTAGCTGAAAATGCAGATAGTTTATTCAAAGAAAGTGTGACCGCCTAATGACGCTTGATGTCAGGAGTTGGCTGGTTGTCAGGGAAACCGTCTGGTTTCATCTTTTCTGAGAGATAATTATGACATCATGTGCGCTTGTTATCGCATGCTGTCACATAATAATTGGCATAGTATTAAGCAACAATTCACAAATGCAAATGCTTGGTGTAATAGGAATAAAATATCAGTTGTTGCCTGCTTTATTGCAACAACAATTGTGTTCTTGCTATATTTTTGAAGATTAATTTGATCATAAAAATCCGTCCACCCATCCATTATCCGAGCAGCTTCATCCTCATGGTCGCCAGCCAATTGCATGGCACACATCGACAAACAACCATTCACAATCACACCCAAGGACAATTTAAAGTGCTCAGTTAACCTAGCATACATGTTTTTGGAATGTGGGAGGAAACCAGTGTACCTGGAGAAAACCCATGCAGGTATGGTGAGAACATACAAACACACAGGAATTGAACCCTGCACCCCTGATAATAATAATTAATAATGATAATCATCATCATGATCATCATCATCAATATTATATAACCCCTTAAGCATCACATATTTGAACACAAATGGTGCAGCAGCACATTTAGTATAACAGTATTCACAGTTGTATTATCTAAGAAGAGCTGAAACAAGTTGTGACATATATACTGTATAGTAAAGGAAAAATGGCACTCGATAATATTGTGCTTTATAAAAACAGACAGTAACGACACAAAAATAAAGTCTTTGTCACACTGCTTCAATTGAATGGCCATTGTACGTACAGCATTTAAGAAAAACTTGCCTCGAGTTTGAGCCTACAGCGCAACAATTAACTAATAAAAATAAAAAAACAACCACACACATTTATAGTCCTATAAAAGAGAGGCAATGCATTTTGACAAGTGATACTTTTCAAACTATGGATGCCTCTGGATCAGTCCTAATTATATGCTGCTCTTCTTTCTTTCTCCTCTCCTCAGCCTCCTTTGGAAACTTCTCTTAGCTCATCGTGTGGTCCATTTGGCAACCCTTGTCCTCAGCCCCTGTCAGAAAAACTCCATGGAGATAGATGCTTCTGTCTTCACATTTGCAATGGAGAATTAAGCCTAGGAAAAGCCTGTTGACTACACGCCAACCAGTCTGCTGGATTCTCATTCAACGCTGGTTTACCAGACCTCCGGGTGAGAGACAAAGCCTCGCTCAAGGCCGGAATACCAACTGTAGCATAGCGATAACGAGGCGATCATCTGAAATTGTCTGGTTTCGATCTAAGTAGCAAATCCATCCTTGTTAGTGGGATTGATAGATACACGAGATCCATTACAAGAGTTGGCTCAAAATGTCTGCTTTTACAAATTTAATGATAACAATAATTGTATTTGACAGTTTCAATTAAAACTGAGCATTATTTTGAAATTGAAATGGTGGGGTAGTCAAGGTTGTAGTTTAACTTTTTTTGTTTTTTACATAAATTTTAACTTTTGAAACAAAGGGTGTTGAGATCATAGTTGAAATAATGTGTGTATATGTATATGATAACTTTACACAAACAGCAGTGCATTTTCCTCTCAGGATTTGAGATCGCTGGTGGATGACTCATAGTAGATATCATCAGACGTTTTATATTGTGATTGACTTAGACTAGATTGACTATGTAGCGAGACACTATACACTACAGCACGTTTGAGGATTGTAAAATAACATTCTCACGGAAGCTTGTGCTTGTTTCTATGGGACAAATCCCAAGGGCAGACAAGTATAATGTGATGATCTCGTTGTCTACGCTTGATCAAGCAATAATCTAAATGTAATTACACAACGAGGACTAGCTGTTAGGGCTAAGTAAGATACATTGAAATGCGTTATTTTGTAGAATGATGTTTATACTTTTGCCTGTTATAGAGGCAGCATTTAACTGCCTTGCAGTGTTGTTCAAGAACGTTACTGGAAGTCATCTCCCTATCGAAGAAACGGACAAACCCGGGCGGATACAGTCAAACGTGCACCTGTCACTCCGTAAAACCATCCCATAAAAAACACAACAGCTTGTTTACGTTGCAAAAACTAAGAATTTGCTGTCTTGTGATTTTGTCACTCTAAGTGGTCTGTACCTCAGAGCGTTTGCAGATTATGTAAATGTCAACATTTAATGGACGGTTGTCAAGCCACTGTGATGCTGTCTATGGAGTGGGAATAAAAGAGACATTTGAACAAACAAATCAATAAAGAAGACATCACTAGACATTTTTGATAGGTGGTAATGACAAAGGTTTTAATAACTTTATGATCTGATATGTATTTCTGTGCACTTTGAAATAACACATGTTTTTTGATATATTGCCTGAATGGCTTAATGACCCTTAAGGAACTGTTGAATGCATGCCTGATGATTTTCTAAATCACGGACACTGCCAAAGTCGTCTAAAAGTGTTCAGTCCTTGATTACATTTTATGTTTTGATTAATGCTAGACGCCAGTTTTGGATTACTACTGAATGTTCTGGACAGAGGGAAATGTTTTGCCTAACAATGAAAATATATGTGTCAAAAGATTGTGTCAGAAGAACAAACAAACAAATGCATGGTAAGTAGTGAGTAAGAACTTTGCATAGTCAGGGAACATTAACAAATTGATGATGTCACAGCCAGCAGTTCACATAATTCCGTAGAAAATGACAAAATTGAAAGAATGATGAATGGGCCGTGTGCAACAGTGGGCAAAGTGGATGTATGTGCAAGAATGGTTTACAGGAAGGACACTTGGAGATAAAACCGGTCGAGGTGCCAGAGGAAAAGCGACAGGAGGAAAACAACCAAGAACCCGGCCAAAGGTGATCGCCAAGGCCGATAGACGGGATGGAAAACAACAGCCCCCACATAATCAGCACCCACCCCCACGGAACCAGCTCTCACCGAACCAGCACCCACTCCCATGGAATCAAACTCTCCTGCGAACCTTGTTATGTTGCCTTTCGGAATGGAGACTTTCTGCTCTTGAGCATGGTTGCACTGTATTGTACTCTCCTGAAAACAGAGCTTTCTTGACAAGAATTGTGATTGAACTCAACCAACCTGTGCAAGTCTAAATTTTGTTTCGGCGTCTTAGCCTTTTCCTAAAACTGAAGAAATAAAACGAGCACGCAGTGAGTAAATTGGATAACAGGTGATCGGCTATGGCTTTTGCCGTGAGGCTTCCCAAATTGTGCAACAAATCCAACATTATACAATAGGTAGTAGATACTGCATATTATGCTGCAGTAATATTTGTAAATTGAGTACCAAGTGAGAAGAATTATTGACAGGGTATATAACTTTATGCGCTCAAGTATATGAAACATTTGTTGATTATGCCTGATGTGTTTGCATAGTAATTCAAATAGAGTACACATTGAAACTTTGGGAATAATAACCTTCCTTTTGACACTGTTAGATTGGCATTAATTTAACATGCCCAGGAACTGTGGTTGAAGTGCGACGGTGACGTCATTTTTAATGGCGCCTACTAACGAGTTTTTACGAAACAACACTGCCCCTTAGTGGAAAACGAATGCATTACAAAAACACTCTGGATGCAATCAAAAATAGAATGTCTCCAGGAGGCCTACAAATGAATAAACTATCATTAAAAATAGTAGCAGGGTACTCAATTCTGGTTTGGGGTCAGGCACCCTGTACATATATTTTATAGCAGAGTAATTAATAAAATACTTGTATGTCTCGCGTGAAATGAAACCGCTTGCAAAATGTTGCATCTCCTGCCCTCTCCCGGCTGCACTTAAAACAACATTGACACCATGGGCATCGTCTCAAATGGTGCCCGTTAGGATATCGGAGTATTAGGTCATGACGACTGGCACCAATCAGAGAAATAAACATCCTTTTTTTGCCATTACCGAACATCGTGACCTCATTGATTCACTTGAGACGCCATGTGCTTGAACGACTGGCGTTATTATTAGCACAGTTAAAATGGGAAATGTCAAAAAACAGCTGCAGCACTTCGGAAAATACAATTGTCCATTCTCTTTAACATGAACTAAATTATTTGCAGACAACATGAACTAAGGTGTTATTTTACGGATATCGGGTAATAATCGTGCATGTACAATGTTGCTGAGGCTTATTTTGATTTGGCAGGTTAAAGGAAGGCTGTGATTGGCTAAGCGCCCACCACATGCTAAACTCGAAGTGTAATCATTAAAATGACAGTGGACTAGATGATTTGGCGTGCTACATGCCAATATTAAGCCAAATATTTTATTTGTTATTTTTTTATGACCTCAAATAGTTGGCAGAGCTTTTGAAGCCCTGGCCGTTTAATGCCAAGCGCAAAACGTCGGGAGAGCCGGTGGCACAGCAGCAACTTTACCCCCGCTGGAATCTCCATTATGAACCTCCCCCCCGAATCGGAAATAATGGGAATAACAACTCTGACAATAATGACGCCAAGTTGCCTTGAGTGTCGTTGAAACTATCAAAGGTGGCGTGCTGAGTTAAGCGTGTGGCCCAGCACACATTAGTGGGAACGAACCCCGTGTACGGCCGCGCGCGGAGACATCATATCCGTATTAAAAGAGAAAATAATCCCGAGGTAAGGAGCCGAAGAGCGAGCGAGCGACTGTGCGTTTCTCCTGATTTTCCTCCGCTTCGGGTCGCTTCTCTCCCGAAGTGGCCGGCAGACGTCGAAATTACTGCCCATATTATAATTCGGTGGCTCCCTTAAGATCCAGCCAGCGCAAGGATTTTTTTTCCTGCTTCTCCTCCTTCGTTATAAAGTCGCCATTTTGCTTCAGTGCCTGTATAAACCATCCGGTATTCCCAATATTTTTCTTCAAGGACTCGAGGATTTACGCCTCTTTTCTGACTATTTTTGGAGTGTTTAACGGCAAGCTTGGATCGATGCCTTGTGGAAAATACATATTAATGCCGCAAAGGAAGGGGGCACGATCAGGATAAATCTCCTGGATTGTTGTGGTATTCTTTTTAACCTTCACGTAATCTGTCATTTTTACTTCGTTTCACCCCCGTCTCAAGTGGGGGCAGGACGACCCCAATCACCCGTCAGCAGCGTTTCGACCAGCCCTTGACACACAGCAGGTGGGATTGCGATGTAACAAAACATTGGCGGATAAACGCCCAATACGGTGCCTGTCTCCGGACCCCCTCCTCGCCCGCCGGGCTAGCTGACCTGGGGCCAGCCGGCTGTGAGCTGTGGTTCAGCGGCCAACGCCTCAGGTAGGTGTGGCTGACCACAGAGCTCGTGGAAGCAAGAAAAGTGTCACTTTCTGTCTCATCGCGCTCGCGAGTCACACACTAACATGGCAGCGTGCCATGTGCACGGCGAAATGACTTGTTTCCAGTTTGTCAGCAGATTGCGTTGAGTACGAATGTTGTGTCTCGCCTGTTTTACATCTACTGCTGTCATTCATGCACTTTAAGCTAAAACTAAACGATGGTAGTGATTATGTAATAAGAAATAAGCACTTGTGATTAGACCTCTTCCAAACGTGGATAGAATTCAGATACACATCATATTTCCTATGTGTTTGATCAGTACCGTTTGGATATGTGTCTCTTAAAATGTACTAGAATTGGAATTGAGCATAAAGACCTACTGTGTAAATCCTGCCTCAGAAAGTTCATAATATCCAGCAGTATGACTGAGTTAACTTGCTTACAAACTAACAACTAATATCTCTCAAACAGAAAGCTTTCCTGCATGACTTAAATCTGTCTCAATTTATATAAAACAGTACATAATGAGCACAGCATTCATCCTGTAATTTATGGACAGCTCACTGCCATATTTTGTGGAAAGAGACTATTTTTTCCATTTCTTTTTCCTCTGAGATCTGGCTGCTGTGAGGAGCGGTTTGTCTTTGACTACTGCAGAGTAAAACTCTTAGCAAGACACTGAGCGCACGTACAATCAGTTCAGCAGAGCATTTTGTTTCGTGCATCTCTTCAACAATGCTTTATAAAAGAAAAAAATCCTCTCCATAGACTGCTTTGGGTTGTATGCCATTCCATTCCTTTTGCTTACTTTTCTCTTGCCGTCATTGTGATACAAGTCAGAGTCATAGGCCAACATTTCTCAGTGGGGTGATCATGGTGACACAACCTTTCACTGAAGGCTGTGGCCACGCGCACGTGTGAATGCACTCATACGCACACTTGTTGCCCCTTTTGTAACTTAGAGGCCATTGTTTATCATACCAACCAGTGTCAGTGTTTACACGGGACACACTGATTCAGATTAAAAGCCAGATCAGAATAAAAATGCTTCATGTACACACCCCATTGGGAATATTCTGATTCTGTCAAGTTTACTCCGCTCAAGATTTTATTCGTAATGAGAATTCCAACGCCCTCCCCCGACATGTTACAGTCACATTCAGAGATTCCCATAATAAATTACGGACAATCCTGAATACTTCTCAGATCTGGAATTGTGAAGAATGAAGAGATATTTGAGTCATTGTGCTTTTTAAATACGATTTTATCTCAGAATGCTAAATAGTGTTGGTCTGTTACAACTGATTACTGAATAACTGTTAGCTAGTGAATCAGTGCATGAGATAGAAGTAAACTATAAAATGCAGTCGAACCCAAAGCAATGGCAAACTTTCTTTGTTCACATAAAATACATTACCTCCGTACTTAATTGCATCATTTTCTGCGGTTCTGTTTTCACTGTATGCTTTTCAAGCCTCCACAATCAAAATGTATCAACAACAATCTGAGTGACACCAGGTTCAATTGCAGTTCATCTGACACTGAATGGCACAGCACATAAACAGAGTGGCCTCACTGAGTGACCCTATGTGTGCTGTTGTAACTCATTATGAGACTGACAGGAATGTGCGCTCGGAGAAAATATGTGAAATCGCAATCAATCCCACTTAGCATAATTAGCGAATGTCAGCCTTCATCCATTAGACTGCCTCCACGTCAATGGCGAATGAGGGTTCAGCACCCTCAGCTTGTCGCTATCATATATCTTCTTATGGATGATAGCAATGTGCAGTTAATAACACACTGGGGTCTTCTTAACACAATTAGGAAAAAAAAAAAAGATGTCTGCCTGTATTGCTATTTGAACAAGAGACATGCAACTGGCTGTCATATGGAGCTTTGAACCTCTCACCCTTGTTCTTCTCTTTGCCTTTACCCTTTATCTAATGGACAGAACAAGAAGTTAGTGAAGTCATGCGTGTATTGATTTTGAAATCAAACATGGAAGGTCATAGCCTCATTACCACTACTGATGTTTGCCTCCAATCAGATGACCTTCAGTGTGGCTGCACTCATGTCTAACTATCGTACTATGTGAATACAGTATCGTGAAATGCTATCGCTGCAATTTGTGTTATTATCGGAATCAACAGGAATAATGCTTTTAACATGTCCTGTGTCTGCCCCCCCACCAATGTAGGCATGGAAAACCCCAGTGGTACTAGGCTTGGGAAGCTTTCGACATCGGTGCTGCCAAGGGGACGGACCTCCAAGCATGGACATCCCCAGGAGCCTGTTAGAAGTGTGCCATGCCTTGAAAACAACATCAAACACAGTGAGTGACGAGCTGTCCTACTTAAAACAACAATTATTGTCGCATTTTTGGGGGACTGTGAGGGCTTTCTTTGTGTGGGTTAGTTCCTGGTGTGATTCCAGGCAGAGTTCTATTTTAGCATATGTGGTGACAATATTTTGCAAATTGTTTGGGCACATCATATGTGTTAGCCGTGACAAAGACAAAATGCTTCTTTGGGTTTGTCACACCACAATTACTCATGACGACTTCATTGAACGTCACTGGACCAAATTGTTGGCTCACTGCATGAGGCCTCTGACTTCAAATCTTCTGCTTCACCCCTTGATGGTTTCGAATTTCCAGTTGCTGTTGTCTGGGACCAGGTTTGTCTGTCTCCACGTCGCAATCACCAAGGCAGGTGATTTCTGATCGCTCCAAATATTATTTTTTACGATGCTTGCACTTCTGTCGATGGAAGTGATAATAAAAACAGTTCAATGTAGTTGTAGTTGAAACATGCAGTTCCATGTTTTAAGGGGGCAAAACATTGACAAGGGCCTGCTAAATAGATTACAGACTGCCTTGCAATTGAGTTTTGCTCCAAGTCATCTGGATGGAGATGGAGGATTATAAAAAGAAATATGCTATACCGGGACTACTGAATTGGATATCAGTCCAGTAACGAATGGAGCTTAACTACCTCAACTTTTTTCTAATGGGGTGACGTAGACTTGGAAAATTCAAATGACCCAGTTGTTTTGGCTGCTACAAAATAGTCTTTTAAACCAAACCACACACACACACACGCTCCACATTTGTAATACCACTGCACAGAATGACGGTGCTTCATTTTTTAGGTTAATAGCTTGCCCTCAAAGATGGATTATGATGCATTTGAGGCTGTGTATGTGTGTGTGCGTGTGCATGCATGCATTTGTGTGTGTGCTGACTTGTGTTTACCTGCAGTTGAGAGATTTACAAATCTTCCTTTGCGAGACAAGAATTTAAATAGTAGGAACAGTCTGTATTGAATTATTCCTTATATCGCTTTCATTCTAGTTAAATGTGGAGCGCATTCATCCATCCATAGACCAATTAAATTGAGCACTGCTGAGCTAGCATTGCTATGCTAGTGCCGGTGCAGCTGCTACACACGGAAACAGGCACCATATAATACAGAGACGGTGTAAGTAAGTCTTTTTTTTATGCTCAGTGTTATTAAGTCATTTTTTACCTCACCTAAATTGAGATTAAATGTAATTTCAGGTCATGGTGTTGTTGAAGACAAGTTAGCCGTTAGGCCGCAATAGGCTGCTGGTAATAATTCCAAAATAAAAGCGTACCAAAGCATTGATGGCCATATATTAGCGTCGAGCATTTTCATCACTCTATTGTCCCTTTGTCTCCACAATGATTTCACCACAATTATTGCACGTTCGACAATGAGACATGAAGTCCATTTGTGATTCTTGCAGGGCGAGCTGAAGTCCATTTGTGATTTTATAGAAGGTGGTTACTTCCAGGGCGAGCTGCTGCCGTTTTTAATTATTTATGTTATAAACACGCTGTCATGTGCGTGCGTGCGTGTGTGTGTGTGTGTGTGTGTGTGTGCGCACTCACAGCCAACTTCAGTGACTGCAGGACATCATTCATGTGCCATCTGCTGACCCTGCGTATTTGAAACAGCATCCGTTTCCCAATCACCCTCTGCTTGCATTTATTGTCCTGTTCTTGTCATATAAACGGATCCCCCAACCTCAAATGCAATCCATTCCATACTGCTGGTTGACTTCCAAGTTGTAATTTGAAAACCAAAAGTTCCCATAGGAAATCAAGTTAAGTCAGGTTTTTTTTCCCCGGCCTCCGATGCTTCGTAAAGACATTTTGGTCTGATACTGTCATCTAGTCACTACACTGTAAAGTAAAGCACCATTTAGTTTCCATCCCTGCTAGTTCATATCTGCCTCTGTCCACACGCTGAATACGGACAGTAAGTCAAGCGCTCTAGACTGAATGTCAGTAAATTCACTGCTGGCCTTGTCTCAAATGAGCATCTGGCAATAGATACGGCTTCCAGGGTTGGTGGAGTGTGCAGCTGATGTCGAAGGCTCTTCGAATCAGTGCCGATCTGAAGCGACCATTGAGGCACCGTGAATTACCAGAGAAAGAGGCAGCAATCTGAAACCCAAGCTCTTTTATTCAAAGCATGCGCCGTACGTTACATGTGCTATAAACCGAGCCACAGGTGCGCTCACAAAGTGCTGCTCTCTTCACAAAAGCTTTTGTCAATCAGCGGGGCTTAACCGTTTGAGCAAATGAAGCTGCCCTTGAAAGAAATGAAACGACATGCATGGGCTGCTTATTTCCTGCCGTGTTTGTTTAGTAGTGTTTTGAACATCTCCATCCATCCATCCATCCATCCATCCATCCATCCATCCATCCATCCATCCATCCATCCATCTATGCATGCATCCATCCATCCATCCATCCATGCATGCATCCATGCATCCATCCATCCATCCATCCATCCATCCATCCATCCATCCATCCATCCATCCATCCATCCATCCATCCATCCATCCATCCATTTTCCACAGTGCACATTCCCGTCTTGAATGTTATGCGTTGGAGGCAGCGTTTACTTAAACAATCCGTAGCTGACACGGCAGTTTTATTTAAAACATGCACTTTTTGGGGGGTTAGGTGGGTTTGTTCTTTAGACTTCGCTAAAGAAAGCTTTGTTTATCTGCTCTCAAACCCCAGTCGCACATTCCCACAGAAGAGGTTAACTTTGACAGAAAGTTGTGATAAGGGATCTTGGTTCCACACGGCCATTTGTATGCTTCTACCAAACAGCAGTATCGTTCTAATCCGACCGAGCTGATGTAGACAATGGCTCCTGTGTAAGCGCTCGCCGAGAAAAACAAATCTGCATTCTCTTTCTGTTGTGTGAGTGTGTGGGGACATGCGTGCGTGTGTCTTGGAAGCGTGTGGGGAGCAATTGCAGGGGTAGCTGGGAGAACTCAGGGGTTATATGAGAACATCAGACAGCTGCCAGGAACCCATGGCTGTTGAGTTCTTATTTCCATGTAAACTGAAAAAACACTTTTCTTTCATTTACACAAACAAAGGACCTATTTTCTATAACCAAACCTGTAAAATGTTGGCTTTGGTCTGAAACCTGACCATGTTATAATTTCTTAAATGTAATATTTTTACACAAATCTATACTTTTTGTCAGTTTACACGTGGTTTTTAATTTTTGTTCTCATTTTTGACCAATTTAAAGTGTTGCAAATGGCTTGCGCTGTTTCGCGATAATGGTTGAACTAACATGACCTTTCCTGAAAAGTGATGATTTTAGAAATTCTTTACTTGGATTCCGCCCGACATCAGTGAAATGTTACATGATAAATCGATTAGACTATTTCAACAATCAATTAATCTGTTAATTATTTTTTTAATCAATTAATGAATCGGACAATAAAATATTTTAAAAATCACTCAATTGATTGAAAATGCCCTTTAATTTAGCAACAAAGACAGTTTCAAATATGTCCATAATCTTTTCTCTCTCAACAAAGCTGTAACATTGGTGCTAATTTTGATTAGCATGTCTCTCGTCTGTCGGCTGACTAACATAATTGTGCAACACAATGAATCGATACTAAAATGTATTGCCAACACTTTAATACTGATTTTAAAATCGTCAAATTACTTTTTACCGAGGGTTTTTGTTCCTGCTCCTCTCATCCCTGATTTAATTTACACGGCCGAACAGCCGCACAGATATTCAGACAGCTGGGAGCAAGTCGTGTCCTGACATTGAATGAACAGCTGTTTTATCCTTTTGACTTGTGTCCGAAAGTCGAGGTCTGGGTGACAGGCCTGCTTTCTTTCAGCAGGGACAATGGCTTACTATGACCCAAGCAGCAACAACGAGGCTGTCTAGTTTGTCAAGCGACGTCTATTTCATCCCCACCGAGTGCTCTGCCTGTGTTTACTTCCCTGTTCATTAAATGGATCCACTGATTTCAACGAGTTTGCCGCAAAGAGGTTTTTGATCGTGCTATGACTAGTCGATCTTATTCCCATTGCAACGAGAACACATCTTCCACGGGAGCGCCTTGCGTTAATTAGGACCTTCTTTTTACGAGACCTTTGTTCTGCGAGATAGGAATGCGTGCTCAATTTCCTGCTCGGTACAACAGCTGTATCACCCCTCCAGCTGCTACTCTGGCAGCCAGTAGAAATTTGCTCTGTTGCCCGGAGAATATCAATACGCTTCTCTCATAATAATAATGATAGTATTCATGCACACAACCACACGGTTTTGCATACTTGTGTGATTATTTGTAGTTTATGTCTTAACACTTTGAGCTGTTTTTGTGCCCAGTGCAAGTCTAGCGCTACTGTGTGTGTGTGTGTGTGTGTTCTTTTAATGCTTTTTTGAGGGAGAAAACCAATCCGTCCCGATTTCCATTTTTATAATCCTGCCAGGTACGCTGAGTGCTCTGAACCTGTTTGGATGCCACCACAAATGAGTCTGCATGTGTGTATGCGGTCACTGCTTGCCAATGAGTGTGTACGACTGGACATGATATGTTTTAGGTAATATTATTGGTCGTCATTGTGAGCCTTCCAAGTCTTTTTTCCCTTTTCACAACAAACAGGTACGAGTTATTCATTTAAAGGCGTTTCCTTTTGACATTGTCTAGATCTGATATGGCGGATTCTCTTTTTGCTTTAAAATGCAGTCCCTGTGAAGTTCAGTTCTATTTGGAAGCTGGCATCAGGTTAGATTGTGCACTATTTTGTGGTGCAGTAGAGCGGATCAGTTTGTACCTGCGGCACTGCCATGTAGGTCATCTACTATTCTGCTTGGTCAAAGGAAGAAGTCATCCACCTCGAAGATTGCTGACTGCACTCCCTCAGCTTGTCTCAGTTCATCGCCCCGCCCTACAAAAATCTACTGCTCCCCTTTATTTGTAGCGCTAGGCAAAATGGAGAAGCGGGCTGATTTATCAGAGATAATTGTAACGGAGAAGAAAGTACTGGTAATACTAAGCCATTGTGCTGTGATCGTCATGTGGGTAGAAATCATGGGTTGAGAGTCAATGGACAGGAAGACTATAGGCTAGACATCCATCAGACATTGCATAACCAATATTGACGGTCTTGGAAACTGGTCGTCCTTTTTCTGTGTGCTGCTGTGTCAAAGGTTACCAGCACTAGCAATTAAATCAAAACTGCAGCTTGAAGCGTGTTTTTCTGTTTGATGCGGTTGGGGACGATTACTAGGACGGATGAAAACCCACTTCCGTCCCTGCTTAGTTCCTTTTTCTAAAAACCTCGCACTCTGGCCGGACAATCGGTGGTCATATGGGACGAACGGACAAACCATCAAAGTATATAAGCATGTGTCTGCACTCATAATATATATATTTTTTTTCATAACAAATGAAGTATCAGCCCAATCAATTGCAGAATCCATACAGAACACGTTGGAACTGAATGAAATTGTTATTCTTATTCCACTGACCACCTCTGTTATTTAAATTTCAGCGTACTGAATGAGTCACCCAGTTGTATACAGTTTTAACACAGGATTTTTTTCCCTTGTATTTTGCCAGCGTCTGTGTGCGATGAGACAGCAGAGGGGAAGAGGAAAGGTCGTCCTAAAGCAGATGAGCAGGAACTGAGAAACATCCCTGTGAGTAGGCCTCTTTGAACTGAGTGGGTATTTCAAATGGTTCTCATTTATTTGCTCGGGGTAGGCTGCCTTACATAAATTTGCATATCACACGCTGCATTTCGCATTTCTTCTTTTCTTCTTCTTTCTTGTCCCCATACAGGCCCACTTGATAGTACAGTGGAAGGAAGAGTTTAAGCGCCGTTCCAGAGTTAAATGTCCCTGTTCAGGCTGTTGGTTAGAGTTTCCCAGCATCTATGGCGTAAAGTACCACTATCAACGCTGCCAGGGGGTGAGCCTCTCTCTACCTACATAGTCATATTCTATGAACATTAAGCTTCACAATAAACTCATTGCCCGCATGATTTCCTCAGACCATAGTAGCTGAGAAGCAGAGCCACTGCTGTCTATATTGTGACACGGTGTTTGGAACAAAGGTGCGACTACAGAAGCACATGCTTTGGAACCACCCAGACAGGGTTAGCTTGGAGTCAAAGGATGAGCATCTTAATAAGGTTCAGAAAACCCCTGTCAAGTCCAATACCGTTAAAAGGTAAGCAATATTTAAAGCTTAATGGGGAAAATGGCCGCCCCTTGTGATGGATAAAAACAGGTGGCTTTTTGCCCCGTTAAATTCATATTCCACAAACGAAACATTAATCAGAACACTGTTTTGACTAGTTAGGTTGCACAGAACATATTATTACAAAGAACATTTGGGGGTTTGCCTTTTTCGTTAAAATTTCTGGAATACGTAATTAAGTCTATTAATATTAGGTACGTCATATTACTTTTCTTGGTTTGCGATTTCAGGCCCCTGGATCACAACCCTCCATCCCCAGTGTTCTTCAAAGTAAAAAAGACGCTGGAGGCATCTACCCCCTCTCACAATGGAGAGCTGACCCACCAGAGGAGCGAGAGGAAACAGCCCAGCCAGCCGTCACTGCAGAGTCACCAGTCGCAGTCAGCCCAGCCTCAGTTTGAGCAATCGCGTTCCCAAAGCACATCCTCTGACGCAGGGGGTAGTGAAAGCGAATGTGGCAGCCTACCGCCATCATATCCCGACGAAGACCCAGAACGAATGAAACACAGTAGGATTCAAGCGTTTTTAACATTCACCGTGTATTTCTACTGTAAATGCTTGACCTTTGTTGTTTTCCCTTTTGTGATTTCTTGGGCAAGGGCGGAAGCAGAAAACACCGAAGAAGTTCACTGGAGAGCAGCCTTCAATCTCTGGAACGTTTGGATTGAAAGGTATTGACAAAAATATCCAGCTCACCTCTGTGTAGAGTGAGCTTAGTGTGTGTGGTTGTGTGCTGCAGGTATGACTAAAGTGGAGGAGAAGCTGAAGGCAAGTCGCATCAAGAGACCAGACAGGAGTGCATTTAGCGAGGAGCCTCACAGAAGAACGGCTTCAAATCAGTCCTTCACTAAACACGCAGCCAGCACCAGTTCAGGTAAACACCTTTTGTCTAACCTTTTCCAAAGACGGGGTGAATCTTTCGATGAAGCTATGTGATCTAGAATTGTGCTTCTCAGCCACTGTTGAATAACTATAACACACAACACTTGAATAACAAATGCTGTGAGCATAGCGTAGACATTCTCAATTCAAATATCTCTATTAACTTCATGCATGTGATATGATGATGTTATCTTAACTCGTATCAATAATTTACTCTTGGCTGCTGTATATGCAACAAAAGAAGTATAGTTTCCTGTGAAAGACCAGTAGGAGGCAGCAAAACACTCTTTGTAACCAATTTGCATTTAGTTCCAAAGTAGATCTGGAAAGTAATAAATACAAACTTGCACACAGCAGCAACATTTGCAATATCATGGCCATCCATGACTGAGGAATAGATGTCATCCAAAAGCAGAAGCAACATCTGCAAGATGACAGTTCCTCCGAGTCATACTACAAATATTTGATTTGCTCACTGCCAAAGAAATATCATCTTGTTTTTCTAGGTACAGTTCCTGACATTCAGTGGCAGAAAGCCATGTCAGAGCGAGGGGAAGTGGTGTGCCCCACTTGCTCCATCGTCACCCGAAAAACAATCCACGGCCTGAAGAAACACATGGAGATTTGCCAGAAGGTCAGAAGATGTGGCCATTTGTTACTGCATTTGCAAGTTCTCAAACTGAGATCCCAGAGCATTATCCTGGGGAGGGTCGGCCAAAAATGTTTTACAATAAATAATGTAGCATTTTAATAAGCTGCAAACCTCCATATACAAGTCAGTAAAGCAAACATAATAAACCGGCTCCCTCTTCCCACTTTAGCGTCGGAACAATTATAAGCTTGGATATGATTGTGACATATCACATTAATGTGATATCTCTTTGGTCTTTTGTAGAGTTGACGCAAGATCTTGGCAAAATATTTGCTGCTTGGAAGCACTTACATGGTGTCAAAAGTTTCCAACAGAAAACCTATTACAAACGGTGTCATGGAACTAATTAAGTTTGAACTTTGGGTACCATTGTTCTATGTAATGTAGGACATGCAACCCTAGGCTGTATCTTGCACACAGTTTTTGTTTAACCCTTGCCCAGGATTATTTTGGGGGATCTATTGTATTACAGCAAAACTACAGATTTATTGATTGGCCCATATGCTTTTATTTAAAATCTTAATATGGCGCCTTGATTTGACTTGTGACCCCATGCAGCTTCAAGAGGCCCTGAGGTGCCAACAGTGCCACAAACAGTTCAAATCCAAGGCAGGACTCAACTACCACACCATGGCAGAACACAACTCCAAGGTACACACCCATCAGCAGAAAAATGAATCAATAATCACCTAATTCCACCAACAACACTGGAGAACGCAGTACATATTTTAGATTTTGTTCCTTCAATGACGTAGATGGGACAATTTGTTACTTGACACCACAACTATACAGAGTTCCAGCGGGGACTTTAGAGTCTTACAAGAATTAAATTTATGATTGTTTTTTCCCCCCAAAGTCTCATTTTTCATTTAAAATAAGTAACGTATCTTAAATTAACTCAACTGAGGAGCAAATCATTGAAATTGCAACGAAGTTGTTCCTTTCCTTTCGCAAAAAACGTCATGTGTGTAGAGTTACCTGCACTGTTATTGTTGCACCTAAAGCTGTCCTGACAACTAGAATACATCGGGATTTTTATTTTGTGGGTGCCGCGGGAAGTGTTGAGTCAATCTTTGCAATGTCTTTTCCAATCATATTGAACATGACGGGCAGGCAGGAGGGGGGCTAAAAACAATTTATTGTTTCACTAACTTGGCTTGCAGTTCTGATGAAATGCCATCCATCAATCATCAGAACCACTTCTACTCAGGAGGATTGTGGCCGTGCTGGAACCTGTCCCAGCTGTCTTTGGGCTGTTGCCAGCGAATCGCAGGGCAAACATAGACAAATAATCATTCACGCTCACAATCACTTAGCAATTATAGATGCAGTTATTGTGGGGGAAGGTGCTGCATTGAGACCATTGGCACTGGAATGAAACAGAGATGGACATGACTTGATGGAAAAATCGATAGTGGTGTCAAAAAATAACAGCCTGGTGTACGTGATTCGCCATTTCAAAAAATCAGCGTAGTGAGAACGCTACAGACAAAAGTGTTTCGCCACCAATTCTGAGGAAGGGCACTATTTTCTGTTTCAAAATTTCTCCCTTTTCAGACAAGATATAAAACTGTTAGGGAGAATATTATTTAAAAATAATATGTTTTTTATTTTATATTTTTTATGAATTATTTATAACATGTAAATATATCATTTTATATTAGCGATATGGGAAAAAAATCACTAAGCTCACTCCTCTTAC
Organism: Syngnathus typhle; assembly: GCF_033458585.1. Lineage (NCBI taxonomy): Eukaryota > Metazoa > Chordata > Actinopteri > Syngnathiformes > Syngnathidae > Syngnathus > Syngnathus typhle. The sequence goes on from NC_083739.1 coordinate 8,520,028, forward strand.
CTACATGACACATTCACGGGAGCGTTTGCACTCTCCTAAGCTATACTGCACAATATTTTATATGTTGCATTTTAATTAGTCACCACGGAGCCCGTGTTTATCTTAGGTTTCATTAGTGAGCAGACGTCCCTCAAGCACTTACTATTTCTGCAGCTGTCTCAAATCTGACAGCTATGAGAGCATCTTAAAGATATTATCAGAGCAGTCCTGCATTAGAGCTCTGGGCTTTGCTGAATAATTCAAATGGGTTTCAAAAAGTAGCATGAATGTTTCATGAATGGACGTACTTGCAAACCGTGTGGCGTACTGCATGAGTTTTCCTTTTTTAGGGAGGAGCGGCATACTTTATAATAGTGCGTGACATGCAATATTTTATAACTAATACAGTGGGACCTCGAGTTACAAAATAACATAGTTAATGACCAGTTAGTTTGACACTGAATTGTCACGAAAAATCCTTGGCTAACACATTTTTTGGTTCTTAAACTTTTTTTTTTTTCCTATGTGAATTGTCCCTGCAGTGTAATAAGCACCAGTCAGGAGGAAGGAGTGTGTAAAAGATCAAATGTCCAATATGGTCGGAAACATAACCCCCTACGATAGTGTGTGCAACAACACAGCATGCTCTTTGAGTTTGTACTGTCATATTGTACATCTGTTTTCTTTTGCGCTGTTTATCCTAAAAGCATTTAAACAATGCGGTCGATATTATATCGCGGTTTCATCAAAAGCGATCCTATATGTTGACATGAGAAAACACATGAAGGTCTCTCTGCTGGGATGTCAATGCTCTCTCCAGTCATGTGCATAGCTTCCTTCCCCATGGCAGCTCTGCCATCTGTTGTTCTGCTCTTTTGACGGAGGCTTGGTACAACACTCCGATTTTACAGGTGTCATAAATGACCATGAAAAATAGCCTCACCTTGAAGACATTTCATCCTCATAGATTGTGAACACATAAAATGGAAAATAGAATTCATGACTGACGTGTGTCCCTCCCCACCCCCCAGTCATCGAGGAGTGAAGGCCAGATGGACGACGAGCATGAGGAGAGAGAACGACTTTGTCGAATACTTAAACAGATGGGTAGAATCAAATGTCCTAGTGAGGTATGTAATTGAGTTTTGTTTCGCTCATTCTTTCCAGTCCCTGCAATGCTGCACCTCCCATTTCACATTAGGCTCCTTGTTATGCAAGCTTTGATTTCTCTTTTGGCCTTTTTACCAATCTATTCCTTCTTTCCTGCCTCGTAATACACGTTGCCCAAAATCGTATCAATATTTCCCTCTCATTACATTCCGTCCCAATGCAATGCCAATGGAACAGGGAGGGAGCGCCAACAGCATGATTTCAGAGAACAGAGAGCAAGGGAGAGCCAACAGCATGATTTCATGCTGACCGTTGGGAACAATAAACAATATTTTTTCCATGCATCCTTGTTGTCCTTCTGTTAATGTGCAGGGCTGTTCAGCTCACTTCTCCAGTCTAATGGGCTACCAGTACCACCAGAAGCGTTGTGGACGTGAGTTCTCTGATGCTGAGAAAGCCAGGTTTTTGTGCCAGCACTGTGAAAAAACATATCGCTCCAAGGCTGGCAGGGACTACCACGTACGTACTGAGCACCCCCCAACCATCAAGTCGACTACGACAACCAACAACAAAGACAATGGGACCGACACCACCACCACCAACAACAACAACAGTGGCAAAGAGAGGGTAATATAGCAAACATGACAGGCATCTAATTGAAGAAGAATGTCCTCGTTTAAATTGCATCATGTCTTACTTTTCCTCCAGGTCACCTTCGAGAAGTTTTCAGCCATGAAAAGAGAGCAAAGCCAGCCCGAATGGCATGTCAAAACACAGTTGCAGCGGGAGAAGGACAAGGTTAAAGACGAAGGCAGTCAAGTGAAGAACAGAGTCAAGGAAAAGGCAGCACAAAATCAAAGCCTTCCCGAGGATTTTGAACGGACACCCAGTGGCAGAGTGAGGCGGCGCTCAGCTCAAGTGGCAGTGTTTCACCTGCAGGAGATTGCAGAAGACGAGCTTGCCAAAGACTGGGGTACCAAGCGTCGTATCAAGGATGATCTGGTGCCTGACAGCAAAAGGGTAAGGAAGAAAAAGGAAAACTGTACTCTGCTGGCCATGAACACAGTTACTGATCACTTTCTTGTGTATAGCTAAATTACACCCGCCCAGGCCTTCCCAACTTCAGCAGGGAGCTTCTAGAGACCTGGAAGACTCAAGTCAAGGAAAATGGCTTCATCTGCTGCACCAATGAAGTAAGAGTGTTTCAGGTTTCACATGCCAACAAATCTGTTTCTAGTCTTGATTCAAATAAGTCTGTTTTATGTTTATGGAAAAAATGCCGTTGTTTTTGGTGGCCTTTTGATTGATTTGTTTTTGTTGTCTTCAGAACTGCGAGGCTGTCTATTCCAGTGTATCTGGATTAAAAGCCCATCTTGCAAACTGTAGCCAGGTATAAACACTCATCAAAACCTCCCCTGACACTGCAGACGTAATCGTACTCTATTAAAGATATTCATGTACGACATTTCATTGTTGCAGACTTCAATGTTAAGAATCCATTTTCTTTTTGCAGTTGTCATGTTCATCATCATTCATCATCATTTTCTCACAAACATGCTCTGAAAGGTGCTCTGTAATATTTGTAGTTGTATATGTGTTGCAGGGAGGTGGAGAACTGGCAAAATACACGTGTCTGATCTGTCAGAAGGAGTTTAATTCAGAGAGTGGAGTCAAGTATCACATAAGCAAGACACACTCACAGGTAGGTCGCAAACAGTAACACTAATTGGATACAGTCTTTAAACCATCAACATGAGGATAAGTACTGTTTTAAAAATCCCTTGAGGCTGAAGATGACAGTCGTTTTGGTTGTTGTTTGTTTTCAGTAGAGATATTTTGTCCACCATAGTACACTAGATTATAATCCAACCATTTACTGGAACCAGCGAATGTGTTTACCAAGTCACTGTTCTACTTGACGTCATTTTTCCACACTTGAAAGCTTCTAATCAGGAGTAACAATGTTTGTATTGCGTCAGAATTGGTTCCGTGCATCAGACGGTGAAGGGATTTCTAGCAGCAAGAATAAAGCACTGGATTATGACGGCATTAGAGAAGAGGTGAGGAACGGTGCCACCGCTGGCAAAAAGAGAGGTCGCAAGCCCAAAGAGAGACTCCCTGCTCCTCTCCAAACACAGACTGAAGAAGCAAACGTCAATCAGTACTCAGCGATTGACTCCACCCCGTCCTCGGACTCAACGCAGTCACCCGCGCATAGCCCTGACTTTACGGACATTACCGATCCAGATCCGAGCCAACAGCTCAACGGTTCCACCGCGCGACAAAGCAAACCTAAAAGGTTTTCGCTGTCTGAGTAGCTGTTTTTTATTTTGCTAACAAAACAACTGCTCCAGCAGATGTGGTTGAACTTTGTGAGAACCGAGCACTGAGGAAACAAAAATTGTGGCTGCAGGTTCTGGAAAGTACAAAGGTAAACAGTATGTTTTTTTTTCCCCCCCCATTCCAATTATCTCCTTTTAAGGCACCCACTTTAGTTCCCGCACTCAGCGGGATTTTCACAAAATGAAATGAAGACTTCAGCAATGTTGCCTAACACAGCAACATATTTTTCTCCTAGCATGGTAACGTCATGTGCATTTGCATTTCTTTCACAGTTCTACTCTGTACATAAACACTTAGTATATAGCTATATACTCCAAGCAATGATGCCGTCACATTTATACATCTAACAAAAGCATCATTGATCATGTGTGTTAGGAATGTTTTGTGTTACATGTTTATCAGACTTTTTTTTTTTTTAACCAATGAAGCAAATCACTTTTAAGCTCTTTTGCCCTAAAATATTTAGCTGAATTTTGTTTGTGTACCACTTGAAGGGTATATCTGCTTTGAAACTCATAATGAATTCATTATTAGTAAGCAGAAATTCTAATAGGGATTGTTTTTTTCTACATAGTGTCAATTTAATCAATTTCAAATGAAAAGGCTTAAAATACTGTCACTAATGTCAGACTGGCAAAGCCAATTTGACTGAAGGAAAAATTCTTATGAAGATGGTTGCACTGTTGCAGCACAATCAAGTAAGGTAAAAATTGTTTTTGTTTTTTTAAAAAGAAGCCGTGTTTTGGCTTTTACTTTATCCTAAAGAGATCAGGCTCGAATGAAAATGCTATCTTTTGTAGAGGTTTAGGAGAGTGAGCTTTTATCATTGCAAATCATGATTCACATATAATAATATATATGAACTTACACCTGGATGTTCAAAGATATTGCATTGCACTTTAACCCTTGTCGTTCCCCTCTTGTGATTTTGCACTCTGAGAAAGTACTTATGTAACCTAGTAGCTGTCACACAGGAACAAAGATATTTTATTCTCGGGACAGACTTTTAGATTCTATTAACGGATAATGGGCACCTCTGTGATCACGTCGAGCATGACTATAAAGTTTTAACCCACCGCACAAAGCCATAATTGCCACCTCCTGTAATGATAGTTTTAGGTTGACTTTTCAAAGAAATATGAAGCCCATGTTATCAAATTACCATCTCCGATGTGTGCAAAAATCTGAAGTGTGCAATCAGAGAATAGCGGCGTAGATAGTACTTGAACCCACTGTTTTATTAATGAAGTGAGCAAATGAGAAATCCAGAAAAGTAGATGACGCATGTGTAGAAATCTAGGTCGCGCTCTTGCCAACTTGTTTCTTAAACGATTCGAGACAACTCAGCGAGTCCGCTAAAGGCCGTCAGCGCCGTCACTTCAATCAGGCCGGTCACGTCTGATTCATAGCGTGATTAGGATATATATTGACACACCTGAACTTTTTTTATAGTGCGAAGCTCAGATGTTTCTCCATTTTTAATCAAGGTGGAGATGATTATGCATGTCCGTTTCTCTCCTGATGGGATGGACTACCTTCTACTATCCAGGTTTATCCAGTTTATTAGACAAGCACTGATTCATTTCCATCAGAGTCGAGTCGAGAATATGTGCGTGTGTGTAACATTTAGCAACTTTGTAATGACCAGGAAATGAAGACTCTGTAATGCTTTCTGTTGAGTGTTATGAACTGGCACAGAATCAATTGCTTGTTACTTGTCATTATTAGCGTCCCATTTTCCGGGCAAGCTTTGGTTTTCCGATATGATAGTTTAGCGCCGCTTTTACCTGGGTATTTTATCACGCCCTTTACTATCAGTCTTCCTATGGTATGGAAAACGCCTCTGTATCACGCCGGTGTGCGCTAACTGCAACATGTTTAGAGAGTAAAGCAATACACCATATTTAGCTGAGTTTGTGTGCTTGCTTATATTTTGATATTGACGTCTTCACACAATTGTATGGCTTTTTCTCAATTACCAACTTAGTTTGTTTGCTCTGAAAGTGCTTTTTTTTTTTTACCACATATATCGTATGCTTATTTGTCTGCATACACTGTTATTTTGCCATTTTTGAAGACTCTAAGAAAGTTTTTGTTTTTTTAAATACAGCAAATACATAGGGATTGTCCTTTATTCTTATTCAATATGGGACAACAAGGCATATGTACATGTGTTTGTTTCAGTATTTTGTGCACTTACTATACCATGAAATAGGCTTGAAATACGAGTGTTGTTTGAGCTTTCTAGTGATCTGGACTGTGTGTGGTGTGACTTTTCTTGCCGGACAACAGCAGACTCAAGTGTCTTCCCTTTGTTGTTTCCTAAAAATGAGGCGACTTTCCGCAAATCCGGTCAAGACCGTCTCAGAAATATACACCTTTATTTGTACGCTACCTACTTTTAGAATAGTAAAAGACATCGGCTTATGTCGCAGGTGTCATTATATTGATTGAGAGTTTTAAGAGATGGTCTTGTAGCTCACAATGGTGAAGTAGTAACAATATCTGAAATAAAGCTGTGTTGTATCTAACAGAAGAGGCTTTCTCCCTCCTGTGAGTCTGGACTGGTAACAGTTTTCTTCCAGATGTATTGTATGAATTGTTCATTATCCCTCAACTAATTAATAAAGATTTGTTGAAAAAAAAAAAAAGGCCATTACTATATTTGTCCAATTCGCCCTTGTATTTTCTCTTAGTATGTATTTTGTGTTATACCCAATGCATATGTTGTCGTCCAACACTGAGGAATTGATTAAGATGGAAATTTTGAACATAGCCTTATCAATATTGAACATTTTGCATGAAATCTGCCCTGAAGGCAAATTAGCAGATCTGTGGAGGGTGGACTGGTAATACACACAGAGTGTGCTAATTGCCACAAACATTATTTAATCAGTGTGTCCCACTCAAATGTTATCATGCATATGTCAATAGTTTGTCCTTTGCGAAAAAAAAAGAGATGATTCATTTCATTCAGACGTGGTCTGAGCCTGAGGCCCTTCCTTTTTTGGTAAAGGCACAAGGTTTCAAGCCAGGCACTGCAACGTCCAGTGCAGCGAGGCCATGCTGCTTGCGGGCGAACGGAAGCGCACAGTTGCATTCTGGGACTTGTATTGCAAGGTGGATTGAGTGCCGCTGTCATTGTAGTTTACTGAAACACTGGATGCCTTCATATCCCATCATGCTACGCGGCGAAACGTAGATTGTCAACAGATTAGCGGTGTCTGGTGCTAGCATGGAAGAAAGGCTCGCCAAAATGGAGCAGATTGACAAAACTTCAAACAGGTAAGATACCTATCGATTCAAGACGCTCGTTTTACAAACTGGGAAATGATGGCAAGGGCTTTATTCGTCTGCAGTAATCACGAACAGTTGTCATCAGAAAAATAAGACCTGGCATAGGAGCCAATGGTTGGCTGTAAGAATTGAACACGTTTACTTCCAACCAGTGAAGACGTTGTTTATAATGGACGCCACACCGACTATTAATATGACATCTATTTAACCGTGGTTATGGTCGATTTTGCTTGATCTCAAACAAACCGAGAAGAGCCCCATGACAAAATGGAACGTTATAAATCGTGGGAAAGTTTCAGCAGAATAAGCTCTTGTGTTTGAAGAAGGTTAAACGGTGGTGACTAAATGAACCGGGAGTGATTGCGTCTACATTTAGTTTTTCCAAAATGTGAATGTGTCAGTGAAACGCTCAAGTTGACTCTGTTCATGCTCAACTGGCCACAAGATGGTGTTCCTTGCCTTCATGTGCCCAGGGAGGCGTCGATCCCATTTCAAAGTAGTAAGTGGCCCACTTCCACAAGGGGAAGGAGTTTTATTTGCTTTCAGGTTTTTGATCATCAAAGCAACCGCATTTAAAGGAATAATGGATCCTTCTGATACGACTGTAATGTTCCGTTCCCCTTTGAAATAAATGGGAACGATGTGAATATATCCCAGCACCCTCGGAATAAAACACCGCCACATAGATGTCGATATCTAGCCTGTGTCAATTTCCCATCATATGATAGCATTAATTTCGATGGCTATGTAGTTGTTTTAAATACATAAGTTATAATTATCTTTTATGTTCTATGACTTCCTTCTAGACTGCCAGGGGCTTTTTTCAGTATTGTTTATTTTGCAAGTAGTGAGTTTAACACGTGCAGTGGGGACCGTCCTCAGTTACTTTCTATTGTTGGTATTTCAGCTTTATAACACATGATTGAATTTGAACGTAGCCGTCTGGTGTGATATTTTGGACTGCAGCGACTCTCAGCGTTCACACTTGACATTTGTGTAAGGAAGCAGCTCTTGTGACTTATTTGTAAGTATTCGAGATGAAAGGCGGTCTTACGCTTATGCTGATTTCAATCACATGCCGTGACAAGTTCGTTTTTCCCCACGCTGCCAAGCAATTACTTAAGTACACCTCTGATGTGACCGTATTGATTTGTTTGTGTTTTGACTGGAGTGGGCGGGACCAGAGGAGCGCTGTCAGCTGATGAGAAGTGTCGGATTTCATCATGCTGTTTATGAAGTGTGTGCGCCTGCGCGTCTGCGAGAGCGTGCGAGACTCTTGTGAAAGATCGGGGTGGATTTCATCATGCAATGTGTTTGTGCGTGCGTGCGTGCGTGTGACTCTGGTGTAAAGCACTGTGAGACACAGGAGTCCCCGCAGGGGAAAACAAAGCTTCCCTCCCTCCCTACTCAGCCTTCTCCAAGCTGCCGAGTATTCAGACGCTAGGCAAGAATAATAACTCGTTTGTTCCTACTTTTTAGCCCGCAGCCTTTCAGTCCTCCTCCTCCTTATTTCAGCCCCAGCTGCACCGTGCACGCGCGCTGTCAACCACAGATGACTCGCGAGTGACGTAAGCGCGCACGCGGACGGGAGACTCTTTGGCAAAACTGCCTCTATTAATACCGCCTAATGAAGTTAGTCGTAAGGGCGGATCCGTCCTCTTGCATTCGCTGTTGGTGGGCAGGGGGAGGAGAGGAGGTGGAGCCTGCAAGTGGCTGCTGGTGCCGTGGTTGGATCCCGAGAGCCCCGGCCAAAAGAAAGGAAACGGAAAGCATGTTGTGAAGTTTCGTTTCTCCTCAAAGATGATCCCCAACAACCCTGTTTTGCACACTGTAGCTCACATTTGACGTTTCACCACAAATGCAGCAGAGTGTGCATGTACTGTACATATGAAAGCGAGGGTGGGCGTCTGCAGTTAAATTAAAGTGGTGGAAGTCTCCCTCGTCTCTACAGTACCTATGAGCATTCTACCGAATTACTCAGGAGCCAGAATATCTGGTTGCTGGATACTGACATCAGATGACCGGTAAGTGCACTTTATTGGATTCATTTGGAATGCTGTAGTCTGAATAGGTTTCTCTCTATTTGCGCCCTGCGATTGGCTGGCGACCAATCCAGGGTGCTGTGGGCTCGATGCCAGGTGTTATGGACTTCCAACAGGTTAAGCAGTCTAGAAAATGGATAGATGGAATTTGTCTCACTCATTCGTGGGTGTAACGAGTTCTACATGACTCTTTGTAAATCCCAAAGCCCATTCAAGAGCTCTGCACATTCTTTGGGTGTTTGTTGACATACTTGGTTGTGGCGCTTGAGACTCATGTTGCCCTCGAGTATGTGAGTGGATTTTTGTTTCTTCTCACTGGATGTGTTTTCATGGATGCATTTATCCGAATTAAAAGCCTGATCGAAATAGAAATGCTTCACCTACACGATTTCATTGTATACCTGTTGTACAATGACAATAAAGGCATTCTATTCTGTTCTACACAGGCTCTGATATTTGTGGGTAGGCATTCCAGAGTTCCGGAGTCTGGAGAAAATGCTCTCGAACCTGCGGACTTCTTTTTGCCTCACGGGGTTACTAAAAGGCTCGCGTTTTGAGACGGAACATATGGCACCACTAAGTCAAAGAGATTAGAAGGCGCTAAGCCGTGTAATATATTGTGGATAACAGAACCTTGAAATCGCAACTCAAATGGACCAGCAGCAAATGTACGGCTGCTATGATGAACTTATAATACGGCTGCTATAACTTTGATTGGGGTCATGACGATGACAATGAGACAAGACTTGAAATTTTATAATAGTGCTCCGACATAACAGTAGTATACGGTAGTAGCATTACATTTGCGATTGACAAGCCTCGACATGGTACCAAATCGAAAGTATTAGCTTTTTCCTGCATTGCTTCATGTATTGATGACTCAATAAGTTGAATAAGAAACTCGTCAAAAGGTGTGGTCGTAACGATACAACGCTGCGTTCTATTTAGAAATGTTCTATGCTTTTGACCTTGGGTAAGATTTGTGCTTCAAGGTACCCCTGCCCTCGTTCTCAGTTCATCAGTGTATACACTGTCTAGCGAGTGAGTGCAAATACAGAAGTGCATGATTCAGCATTTTCACCAGCGACGCTCATCTTTTATTGCACTCCGGTTTTGTTTTAACGGATAACTCACTAAGTGGTTGCTGCGTGTACACTCTTACTGGGTCCATGCTACGGTGACCCCGCGCTGATAAGATAAATGCTTGTGCTCTTCACCTCTGAACACTTCGCATTCCACCTGTAAAGGCACGTTGCCACTATAAACTATAGGTGGACTGAGTTTAGTGGGAAAAACACTGAAAGGTCCGCTTACGAGTACATTTGTACAGTGACGGTCTTTTGGAACGATGGCACATGGCTTTTTACAGCACTCACTAGGTGAGGTGTGGATGTCTCGGATAATGTGGTAAGTGTTCCGCCTAACAAGTTGAGAAAAGTGAATTGCTGAAAGTCAGCGTTACGACTATTTGTACATGTGTGTATTTCTGTTAAGTATGTTTTGAGACGACACACTGTGGTTTCCAGGAATTGTAACCTTGCTCAGCATGCAACAGGCACATTACTCAGTCGCGCAAACAGCTGAGCTGTTGTCATGGATTTGGGTCACTTTGTGTACTTTGGCTCCTGTTGGAGTTAGACTGGATTGGCCAAAAGCTTGGTAAAAACTAAACATTAACCCTCAAATACTCAGTAACTCAGCGCATCTGGCTCTTGTTTACTGTTAACATGGTGACCAGTCACACCATGACGAGCTGGTTGTCTTGGGATTTTAAGCCTTTGTTATACACCAACCGAGTAGCAAACCCATCTGTCGAACAATGTCCACTCGTTATCACTTTTGTGTATCAGATTTGACAGATACTGTTACACGGGTATTCATTTGATAAACTACTATTTATGGTGGCGTCGCTGTGGCCAGCCTGAACAGTATAAAGAGGGTGATATTGTGATCTTGGTTTATTGATTTGGGGTGTTTTGTGGTTGGCACATCCGCTAGGGCGGTAGATTTTCTCTTAATTACTTTCTCATCTCATCAAAACATGTTTCACAGGCTCCATGGATCTGTTGTTTGTCCAGTTTGTATCCTGCTGGGTTACGTTTAAAATGCACACAATACTGGTCGAGCACAGTGGGTTCAGGGACACTGATTGGTCTCGGAAGTACCGGTCTACCTTTACTGAGTGATTGTGACGAGCTCTGTCGTGTGTTTGTAGCGGAAGTGGTGATGGCTCGCTGGACCGCCTCCTCCCCTCGGTGAGCACGGGCCTTTCACCGAGGAAAAGGACCACCAGTCAGTGCAAGTCTGAGCCGCCTCTCCTCCGCACCTCCAAGCGCACCATCTACACGGCTGGGCGTCCCCCCTGGTACAACCAACATGGCACCCAGTCCAAGGAGGCCTTTGTCATTGGTAGGATTATTAATGCGTGTGCATAGTCAAGAAACGCCACTAATTGTTTGCTGTGTACATATTTGTGTTTATTAACCAAGGTTGCTCATAGAGAGTCGTGTTTTTGATTCTTGTTTAGGATCGTGTTCAACAACTTGTCCTTGAGACAATGGGCTTGTTGAAGGGTAGGGGAACGGGTCTTTGTGTGAAGGGAAAAGCCAGCCATTGTTGCTGCTCTTGATGTAACCCCATACTGTTTATTGTTCAGATGAAGTCGTAGCGAAACGCTTTGATACCCAAATAGTCTATGTATTCTATTCTTACCAAATAGTGTAAGAAAACACCATATTTTTCCCTTCTCTCTGAGCATGCGCTATTCAGTAATCTTATCGTCTCAGCTTTAGCCTGCCTTTCAAACTCTCACATGAAGCTATGTACAGTGGTGCAATTGTGTGCTACTGTCTATTAATTAACGCAACAAAATACAAAATTGCGTCCACTGTTCTGATGCCAACATTGTGCGACAGGTCTGTGCGGCGGCAGTGCTTCGGGAAAGACCACCGTTGCTAGAAAAATCATCGAAGCGCTCGACGTTCCTTGGGTTGTCCTCCTTTCCATGGACTCCTTTTACAAGGTATGCAACAGCTCGCTGACACAATGTCAATATTTAACATGGCTGTCTCAGCATGGTCCCTCAGATGACAACCCGTTTTTTCCACTGTCTCGTTTTTTATTTAATCTCCGTCTGGTCAAACTGGTTAGCGAGCGCCGAAGCGACAATTTGGGGCAGTCATTTATTGTGGATCAAAGAGAAAAAGAAAATCTTTGCTTTTGGTTCCCTGAGTGATTCCGTCTGAAGGGAAGGATTCAATATTAGAACTTAGAAGTGTCTTAAGGAGGGCAAAGTGTTGTGAGGAAGCCCGTTGCTCCTGCTTCTCCATGTACCCGCCCACTGTGGTTATGTAATCTTGTCACTGTGATCAGCGGCGCTGGAATCCGGCCGGCACAAGTGCCAATTTCCACACTGCCGCGTTGACCTCTAAAATGTTTCTGAAATCTGTTTTGAGTTTAAATTCACATGTTTATCAGATTTATCACGCAGAGGAGTATAAAATTATGTCATTCATTTTCTTAGAGACGTCGCAATGTCCAAATAACGTTTTAGTGTTTGACCACCTGGTGCAAAGGTCACCGTGGTACATTTAATTTTAGTTCTCCTCACTTCTTTTGCTCTTGAACTTGAATCTGTGGGCAAGAATGCCTTGTTTGAAATGAACTGTTTGTAGTACCCCACGAGCACATTGCAAATGTAATTGGAACAACAAGATTTCTTCAACCTATTTGGCGGAATCCTGTCTGTGACAGGTTGCATCTTTTCAATTTAAATCAATAAATATCCGGGTCCGGATGCCACATTCACAGCCATCTAACCGGCCGGGTGGATCCTGGGGCGTCTAGCTGTCGATTTAGGAATCATTTGTGGCCTTCCTGTTTAGTTTGGAGACATAAATATGTAATTGAGTGCAGGCCCACAGAGCGGCTGACTGATAATATCAGGCATTACAGCTAAATGAAAATAAATGAAATAACAAAATTCATTGCCAGCACTTTTAATTAGCGATCTTTATCACTATTATGTTTTGTTGTTTCAGCACTACTTGAGCGACTTAAGGAGCATTTGCAAATGCACCCCCCCCCCCCCCCCCAAAAAAAAATGCAGCTCTTAAGATGCGTGCTCGTTTTCATCAAAAAAAGCATCTTCAGATATATGAATTTTTCTTATCTGATTTATAAAATCATCTTCAGAAAACATTTGACAAACCATGAAATTTCAACATGGAGACAAGGGTTGATATTCCGAAATAATCTTTTTACCGTTATCTTTTTTTATATTACTGTCAATCATTCAAATACTCAGTGTCAGTGAAATGATACGATTTGAATGAAAGTCTTTCCCATTATTGATCAAATTATATGATAATGATTGCATTTATGCAACAATGCTATAGCTGCATTATTTATGAAACGTGAATCTGATGCTTTCCCTCAGGTCCTCTCCTCAGAACAACAGATGCGGGCTGCCAGTAACGATTATAACTTTGACCACCCCGATGCCTTCGACTTTGATTTGCTGACGCACACGCTGCGAAAGCTCAAGCAGGGCAAGAGTGTGAAAATCCCCGTGTACGATTTCACAACTCACGGGAGACAGAAGGAGTGGGTAAGTATGAACGTACCAAATAATCAACAGCCTGTCAGAATGATTGCACCACAGACGTGTCTAGCCCATTTGCAGGGGTGTTGAAGCTCCCCAAAAGAGAATGATAGCACCTCCAAAATTTTAGAGGCAAACATTTCCAACACTGGTTGGCGTAGTTAGCAAAAGGCACATTCTCATCAGGGTTTGTTCAAGATTGAAGTGCTCACAAAATGCCGTCTAGACGTTCACCTATAGTTTTACTTTTTTTTTTTTTTTCTTGTCGCAAGGACATTTTTTAGATTTCATCTTTATCTGATTCGTAGCCCATTTATGCAAAGACACGTGCAGGTGATAATGCCAAAATATTAAAGTACTTTTACGTCCTAGATGGTGAAGGAATTTTGGAGGCTTAAATAAGCACATATTTGAATGAGTGTTAAAGTTAAATTGGTTCCCCGCACGTATACATGACCCAAAACTAAAATAACTCCGCTGATCTGCTGATGTCGCGCACGTGTTTACGTCACATATACACGTACACATATACACGTATGTACGTGTGCCAGTACAAGGAACTACGTACTTGTACTGCATCCTTAATATTTTTACAAATGTATCCACCACAGAAAACAGTGTATGGAGCCAGTGTGATCATCTTTGAAGGGATCATGGCCTTTGTCGATAAAGAACTCTTGAAGGTAAGTTCAGTGTTGTTGTTGTCCAATAACATAATCTGATCAAGTTGGCTTTTTTTTGCCCTCCTATTGAATTCACCTGTGCCATCAAATACCGTGCCTGCCACAGTATACAGAGCAAATGATTTTAACCTCAACACTTTTCATTTTCCCATGAAGTTGCTGGACATGAAGATTTTTGTCGACACGGACTCAGATATCCGTCTCGTGCGGCGGCTGAGGAGGGACATCACCGAGCGAGGCCGGGACATCGAGGGTGTCATCAAACAGTACAATAAGTTTGTCAAGCCATCCTTTGAGCAGTACATCGAACCAACCATGCGTCTGGCTGATATTGTGGTGCCTCGGGGTACGTATGCCGTCCACGTACACGCCATTGTATGACGTGTAAAGGGATGGACCCCCTACAAGAAGTTGCTTTGGAAGTTATTTCCCCATTATTGATATCGACTTGGATTTCTGTTATTCCATCAGGTGGCGGGAACATGGTGGCCATTGATTTGATAGTGCAGCACGTCCACAGTCAGCTGGAGGAGGTGAGAAAGTTCTTGACCTAAAGCAAGTACACGCAGAAGACACAGCATGCCAGTTAATTATAAGTATGTGAGTTGAGACTTGGGCCCTCCTCCTTGCTAGTGTTATTTACTATGTTTAGGGCCTGTCAACTTCTTCCATACCAAACACATCAGCGCCCTTGAGTAAAAAATAACCTTTCTCCAACATTTTCGCAAAGTTAGATGTTAAAAAAAGTACACAATGGCTTGGTATGATGATATGTTTGAAGTGAACACTGGGGTCCTGCCCAACCCTGATGAAGAATGAATCCAGGTTCAGGCCTTTCTCCTCCCTCCTGTCGATGTACAATACTGTATTTGAGCCTGCTTGCCTCGCTCTAGTACTCCCTCTAGTGGTTAGAAGATGGGCTGCATTTAATAGGGTATCCTTGTGAATTATCAGATTTATTTTGAATGTCGTTATTCGTAACGGCTCCTTATTGTTTCCATATAATAGAAATATTAGTCCATTATGTGGAAACATAATGTGCGTAATTAGGAGCAGTGTCCTCATACAACTTTGTTTGGAATTCTATCACACGGTCTCATTCTATTGTCGAGGCACATTACGCTTTTATTGTTCCTTTCTACCCACATGTGCACTTGCACACTCACAATGAATTGCTCTCCCACTCTTTTCCCACCACACCGTCATCCCACCACCTTCCACGGCTCACAGCGCGAGCTCAGCGTCAGGTAGAGTGGCCTTTAATCCTGTCTGTCATCCATCCTTTCTTCAACATATCCGCCCTCTTCCCCCGACTGCTGCTGCATTCTCTTACTGCAAGGCGGTGGAAAAGAGAGGGAAGCAGCCAAGCTCTTCCGCCTTCACCCGTTTGCTGGCTGCCGTGTGACATCACCAAGCACCGCAATTGTAGACCCGGCCAATTCAAATGAATATGGGCGCAAAACTGTTCCCAAATTGTGTTAAAGGTCCCATGGCAATTCCTTTTATGAAATTCGTTGTAAGTGTCCCGACGTGAAATGCGACGGACGCATCACGTTGGGAGGGATCAAAAGCCGTCGGGCTGGGATTGTGCAGGCCATTCACTTGAATATAACCTGTGATTCACGAACATGTATTTTTCGAACAATGACTGCAAGCTTCCGTCCTTAGGTTCATCCTGAATTCTAAAAGTTATGTCGTAAAACACGCACGCGGCCAGCTGTATCTCGCTTGCTTAAAATTCAGAAATATATTGTGAAAGCTCACATTTACAAAGCCTTCGTCCACCATATGCACCCAAAGACAACACAATTCTGGTTAAAAAAAATGTTTGCCCTTCGAAGTTAGCACTTGAGACAAAGTTTTGGCTTTGCTTTAAGATGCAAGTGTGCAGCCATTCAGTCAAAAAGTGGCCAGGTACTTTAATAATGATTAACCGATCGATCTCTGTCTCAACGGCACCAAACTCTGATGCGCTCAATTTGCAAGCCTTCGTTCTTTTTAACGGGCATCGCATACAATTGACAAACCACATTAAATAACTCATTTTGACCAATTTGATGTATAAAACAGTTGGGGGAGGGGCGCATTTTGATGGCATGGGACCTTTAAGAAAAGCAATTGGAGAATTGACATTACCTCTAAAGTGGGCGGTAAGGTGAATGTGGAGCAGCCAGCATTTCATGTCAGGATGTTGCTTTTCCCTCTTTTCAAGAAATGACAACTCTCGCACACTCTTGCTGCCTTCTGTCGAGAGAATTAGTCAAGAGCAGAATGTTTGACCCCTCCTCTCTCTGGCGACAGGGGTGAGAGTGGCTCTAAGAAATAGATCAATAAAACGTGTGGCAGTGCTGCAGTTGCACACATTAGCAGCCACCAAGTTGCCCTTACTGCATGCAGTGCGCTAGCTTTCTTTTTCTCTTTCCATTGAACGTCGGGCCACAGAATCACAGACAGATATATAGACAAAGGAAGTGAAATGAACTATCGACTTCCACGACTGTAGACTTTGATGAAATACGGGCCACGCTAGCTCGTGCACCACCCACGCGTATGCACAGAGTCGATGCACAAGTTATCCCGACAGATAGACGGCCATTGGAAACGCGTAGCTTTCAGATTGGCACTTCGTCCATTCATCCAGCCTGATGTTGTGCCCTTTCGTTTCTCTCATCTTCTGTTCTCCATCTGTCTGCGTCCCCTCCGTTGTCGTCATTGTGTTTCATCGAAAATTCCCCATAGAGGAAACTTCGCTGGGATATGTGAGCAGATTTGCTATGATTTCTGTTTTTCTTTGCATCCGGCTAAAGTGACAAAGTTGGCTGTAGCATTTTAGAGCCACCACTGCATCACTACTTGTAACCGTGTGTGTTCAGTTTGCAGCCAAAGGGTAACCCCCTCGGCTAACAGTTTCCATATGCAAAACCTGCGTAGTTACTATATGTGTGTGTGAAATCTTGGAAAATTATTACAATTCACCGAGACCAAATGCTGTCAAACAGAAAGCATCCACTTTATAGAATATACAATTATTATGGTCTCTATTCTGTTGTAATTTTCTACCAAATGACTCTAACAAGGACACTGCGTGCTTTGCTCTGCTCTTTTGCCTTTCTGCTTTTGCAATCCTACTGCTGTTTGTGATTTTTTTTTTCATGCCTCCTTGCATTCACACTACTTACAAGTTTTTGTGCGTGTGTTTGCATTTATGAACTTGTACATTGGATGGTGCTGATGCTCACTCCTTTTTTTTTTTTTTTTACCTGCTCCTCTTATCCCCCCCACCACCAATTATTTATTGCTGTGGGGACAGGGCAGCCCTGGCTTCTGCACACCAAGCTCAACCGCTTCCGCAGACGCTCAGCGTTCTGGAGAGTACACCCCAGGTCAAAGGCATGCACACCATCATCAGGTACAATCAAGGAAACCGTATTCCGCCGCAATCAAAATGCCTGTGTGGACAGAACATGTACACTTGTCACCTCTTCCTATAGGAACAAGGAAACCAGCCGGGATGAGTTCATCTTTTACTCCAAGAGGTTGATGCGTCTGTTGATTGAGCGAGCGCTCTCCTTCCTGCCATCACAGGTGCTTAAGCTCAAGATACACGGTTGATTCATTCATTCGGAATCAATACAGACTTGACACCGAGGAGCCAGAGCAAGGAAAGTGTAAGGTTAATAAGAAGAATATTGCTCCATAATGTTATACTTTCACAAAATATAGATTAGTAACACTTGAGTGGGTACATTTCCTCCATGTTTGCCCATTTGCAGGTTTGTGTTAGCAGGTTTTTAAGCCTTTCTGGGTGATTGTCCTGTCCAGCCACAAGTTCACAGGGACTCTTGCTGTGAACAAATTAAAATAACAAGATGACTGTTGGAGATTGATTGACTACTGTTGGGGGTGCCTTGAGCAATCATTCCATATTGCTGCTTTCACAGGTCCACGTCGTCCAGACACCCCAGGGAGAGGACTACGAAGGCAGGCGTTTCCACGGGAAGAGGGTAAAGTTTTTCTCAAATCTTTTTGGTTTTCTCCATAAAGTCGACGAATCACTCTGTAATTCTTTTTCTTATTTCTTTGCAGATCACCGGCGTGTCCATTTTGCGGGCAGGAGAAACCATGGAGCCCGCTCTAAGGGCCGTTTGCAAAGATGTCCGCATCGGCAAAATCCTCATCCAGACCAACCAGGACACAGGAGAACCTGAGGTCCAGGTTTAAAACAATAGGATACTGGAGACAGCCATTTAAACAATGCGTAATATTATGGCATCAATTCATACTTTGTTTCTTGCTCAGCTTCATTACCTGCGTCTCCCCAAAGACATAAGCGAAGATCACGTCATTCTGATGGACTGCACCGTGTCCACTGGCGCTGCAGCCATGATGGCCGTTCGAGTGCTGCTGGTGCGTATGCATTTGTATTTCCATTTTTAGACATGTTGAGACACCACATCTCAACTGACCTTTCTTTTTCAGGACCATGATGTACAAGAGGATAAAATCCTTCTGGTGTCTCTGCTAATGGCCGAAATGGGAGTGCACTCTGTGGCCTACGCCTTCCCGCAGGTCAAGATCATCACCACAGCCGTAGACAAGAAGGTCAACGATCTCTTCCACATCATACCTGGCATCGGTAAGCATCTCACAGAGAATGTGAAGTAACTAAATAACCTTCCTATGGTAAAGAGTAGCACATTGTTTGCACCCCAGCCCTCTGCAGTGTCACTTTTTTGCGTTTTTTTCCAGTAATCTTTCGGTACTCTTTGATACTTGCCACATTGTCTTTATAAAATATATATATATATATATACACATACACATATAATTTATTTTATGGTCTTTAGCTCATGAACTTATACCTATTGCAGGTGACGCTGTAACATTTCCTCCTTATGATATTTACTGGATGCACAAAGTTCGTTCTCATGTGACTATAGTTTTAAATTTTTCTTTTTGGTAGGAAATTTTGGGGATAGATATTTTGGAACTGATGCACCTCCTGACTGGAGCGACGACGAGATAGATGAGCCTAGTTACTGATTTGACATGAGTCAGTGGCTGTGAACTTGTTCATCAGGTGGCCCACGAAGAACAACTTTGAAGCCTCTGCGGGGCCCAGAGCAAAACAATCGCACTGTACACTCGCACCATTAAAATGTTTAAATTATTTTATTCTTTATGAACTCGTGTTATGAAGTTAAAGATATTTTTGTACAGTATGTTAATAGCTTGGTCCATGTGCAATTTGCGCCTTAAAAGCCTCATACTGTGGACGACACTGAATGTGAACTTGTACAAAAAAAAAGGGGGGGGGGGTCTGCCTTCATCAGTCACGTGCAGTTGAATCAGTACACAAACTCAACTTTCATCACATGCACTTGTGAAACGACCATTCAACCGGAAAATGTGTAGGTGTATTTTTTCCCCTTCTTTCTCTCTGGGGCGTGAAAACAGCTGAAAGCGTAATACACCCAGACGTCTGCCTTTCTGCAAACTGTCTGACCAGGTCTGTTAGATTGAATTCAGAGTGTGTCAAACACATTTCAGCCCCATTCAGAGTGTGTCAAACACATTTCAGCCCCATTGTGTTTTTGGCCTCGCGTGCCTGGTTAGTACCTGAGTAAAAAAACAAACACTTTTAGTATTCAAAATATAGGCTGAGTTTTTTTAAGATGTTGGATTAAAAATAGATATTACAAACCAGGTTACTCTAGTAATGCCTCTTTATCAATGTCCTTTTTTTTTTAATTAAAAAAAAAAAAAGAATTTCATTGCTCTCCTCTTTATAGGACACTGTAAAAGTTCAGTTGCTGAATGCAAGTGGTGGCTTCTCAACTTATCATGCCGTTGCCTTTGCACTGTTTTGTTTACAAGTTAAGCTGCGTGTTTTTTGTATATGTTCAATAAATATGCAGTTGTTTTAATCCTTTTCTAGCAGTGTCTTTCATTGGTATTACCCAAATGTAGTTTTGCTCCCTGTCCAGGAACAGGCCGTTTTTAATAGCGATGTTATTCAAATAAATTTTGCCTCATCAGAGAGAGTCCTTCATAAGGTCTTGTAACAAGGCTTCTTTAGGAAACAACAGACACAGAGGAGTCCAAATCGATTCAATGCCTTCAGAAAGAAACGTCTTGGCTGAATGACAATATCCACAAGCAAGGCAATTAAAATCATTTTTAAGCTGTCCTGTAATGCTGTGCCTCATGAAAATGAGGGTTCTAACCCGATTCGGGATCTTTATTAAAAAAATGGGTTAGTAATGTGGTTGTGCTAGGAGCGCTCACTGCCATTAGGACAAAAGAGATAATGATTGAAAATGCAACTTTATTCTCATGATTTACCTTTTATTCTGGAATTTGTGCATTTCTTCTTTTTTTTTTTTTTAATTATTGCATTAACGTAAAAATAAACTTCTTGTTTGTGAGTTCTCAGAGGTAAGTTTAATTATCACAATTACACCAATGCTTTTATATTTAGGTCAAAGCTTGAGAAGGATTGTTTTGTTAAATGTTTTTAATGATGTCCTACTGTATTCCATATTATTTTAGAAACCAAAAAGTGTGGCTTGCCTCCTTTTTACCTGTGTTTTTCATACAACAAGGTGTGCAGAATTCTTCCCCCTGTATATTTTGTCCTTTTCTTAACATTGTAAAAGTGGTTTTATTGCTAAAACTACTTATTTGAAAATGTATTTTTTTTTATCGGTAATCAAGCGTGACCCACTGCCTGACTGACTCGTACACAATTGTAACTTACCAATAGAACAAACCTCAAGCAAAATCTCTACAAAAGAAAATCACCGTACCTATTTTCACCTTTATCTCACATTTCATACCAACTAAAAAAAAGACCCTTGATATCAGGAAGGATGTTGTGGTTGTCCTCATCTCGTGGAAAGTAACCTTGATATCTTCCACCACTTTCCGTAACGCCCAATGACAGCTGTCAAGAAGAAGTATGATTGACGCCCGTCTGATGAGCCTGATGGACAATTACAAAGCAGAACCCTGTCAGACTTACGAGAAGCACCGATTGGAAGGGGGAGGACGAAGCTGTGTACGCGTTTGTGAAGGACAGTCAAAAGACGTGAGGGGAGCTAAGAATATCAGTGGGCCCGTTTGCCTGCTTCTCTTCAGCTGTCAGAAGATGTGAGCGTGGAAATAATCAAAATGTGCTGTGCCTTTTTTTTTTTAATTTTTTTTTTTTCTAAGACTCCCTCAGCACAAATGACAAAAATGCTTCTCGAGCTTAATAGATAGAGCTGCATTTAAATGTCTGTTTCTTGACAACATCATTGAATAATAGTGTCAGTGGAAAATTTAGCACCAGCAGTGAAACCAACAGGAAGACACTCAAGTATGTGTGTGAGAAGTACTACATCCCCATTGGTAGTGACGTAGGCGTGATGCATTGTATATTCTTCTTCAATTAGTTCGGCTGTCATTCTTAAATGTTCTTCTCAAAATAGGCCCACTGCTTAGCCGGTCCACCTGCATGCTGTCCACAACCTTCACATAGGAGCAGAGGAGTGAGTAAATCTTTTATCTTCACTTTCTAAGAGCTATTTCCGAAAATCGGCTTATCATGGATTGATTGAACGCGTCACACATTTCTCTCGTTAGAAAGAGTCAATATTCGCCTGGGGGAAAAGTCAAATGGAAGTGGATGGAGATACGCTTCATCTATTCTGACAACAGCAGCAAATGAGACATTTACAGTCGCAACAATGTTTCTATTTATAATAAACGCCCGGACAAATAACAATAGTGTGAATCACGATCTGTTGATTCACTTTTTTACTCCATATCAAGGTCCAATTTGTGAAAGTATGAGTAATTGTAATGATCTAACAATGGCCCTTACTTCCTTCTGTTTTCTGTTTGTGGCCCTGAGGAAGAAAGACACCCTTTATCTAAGTGTTCATCAAAAATGAGTTTTTTTTTTTTTTTTTAAATACAAAAAAAATGGTGAAATATCAAGCCGTTGTCTAAAACACTTTTGGTGTGTCCACTGAAAAATTGCTTCTTCTTTGTTTAGCAGGGATCTTAAATCCTAGACCTCGGTCGGGCCCTGGGTTTCCGGGATTTTTTCCATGTCTCCCTACCGTCACACATCTGATTCAAATGATCAACGAGGTCTGCATAAGCTAGACAATGACCTGAAGAATCACGTTATGTTGCAACAGATAGGCATAAAAAACATCAACATGTTTGAGCCGTCAAAATGGATCTATTCAAAGCCTCCATTGGTTGGAAAATAACCCGCCAGGTTGTTGCTGTATTGAGAGGCA